>NC_025685.1:19965039-19968801 GCF_000633955.1 Camelina sativa | reverse complement strand
AAAAAAAAAAAAAAAAAAAAAAAAAAAAAAAAAAAAAAAAAAAAAAAAAAAAAACTGAAAAAAGATCATAATGTTCATTTTGATAATTTCTTTTTTTTTTTTGGTAGGGGACCAGGAGTGAACCTCCCAGCCAGTATTATTAAAATGTAAAACTCAAACTACATTCGTACAGCTCTAGGACACGCAGGTCCTGTTACATCCTCTTGCAACAAAGTCTCAAGAAACGACGGAGCATTATTAAAAGAATGAAAACCTAAAGGTAAGCTAAAGACATAGTTCGCCAATCCATCCGCAAGACGGTTGGCTTCCCTATACACGTGCGACATCCGGACTATCCAGTCTCTTGTGAAAAAGCCATGGCACAGACGTACCAGGAACGACAGCCGATGACCATCACCAATCCCTGCCTTAAGAAAACCCACTACCATCTCTGAATCCACCTCCAATTCAACCCTCTCTACTCGCTTTTCCCAAGCAATAACTAACCCATAATAGACTCCCCAAAGCTCCGCTAGAGTAGCCGAGCATCGTCCAATATTCAAGGCAAAACCAGTGCACCATACCCCATCTTCATTCCTGAGCACACCACCCGCAGTTGGTAAGCCAGGATTCCCATGTGAAGCCCCATCAGTATTTACCTTACACCACCCACCTTGCAGAGGTAACCACCGTACTAACACCTCGCGCTTCTTAGTTCTCGGCCCTTTCCTCACCTCATGAGCCACAATCGACTCCTGTGCAGCATCCCGAATAAATTTAACTCTGTCCCGACATACTCTATGCTCACCAAAAACATCACTACAACGCCATTTCCACGCCCACCAAACCGCAATAGATAAAGTAGTAGACCATAACTGCTGTCCTGCACCGTCACCTCCCTCTAAATTAGCATACAACCATTCCAACAAAGTTTGTGTAAAAAACAAACGCTGCTTACTCAGTGGAACAAGGCGTTCCCATAATCCTGCCATCGCAAGGCAATCACAGAGGACATGCATAATAATCTCTAGGCCTCCTTGACAAACTTGACAAACTGTATTATCACTCAAGTGACGACGCATTCTCTCGGTATTGGTCATAATAACCTTACGTGAGACTAACCAAAGAAAGGTCTTCACCCGCTCTGGTACAGTAACCCTCCACAAACGATCATAAAACATCCTCATATTCTGCTGATGTTCATATATTTCACCCTGTTTTCCCTTAATATATTCACATCTTTTGCATCCTTTGTTATCCTTTTTGACCATTATTGCATAGTTTTAGGATTGTTCTTGCATTAGAGTTTAGTTGCATTGAATTTGCATCTTTTCATGCATAAACAGGTGATTTTGGAGCTTAAGGAGCATGGAAACAATGCTGAGGAGAAGTGAGCAATCATGAGGAGAAAGCAAAGGAGCTAAGGCTGAAGAACCAAGGTCCGGAGTCCAACTCGACTGCCCACTCGACCGTGTGCTGAAAGGGACTCGACTGAGTGGGAGGAGCACAAGAGGAGCCAACTCGACCGGTCACTCGACCGAGCACCTGGTCGAGTTGGTCGAGCCGCCTGGCTATTTTGTCTTTTAGCGTTTTTAGGGCTTCCACTACTTTTTCTATATAAGGGCTTGTACGTGCAGCCACCAAAGAGTCCAGCTTTTTAGATAGTCAAAAACCTAGTTTTTACCCTTTTTAGAATTATTCCTTTTGCACTTTTATTTTCTTAAGATCTTGTACTTCTTTTAAAAGGAGAAAAAAAGACTAAATTCTTCAATATTGTTGGTTTCATAACTTTCAGAATATTCAGAATTTGAGTTTGATTCTTTCTCCAATATTGTAGATCTTTGCTTTATCTATCTAATCATGCAAGTTTCATCATTTTCTGGGTTTATGACTTTGTTGTTCATCATGTGTTCTTGTGAGTAGTTGCTTAGGATCTTGACGATGGGTTAGGCTGGGTTGTGTTTGAGGTTTGTTTGATTTGGTCAAGCTTGATTCTTGTAGATATCTTCTAGGCTAGATGTTCTTAATGCTGGTCCTATAACTGAGAGGGTAGGATCTGATCTCAAGCATCTTAGCATCATACCAATGTCTAAGGAGCATAGATAAGGCTAGATCTAGAGACTATCATTACGCTTGCTAAGAGATTAGAAGTCTTGTTTGATTTTTGACATATTGCTTAATGCCTGCTTCTTTACTTTGTGAGAACAAGTCTAGAGATGCATGAGTTTGATTGTTTCTTGCCATGAGAGTGGATTAAACATGTCTTAGAAGTATATGTCTAGAGATTAGCTCAAGTTGTTTGAGATTTTTTGACCAAGTTAGATGACCTCAATCATTAGTCCAGCCCATGAATCCCTCCTCAAGACCTTCCTTGTTTATTGATTTCCTAGTTTAAATCGTGTTGTTTGATCGTTGTTTGATTTGCTTTTGTATTGCTCTGTTTTTCTTGTGTTGCTCTGTTTTGCGTATTTGTCCAGCTCGACCCTGCACTCGATCTACACTCGATCGAGTGCTTGCTCGAGTTCCAACCCAGAACTTGTGTTTATGATTTGTGTTTGTCCTGTTTCATTCTAGTTGCATTTCTGTTGCATTCATTTAGTATCCTCTTCATTACTTACCTTGCATTAGTTCAATACTTGCATTACCATAGTTTCTATTTCTGTTTTAGCCTCATAATTGTCATAATCATTCTGTTCCATTTGCATTTAGCTCCTAGTTCTTGTAATTTTACTTTCTGCACTTTACATTTCATCACAGGATTGTTAGTGACAAACAACCTTTACATCTGGCTTGACTTAGACTCATATGCACATCTTGATTGTTCACAAACACTCAGATTGAATTGACACCTCTTATATTACAACAACATAAGGGGAATTGAAACACTCTGCCATCCATTCATTCATAAGTCATCATTCCATACATCATTCATCACCACCACAAAAATATGTGTTTCATCTGCTCAGGCACCTCCTCCCTCACTAACAGTTCATAAGCAGATTTAACTGTGAACTCACCATCTGCGGTTTCTCCCCATGATAATCTATCGCGAGCACCCGTAACACAATCTAGCACCACTGATGCCAGTTCCAATCTCTGTGTATCAGATACATACGGCAAGATATGATGCCACAGCCAGCCGTACCCCTCCTGCCAGAAGTCACGGGTTCTCAACAAGCCAAAATGATCTGGCAGAGCCCCAATAACAAGATCTCTCAGTGGTGTATTCGTTAACCATTTGTCGGTCCAGAATTTTATATGTCGACCATCACCAACAACCCAACTAAGTCCCTTAACCGCCACTTCACGCAAGCCAACACCCACACTCCTCCAGATAGAGGACCTAGTACCTTTTGCGTTCATCCAACTAAAATCCTGTAGACTCCCAGCCTTATACTTAGCTCGTACAACTCGAGCCCATAAACTTGTTTGATCATGTAGGAGCCTCCATCCCACCTTCGCTACCATAGCTTTATTCATTTCAGCCGTTGTTTGAATCCCGAGACCCCCTTCTCTCTTCGGCCTACAAACTTGCTTCCAAGACACCAAATGATTCTTTCTTTTCTCCGGACTAGATCCCCACAAAAAGAATTTACACACATATGATTGGTTACTAATTTCGTTTTTCACAGTATAAAAAAAATATATATATATATGGAGAAAGATCATAATGTTCATTTTGATAATTACTTTTCTAGTAATTATCATTTTTGGTATGTTAATAAAATAAGTATAGTTACGAAAATAGAGCATAGAGGGCATGAATACAAGTGCTTTTAACAA
>NC_025685.1:19964091-19964794 GCF_000633955.1 Camelina sativa | reverse complement strand
AAAAAAAAAAAAAAAAAAAAAAAAAAAAAAAAAAAAAGAATACAAGTCCACATACAGATTGGGGGTTAATGGAAACTATAATTGATTTTGGTCGTATGATTACATTTCACATGTGAAATTATTTTAGATATGAAGCTGCAATAAAGAACTTGAAGCTATCATCTTGATCTAATCTTAGAAATTGAAGCTAAGGCAAAACCATAATATATGATAATCATATAATTTTATCAAAAAATATTATAAACACTAAAATTAAATGTATAACTTTAAATATTCAAATGGAAATTTTTTATTTGACTGCTGTTATTAAATTATTTATTTGATTAATACAATCCTCTCTTATTTAGTTAGAAAGGATTTTAAAGTGGTTTTTCGTCTAAAAAACACTATATAATCTTTAATCATAAGATTATTACTTTTTTAAAATATACACTCTTAATATCATCGCAAATATATTAATGTTTATGCAATTAATTTCAATTCTGAACAAGTGCATTAAATTTTGATTAAAATTCCAGTCTATCTATGGTGTTATGATGAGAAATATTTAACGGCTTAAACGATTTTCAAAAAAATGTTAACTGTTTTGAGACAGGTTTTTTGAGAATTTTTGATATTTTTGAAAATATTTTGAGAGCTATTGAAAATTATAATTTCTACTAACAATATAAATTAAACATTCAAATGGAGCCATACCGATCTC
>NC_025685.1:19941010-19962932 GCF_000633955.1 Camelina sativa | reverse complement strand
TCGGAGCCCTCAGCCCCTCGAGCTATCGGTATTCAGGGGAATCACCATCCCCTCAGGAGCAACAATCCTTAACGACTATAAAAATCTCTCAACACAAAGTACCTCTTGTGGTCCGAGTATAACATTGCAATGTCAAACCTGCCCACTTAACTTCTAATATCCAACTGGATTAACCACCAAGCTGCAAAATATCTGCTCCAACTGCATATATCCACCTATCTGCCTCTCTAGGCTCGATACCTCTCGAAATAATCTCATACCGGTCATCTACAACTGCTCCATCCTCTTAACATAGGATGAAAACTCCTCAACATCCACAGCTCTCGGCTGCACCCCGCCACATGCGGCACAACTGGAGCCTACACTGGTACCCCTCTCGGTAACTGCTCCGACAGCACGTCAACAGATCCGCCAAGCGATCATATGGACCCTGGGCTCCACCTGCTGCAACCCCACACCTGGGTTCCCAGCACCTCTGGCACGCTCACCGGCTAACCCTCTTTGGTCCCTCCTGATACGCTTGCGACCCTCTGACGTACCTCCTCGTGGAACTCTGGACCACCCACTCTCTAGCCTCGGGACCCGCCCGAACATGACCACAACCACGTCCCCGTCCACGACCATCAACTCAACACCTTTAACCACTGCACTTCCAAGAACAGAGGCTAACTAGCAATCTTAACATAACACAAAAATACAACAACACAAACTCACCATGGAATCACACTGTAGGCTCAAAGAGGATGTTCTAGGACTCCATGCCACACACAATTGACTAACTCACATGATCAATCAAAGCATGCAAATCCCAAACATCTACAGCACAAAGCCTAGTGAACCCAAACCTAGAACCGTAAGGGCACTGATACCAAACTGAAACGACCCGACCCGTTTTTTTTTTAAAATAATAAATAATAATATAATAATAAATAAACTACAGCTAGTGGTCCCATACCCACTAGCCACCTAACCACAATCACAATCATCAACGGAATAACCGATATCAATATCCAATAATATCCAATAGTATAACCAATAAATATGACGTCAACAATATCCAATAATCAAACAACATGAAACATAGAACCATCAACCTAGAAATGTTCTACTGACCCAACTATAGCAACCTAGCAATGCCAGACAACATCAAACCGAGTCCCTAGAACATCCTCCTCTTCATTGCCATGATTCCATGATCACACTTTGCCTTTACCTGCACCACAAACACATATTGCAATGCATGAGTACTTAATAAACACTCAGTAAGGCAATCCTCCCATCTATTGGGCTATACACACAAGCAATAGAGTCATCTCTAATCCTCAAACAACAATCAACAAACAACAAACGACAAACCAGGACTCTGAATCGACCGACACTCGCACTGCATCGATCGACGCATGCTCGACATAACACAAAAACCCTAAAGTTTTACGCGCCTTCCTCGCACTTGCATCGACTGACGCAAGATATGCATCGATCGATGCAATGCCAAGCATCGTGTTTTCCCCGAAGCTTCTCGCCAGATCTTCGTTCCTGCAACCACAAGACTCGATCCCAAGCCACAAGAAAGTTTCCTAACGTCCCAAATAACGATCTAACAAGTCTAACAACACACAACAAGCAGATTAAAGAGTTTTCTAGCTTAGATAAGCCATGGTCCTGCACTTACCTTTGCCAAGACGAATCTGAACCTCAAACAAGCAAGAAAACACTTCCAGGAAGCTCCTACAACGATCCCAGCTACAGATCTCTACATGAACAGCCTCAAATCACCCAAAAACCTCAAGAACACTCAAGAACCTTTTCTCTCTTTCGTTTTTTCTCAAAAATGGCCAAATCCGTCGAATGAAACAAAACTCGACGTAAGGGTTTCCTAACCGAAATAACTGAGTTTAACTTAAGTCAAAACGCAGACAATTGAACCTGCATCGATCGATGCACCATCTACATCGACCGATGCAACTCCCAAACCGGGATTACGGTTCACGGGTGGTACAATTGTCCCCCACCAATCTAGATTTGTCCTCGAATCTCGAACAACCATCAGCCAAGGACTCCCGCGCAACCGTCTCCACGGCCCACACTCCTCCGACCGATCTACAGAAGGTCACCTCTAGGCGATAGACTCAGGCTCCAGGCGTTATTTGCTCTCGACTTTTGGACTTTCCTTTTACTCATAGGCCTAAACCTTGAGTTTTTATTGGCTCCTCATCATACCTAAGTCTGAATGCCATAATGTTGGCTCCTCATCGGGCCTAAACCCGCATACCATAATATATAAGTAAAATCCAATATTCGTTTCTCTGGTCGATATACCAACCATATTCCCAAGCCACAAAATCTCGGAATATGGCAATTCTAGGAGAACCTAAGTCCCCCAAGAGCCGCGAGCAAACAATTCTGAACACGTCTGAGTCCTATCCCTATCCAGGTTTCCTTCCCGTGGTTCCCGTAAAACATCTCAATGTCCTACCAACCACATATTCCCTCGCTGGAATACGTCTTGACCACACAAGGATTATATACATGCCACAAGGGCCAAACAAATGTCCTAAACAGGACCACCACCAAGGCAAAACAATCTGTCCTAAACAGGACCGCCACCAAGGCCAAACAATCTGTCCTAAACAGGACCGTCACAAAGACCAAACAATCTGTCCTAAACAGGACCGCCTAAACAGGCACTCTGGCTAAACAGCCCGCCACAAAGGCCATCTGTCCCAAAGGACCGCCTAAACAGGCACTCTAGCTAAACAGCCCGCCACAAAGGCCATCTGTCCCGAAGGACCATCTTTCCCGAAGGACCATCGGTCCCGAAGGACCATCGGTCCCGAAGGACCATCGGTCCCGAAGGACCATCTGTCCCGAAGGACCGCCTAAACAGGCACTCTGGCTAAACAGCCCGCCACAAAGGCCATCTGTCCCGAAGGACCGTCACAAAGACCATCTATCCCGAAGGACCGCCTAAACAGGCACTCTGGCTATACAGCCCGCCACAAAGGCCACACATCTGGCTAAACAGCCCGCCACAAAGGCCACACATCTGGCTAAACAGCCCGCCACAAAGGCCACACAACTGGCTAAACAACCTGCCACAAGGGCCACACAATGCCTAAAAAGACTGCCACACACAGGCACAATGACTCAAAAGTCCACCACGAAGGCCACACAATGTCTCAAAAGACCGCCACACCCGACACAATGACTCAAAAGTCCGCCACGAAAGCCACACAATGTCTCAAAAGACCGCCACACCCAGGCACAATGACTCAAAAGTCCGCCATGAAGGCCACACTAGTCCCTTCAACGCTCACAACCACTAAAAATGAACAATTCTAACTCCCATAAAACTTTCAATTTTTAGAACTTTCCACTTTTAGAATATTCTATTTCAGGAAAATTTTTCCTTAATACCATCACAGTCCCAAAGGACTCTTATCAAAGGAATCTTCTTCTTCCGAAGTTCCTTGATCCTCCTCCCGAGAACCCTCACTGGTCTCGCCTCCAAAGTCATGTTAGGCTGAAGATCTTCAGGAATATTAGCCAACAACCGATCATCCTCACGGAGACACTTCCTCAACATAGAAACATTGAAGACCTTGTGGAACGCACGCATAACCTCAGGCAACTCTAGCCTATATGCTGACAGTCACCGCAACATGGCCATCTTGAGGTATATTCTATCTCCTACCTGACATTCAACNTGAAACTCAAGATCTCTCCTCTTCCTATCAGCATAACTCCTTTGCCTATCCTGAGCCTCTTTCATGTTCAGCTTGAGAACCCGAATCTTCTCTGAGGTATCCTGAACAAAATCCGCCCCGAACATGCTTCTCTTTCCTACCTGAGTCCAGCATAACGGTGTACGGCATGGTCTCCCATATAAAGCCTCATAAGGAGCCATCTTAATACTCGCCTGATAGCTATTGTTGTAAGCAAACTCTACCAGGTTCAGGTGATCTGCCCAATGGACACTCCAATCCAACACACACATCCTCAGCAAATCCTCCAGCATCTGGATCGTCCTCTCTGACTGTCCATCAGTTTGGGGATGATAAGTTGTACTCATATGCACCTTAGTGCTCATCTCTGCCTGAAATGCCTTCCTGAACACCGAGGTAAACTTAGAATCCCTATCAGACACAATGCTCGCTGGCACCCCATGCAATCTGACTATCTCTCACACATACTTCTTAACCAAGACCGCTGGTCCATCAGTCTTCTTAATGGCCAGAAAATGTGCTGACTTAGTCAACCGGTCCACAATGACCCAAATAGCTACATCCTTCTTCATCCCGACCTAGTGATAGTACCTCTTGAGATCACGGTACATCTTAGTCGCTCCTAGATGAATAGAAAACTTGCTCGCATGAGCCTCTCTCAGAATCTCCTGCCTCAACTCCTCATCATTGGGCACACAAATCCGACCGTGCACCAAGATAGTACCATTATCTGAGACCTGATACTCTGAATCCACATCCTTTGAGGCATTCATCAGCCTTAAATCCTTCTCCTGAGCCAACTGCACCATGCTCAGAAGATCCGCACTATCAGCCGCCTCTAAACTCAACGGTTTTTGAGAAACCGCACACAAGCTCAATGCACTGATCTCTCCTACCAGAGACTTCATCTCCTGCTCCTGTAGTAACCTGCCGAACCAAGGAAACTCCTGATCTTTGTGGCATCCTGCCGTCTAGGCCAACCTCTGATAGCCTGAATCTTCTCCGGATCTACAGAAACCCCCTCTACCGAACAATGTGACTCACAAAACCCATCTCACGCTGCCATAGACTATACTTGCTCAACTTAGCAAACAACTTCTGCTCCCGCAGCTTCTCCAGTGCTGCCCTCAAATGTATTGCATGCTCCTCAGGACGCTTAGAAAAAAATACTAGGATATCATTGATGAAAATGATGACAGACACCTCGAGAACTCCTGAAACATATTGTTCCTCAATCTCATAAACGCTGCTGGCGCGTTAGTCAACCCGAAAGACATCACCACAAACTCATAATGCCCATACCTCGTCCTGAAAGCCGTCTTCCGCTCATCTGCCTTATCTATTGGTATCTGATGATAACCCGACGCTAGATCTACCTTGGAGAACCAAGTAGCACCCCACAACTGATCCAACAACTCATCAATCCTGGGAAGAGGGTACTTTTTCTTCACTGTAACCCGGTTCAAACCCCGGTAATCGATACACAATCTGAAACTCCCATCCTTCTTCTTCACAAATAACACCGGTGCTCCCCACGGTGATACACTAGGATGAATGAATCCTTGCTCTATAAATCCTATAGTTACTTCCTCAGCTCTACCAAACAAATACTCAAGTATGCCGACATCAACTCACCGCCAACTGAATATCAACCCTCTTGTTCGACCAAGAACCTCTAGTAACTTGCCTCTTAGGAAAACTTCCACAAGATAGCTTATTCCAAAAATAGATTTTCGCTTGGCAATTCTCCACAGAAAATCATCAATACGAGCGTAATAAAACAAACAAGTACCATACGTTCGCATATTCTGATTCACCGCATTGAATGCCTTGCAGGCCGCTAACACAAACCACTTGACTTAATTTCCCCCAACAAGCTTACCAAAACCTTGAACCTCTCAACCTTTTCCATCTCCAATGAACTTCATCCACCATCATCGCAACGATTAGTTTATCCTGCCATGAAGGCTTCTCATAAATCTTATGTATCTGGCAACCATGCCCTTGCCGGCTCATACCTGCTGCA
Source organism: Camelina sativa (assembly GCF_000633955.1). NCBI lineage: Eukaryota > Viridiplantae > Streptophyta > Magnoliopsida > Brassicales > Brassicaceae > Camelina > Camelina sativa. The sequence continues at coordinate 19,957,181 of NC_025685.1, read as the reverse complement.
GCTCTCCTTCCCAGGACTCCAGCACCACCGGCCACCCAATCCTAACACATCAGCCACACATTCTTGACCGCACCAGTCATAAAACCCTGGCCCACCGGCCAATCATAATCCTAAAATTCAAGATTAAACCACCATCACTCTCGAGGTCTACATTCCGTCGTTATGTTTATACTCACGTTCTATACATTGCTTGCTCCCAACTCTTCCACTCTTTGGTTGCAACCTTCGAGCCATACCGATCTCACTCTCAGACCAGCGTCTTCGAGTTATATTGTCTCACTCTTGGACCACAATCCTCAAGATCTCGGTATTAGGGGACCTACTCATCCCCTCAGGAGACCATCATCCCCTCTGCCACTCTCGAATCCCTCCAGCCCCTCGAGCTATCAGTATTCAGGGGAATCACCATATCCTCAGGAGCAACAATCCTTAACCACTATACACATCTCTCAACACAAAGTACCTCATGTGGTCCGAGTATAACAATGCAATGTTACACCTGCCCAATCAACTTCTAATATCCAACTGGATTAACCACCAAGCTGCAAAATATCTGCTCCAACTGCATATATCCACCTATCCGCCTCTCTAGGCTCGATACCTCTTGAAATAATCTCATACAAGTCATCTACAACCGCTCCATCCTCTTAACATAGGATGAAAACTCCTCAACATCTGCAGCCCTCGGCTGCACCCCGCCACATGCGGTACAACTGGAGCCTACACTGGTACCCCTCTCGGTAACCGCTTCGACAGCACGCCAACAGATCCGCCAAGCGATCACTAAGCTCCACCTGCTGCAACCCCACACCTGGTTTCCCAGCACCTCCGACACGCTCACCGGCTAACCCTCTCTGGTCCCTCCTGATACGCTTGCGACCCTCTGACGTACCTCCTCGTGAAACTCTGGACCACCCACTCTCTGGCCTCGGGACCCGCCCGACCATGACCACAACCACGTCCCCGTCCCCGTCCACGACCATCAACTCAACACCTTTAACCACTGCACTTCCAAGAACAGAGGCTAACAAGCAATCTTAACATAACACAAAAATACAACAACACAAACTCACCATGGAATCACACTGTAGGCTCAAAGAGGATGTTCTAGGACTCCATGCCACACACAATTGACTAACTCACATGATCAATCAAAGCATGCAAATCCCAAACATCTACAGCACAAAGCCTAGTGAACCCAAACCTAGAACCGTAAGGGCAATGATACCAAACTGAAACGACCCGACCCATTTTTTTTTAAATAATAAATAATAAATAATAATATAATAATAAATAAACTACAGCTAGTGGTCCCATATCCACTAGCCGCCTAACCACAATCACAATCATCAGCGGAATAACCGATATCAATATCCAATAATATCCAATAGTATAACCAATATATATGACGTCAACAATATCCAATAATCAAACAACAAGAAACATAGAACCAGCAACCTAGCATTGCTCTAATGACCTAACTCTAGCAACCTAGCAATGCCAGACAACATCAAACTGAGTCCCTAGAACATCTTCCACTTCATTGGCTTGATTCCATGATCACACTTTACCTTTACATGCACCACAAACACATATTGCAATGCATGAGTATTTAATAAACACTCAGTAAGGCAATCCTCCCATCTACTGGGCTATACACACAAGCAATAGAGTCATCTCTAATCCTCAAACAACAATCAACAAACAACAAACGACAAACCAGGACTCCGCATCGACCGACACCAACATGCATCAACCGACACCAACATAGGGATGCATCGACTGATGCAAGTCACACTTGCATCGACCGACACTCACACTGCATTGACCGACGCGTGCTCGACATAACACGAAAACCCTAAAGTTTTACGCGCCGTCCTCGCACTTGCATCGACCGACGCAAGATATGCATCGACCGATGCAATGCCAAGCATCGTGTTTTCCCCGAAGCTTCTCGCCGGATCTTTGTTCCTGCAACCACAAGACTCGATCCCAAGCCACAAGAAAGCTTCCTAACGTCCCAAATAACGATCTAACAAGTCTAACAACACACAACAAGCAGATTAAAGATTTATCTAGCTTAGATAAGCCATGGTCTTGCACTTACCCTTGCCAAGACGAATCTAATGGGTAGACTCTCCATAGATTATTTATAGGATTTTGTCTTGGATTAGGGTTTGTAAGGTTAGAAATGTCTTTTCTTCTTGAGTGCAGGACAANCTGGGCTATACACACAAGCAATAGAGTCATCTCTAATCCTCAAACAACAATCAACAAACAACAAACGACAAACCAGGACTCCGCATCGACCGACACCAACATGCATCAACCGACACCAACATAGGGATGCATCGACTGATGCAAGTCACACTTGCATCGACCGACACTCACACTGCATTGACCGACGCGTGCTCGACATAACACGAAAACCCTAAAGTTTTACGCGCCGTCCTCGCACTTGCATCGACCGACGCAAGATATGCATCGACCGATGCAATGCCAAGCATCGTGTTTTCCCCGAAGCTTCTCGCCGGATCTTTGTTCCTGCAACCACAAGACTCGATCCCAAGCCACAAGAAAGCTTCCTAACGTCCCAAATAACGATCTAACAAGTCTAACAACACACAACAAGCAGATTAAAGATTTATCTAGCTTAGATAAGCCATGGTCTTGCACTTACCCTTGCCAAGACGAATCTAATGGGTAGACTCTCCATAGATTATTTATAGGATTTTGTCTTGGATTAGGGTTTGTAAGGTTAGAAATGTCTTTTCTTCTTGAGTGCAGGACAAGGGGCGGCGAAATAGGCTTCTGGACCGTGGAGGAGGCGTGGACTGGGCCGCCGTGATGGTCGCTGGTCAGGCCTTGGACAAAAGCCCATCCGTAGGTCGGTTCTTCTCATGTCGGTTTATAACTTGTCTTGATAAATCGGGCATAACTTTCGGATGAATGCATTGATTGACTTGGTTCTACTTCGAGGAGAAATATAACTCTTCCAGCTTTACATAGACACCAAGCATGACATATTTTGAGTTCTGGAAGCTCTTCAAAAGTTACCCGTACGGTAAAGCTCTGAAACTTTCCTAAAACGTATTTTCCTTCCCTTTTGGTCCAAATTGCTATAAAACCTATAAAACCTTGTTGAAACCTGAAATACTTGATAATATACCTTTTATACTTGAAATCTCATCAAAATCTTCCTAAATGCATATGATAACTATAGATAATATGAGTAAAATAATGATGTTATCAACTCCCCCAGACTTAGTCTTTGCTTGTCCTCAAGCAAATAATCAGAATAAATCATGGAAAAGAGGTTTTGAAAAATACTGGGAATTCACTTATCTTTGGGGATATTGTCTTTGCACTCTTTATCGCCTTGACATTAGGAACTTGCATTTGTAATCCACCATGAGAGTCATCAACTCTCCTTGATCCCACAATTCTTTAGAGTTTCCACAATCTCCATTGTCATCTCTTTACATAGATTAAGCAATAATAAAAAATGAAATCTTACCAAGGGAAAATCGATCAATGGCTTGCAGACTCTCTTCAAGCCAAGACTTTCTTCATATGATTCCTTTCCTCTCCCTTTTCTCACTTCTCATTTTTTTTTTAAATCAAAGGTGTAGGCGAATACCTAGGTCATCGGTAATTTACCTACCCCTCGCTTCCAAGCTTTGTGTGATCATTTGACTCAAGAGTAGAATAATGAGGTCACAGGTAATTTACCTGCCTCTCTAAACTTATCAAAATCATCTCATCTTTTATTCTCTTTTTTTTTTTATAGTATTGAAGGGAAGAGAGAGGGGAACATACTCTTGAAGAAGTGCAATGTCTTGTTTGGCTTGAATGCAGAGATCTAGTCGAATGTATACCAATTCCCAGGGCTTGATAATTAAGTCCGGTTTACGTCCTATAAAAGTTAGAGACAACGTTAGAGCATCTGAATATCCATCAAATAGGGACTTGGGGGATTGTTGAGTCGGCTCACAGTCTTTCCAAACTTTGGTTCTGTTGTCAAGCATAATCAAGAGTCATAAGAGTGTTAATCCAAATCAAATAAACCTTTAGAATAAGATCATAATCCCCTACTAGTCCAATGTATTAAAATGTCAAAATTATTGATGTAAAAAGTGGGAAAAGATCTCAAGTCAACAAAATAGAAAGTAGCATTAGTATAGGATGAACATCCTTCCCCCCAGACTTAAATCACATCGTCTTCGGTGGAAAAAAAGAAAAAGATGAGGATTAAAAATCATAAGGAAAAGTGTAGGATTTAAGAACAATGTCACCTTGATGGAATGATGTTTGTGTCAACTCTTTGACATTTTATGGTTTCCCGAAAATTTGTCTTAGAGTTCGGCTGTGGTATGAAAATGTGGTGACTAACCATTTTGTACTTCCTTTGGTGGTTTGACATCGAGTGTGAACTAGGCTAAGTTCATTCGAATTCTGTTTTATATATCTCTAAATGCATCCTCCTTGAAACAAAAACCTAAAACCATCAATAATAATGAGAAAATAAAAATAACAAAAATATACTTACTAGCTTGGGTTCCCTCCCAAGAAGCGCTCTTGTTTAACGTCGTTGGCTCTACGGTGGTTGCCCTTATTAGACTTGGGGAGCATCGATTAGACTGATTGATGCACTCTCTTCCTTGCTAATTTATGCTAGATACGGCTTTAGACGTTGTCCATTTATGGTAAACGGTTCACCTCTGTTGTTGAGTAGAATGACGGCTCCGTATGGTTTAACTTCCTTTATTTTAAATGGTCCGGACCACCGAGAACGTAGCTTTCCTGGAAAAAGCTTAAGTCAAGAATTGAAAAGTAAAACCTGATCATTTGGGGCGAATGATTTGGGTATGATCTTCTTGTCGTGGTATGCTTTAGTCCTCTCTTTGTAAATCCTTGCGTTCTCATAGGCGTTGTGGCAGATTTCATCCAACTCGTTTAATTGAATCAAACGTTTCTCGGCTGCGCTTCTTATGTCATAGTTCAACTCCTTTACTGCCCATGCTGCCTTGTACTCCAGTTCAACGGGTAGGTGGCAAGATTTTCCATAAACAATATGAAAAGGTGTAGTACCTAACGGGGTCTTGAACGCGGTTCTGTATGCCCATAGAGCGTCATCCTGTTTGGTGGACCAATCCTTCCTTGATTTTGATGTAGTCTTTTGTAAGATAGACTTGATCTCTCTGTTTGAAATTTCGACTTGGCCGCTTGTCTGTGGATGATAAGGAGATGCGACTTTGTGGAGAACTCCATTCTTCTTGAAACGGTTAGCAAGGTTTCGATTTATGAAATGCTTACCTCCGTCACTTATCACCACTCTTGGTACTCCGAATCTTGGAAATATAATGGTCTTGAACATCTTGACCACCACTCTTGAGTCATTCGTAGCACTTGCTATAGCTTCCACCCATTTAGAAACGTAATCAACAGCGACAAGAATGTATTCGTAGCCGTTAGAGGTAGGGAAAGGGCCCATGAAATCAATCCCCCATACGTCGAAAACTTCCACTGGCAAGCGTCACATCTTTTAATGAAACTTTGGGGGTCTTGAAACATGGTTGGCCACCAAAAACCTGCTTGCAAAATCTTAGAAACAGTTTTAAAGGTGGCGAAATGACCTGCATAATAGGAGCCATGGCATCCGAATATAACTCCTTCGACTTCTTCTTCAGAAATGCATCTTCGGAATAAACCATCGGAGCACTTCTGTAAAGATAGGGTTCATCCCAGTAGTATCTCTTTACTTCTCGCAAAAACTTCTTTTTTATATAACCATATAATTATTGTGGCTCAACGTCGGCTGCTAAATAATTATCATAGTGTCTAAACCAAGGTGTATCATAAGCTTGTGAACGTAGTGCTTGTGGTGGTACTAATTTGTTAGTCATAGATACAGCTTCAATGACGTAGACATTTTCTTCGGGTAGACTATCGTCTAGAGGCATTGGTTCCTCCACTCCCATTCGTGAAAGATGGTCGGCGACCCCATTCTCTACTCCTTTTCTATCTCTAACTTCAATATCAAGCTCTTGTAGCAAGAGAATCCACCTTATGAGACGTGGTTTGGCATCTTTCTTAGACATTAGATATCTAATAGCTGCATGGTTGGTGTGAACAATTACCTTTGATCCTACAAGGTATGATCGAAACTTCTCAAAAGCAAACACAATAGCTAGAAGCTCCTTCTCCGTAGTCGCGTAGTTGCATTGTGCTTCATCCAGGGTTCGGCTAGCATAATAGTTACCATTCAGTTTCTTATCTTTTCTTTGTCCTAGTACAGCTCCTACTGCATAATCACTGGCATCACACATAATTTCAAAGGGTAGCTCCCAATCTGGTGGTTGCACAACCGGAGCTGAGACAAGTGCATCTTTAATCTTGTGGAATGCAGCAAGGCAATCTTTGTCAAACTCAAATTCCACATCTTTGCAAAGTAGGCGTGTGAGTGGTCTTGCGGTCTTGGAGAAATCTTGAATAAAACGTCTATAAAACCTGGCATGTCCAAGGAAACTTCTTCTTCCTTTAACATTCTTCGGCGGTTGTAGATTCATCATGACTTCAATCTTTGCTTTATCAACTTCAATTCCCTTCTCAGAAACTCTATGATCGAGAACTATGCCGTCTCTCACCATAAAGTGGTATTTCTCCCAATTAAGAACTAGATGTTTTTCCACACATCTTTGTAGAACTTTTCCGAGATTGGCTAAACATGCTTTGAATGATGAACCGTAGACTGAAAAATCGTCCATGAAGACTTCCATGAAATCCTCAATATATTTTGTGAAGATTGACATCATACAGCGTTGGAAAGTAGCCAGAGCATTGCATAGACCAAAGGGCATTCTTCGATAGGCGAACGTTCCGTAGGGACAGGTGAATGTCGTCTTCTCTTGATCATCCGGATGGATTGGAATCTAGAAGAAACCTGAATAACCATCTAGAAGACAATATTATTGGTGATTTGCTAACCTTTCTAGCATTTGATCGATGAATGGTAAGGGGAAATGATCCTTTCTGGTTGCAGCGTTAAGCTTCCGGTAGTCGATACACATGCGGTGGTCGGTGATCGTCCTTGTTGCGATCAGTTCGTGGGTCTCGGTTTTAATAATGATCACTCCTCCTTTCTTGGGAACCATGTGAACTGGACTGACCCATGCACTATCTGAAATAGAGTATATAACTCCTGCATCCAAAAGCTTCATGATTTCTTTTTTGACAACTTCCTTAAGGTTTGGGTTCAACCTCCTTTGATGCTCAATAGAATTTTTGGATTCTTCTTCCAAATAGATCCTATGCATACAAAGGTCGGAAGATATTCCAGGAATGTCTTCAAGTGAATAACCTAGTGCTTTCTTATGCTTTCTCAGCTCGGCGAGAAGCATGGCTGTCTCAACATCATTTAAACCAGAGTTAATAATAACAGGGTAAGTAGAATTAGGTTCAAGGAAAGCGTACTTAAGACCAGTGGGGAGCTGCTTGAGCGCGGTTTTGGAGGCTCTTAGTTCACTCCACGGATCTGCTACAGCGGCTGGTATGTTCTTAGGTGGTGTAGGAGTGTCATTCTCTTCATCGAGATCAAGATATGCAACGGTGTTCTCACACGTTTCAGCGGAGTCAAGAATCTTTGTACAGCTTTCTACTTCTTCTTTATGAAAGCTATACTCCTCTTGAACTCTGGTCAATGCTATATCCAAGGAGTCATCAAAGAATATATCTTCGCATGCTCCGCTAGTATCTTCTTCCAAATCGTTGATGGTGAAGATCGGGTTATCTAAGTTCTCCGAAATCGATAGCTTAAATGATTCATTCATGTCAAACTTCATAACATAACCTCCAAGGTTTAAGTCGATCTTTCCATTGGGAACATCAATGATAGCTCCGGCAGTGGAAAGGAAAGGGCGGCCAAGTATCAAAGGATCTTTAGGCTCCTTCTCAAGCTCCAATATCACAAAATCTGTAGGGATTTGGCAATCTCCAATAACAATCGGTACGTCGACTAGAATCCCAACAGGGCGTCGAATCGATCTATCCGCTAGGACCAATGAGATCTTCGTAGGCTTGAAAAAATGGTATCCTAGGCGTTTGGCAACTGACCGTGGCATCATATTGATACTTGATCCCAAATCGCAGAGACAGCGTTTGAAAATTTCATCTTTAATCTTGCATGATAAAACAAAACTGCCTGGATCTCCTCGCTTTTGAGGAATGCTATTTTGTAGAATTGCGCTGCAATCTTGTGTAATCACCATGACACCATCCTCTAGACTGTTGCAAATAAGCACTCCAAGAAGCATGCCGAGAAAAGACTTTGCCTTGACTACTAAGAGGCATAAAGGCATCATGATCTGTATAAAGTACGAATTCTTTATGGATAAGTAACGCCGCCAAATGCTTTATCGCTTTTATGATAGCATAGAACTCCACATCATATTTGCTATAGCGAGATCGAGCTTTAGACAAATTTTCACTAAATAAAGCAATTGGCTTACTATGTTGGCTTAAGACAGCACCAATACCAGTGTTTGATGCATCACAATAAAATTTGAAGACAACAGATAATTGAGGAAGAGCCAAAATAGGTGCAGAACTTAGCTTTGTTTTGATGATTTCAAAAGCCTCTGTAGCAGCTGGAGTCCATGCAAGCGAGCCAATACGCATGCAAACAGTAATAGGAGCCATCAAAGTACTAAATTGTGGCACAAAACGACGATAGAACGAGACAAGATCATGGAAACTGCGGGTCTCAGAAAGAGTACACGGTAACGGCCAAGTTTGAATTGACAAAACCTTGCTTGGATCTACGACAAGGCCTTGATCAGAAATGATATAACCCAAAAACCTACCGATGTGAAACCAAACTCACACTTTTTTAAAGTTGGAAATAGCTTGACACGATGTAACACAAAGAGAACCTCTTGTAAATGTTGTAGATGATCAGCCAATGTCAAACTGAAAATTAAAAAGTGATCAAAGTAAACAACCACAAATTTACTAATAAAAGGACGGAGAGCTTGGTTCATTACGCGCATGAATGTACTCGGCGTGTTAGACAAATATAATGGCATAACCAGCCATTCAAAAAGTCCTTCAAGAGTTACAAAGGCTGTCTTCCACTCATCTCCTGGTCAAGAAGATCATCAAGCTGAGGGATGGGAAAACGATAGCAAACAGTGATTTTGTTTATTGCTCTCCTATCAACACACATCCGCCAAAATCCATCCTTCTTAAGGATAAGCAAAGCTGGTATCACACATAGACTCAAGCTTCCTCACAGAAAACGTTTAGCAACCAAAGCATCTACTTCTCTTCATGCTCACTAGGACTCATCCGATACTGAGATCGATTAGGAATGGTAGATCAATGCAATGTTGTATGCCAAATAATCGGTAACCAAATAACCAACCGAACCAAACCGGATCAAGATTTTGTAATATCTCTGAATCAGATAAATTCAATTACAAAAATATTTCAATATTTTGTAATATTAATTGAAAAATATTGATTCGATTTTACAAAAATATTAATTGAATTGATCTAGATAGTTGTAATATCTCCTAATCTGATCAAAAATACATTACAAAAACATAAAAAGGGGAAATTTTTTTTTTAATATCTAACTTTGTTTTCAAGTTTACTTTTCCTTTATAAATTCATATTAGAGGAATGAAATAAACAACCAACTTTTTATTAAAAAACATTTTCTTTTGTGAGAGTGATTCTTTTATGTTCTTTGTGAATAAAATTGATTGTTGGGTGTGATTCCAACAGTTAAAACCGATTGCTTGGTGTGATTCCAACAATCCAAAACTGATCTCCTTGGTGCAATGCTGAGAGATCTGATCTTTTTGGTGTGGGGCTGAAATATCAAACCGGTATATCAAGAGCTTTTCCGCAACTCTTGTGCGACCATTCATTCCACCATCCCTATTCTTGAGGTTTCATCGTATTTAGAATCAAGGTCTTACTATCTACCAATTCGAAGGTATCGATTCCTTGGGAGAATCATATCAACGTTGTGGAATTTGGTTTGGATATTCGATGTTAAGAATGTCTACTGAGAGGTATATGGAAGCTCGATTTGGATCTATTTGCAAAGCATATGGATTATAGTTTGGATGATCATGGCTTTACTTTAAAAAGAAAAGGAGTTTCCGCAGTTCAAACCTTTTCCATAGATTAAGTTCTTGATTTTGCTTGAGGGCAAGCAAAATTTAAGTCTTAGGGAATTTACATATCATGGTTTTTTGGTGTTTTTAGCCATGATATAAATCTTATTTATTGAGTCTTTTGGTGTTTTTAGAGTCTTTTCAGGTTTAGGTACGTATTGGACTTATTTGTAGATTTTGGAGCACTTTGGAGCATCTGGAGGAAAAGCGCTGAGGAAACAAATTCAGAGAGCAAAATTGGTGTGGTGGATGGATCGATGCATTCTCTATGTCAAGCGACACGTCATTTTGACGGCAATTGAATTGCGCATCTTTTTAAAGTTTTGAAGATTTCTAAATTCAGCCCAGAAATACTCTTTATTTGCAGTTAAGGTCCAAGTCGTATTTTACAATATAAGATTTGTAGGTCAATATTTAGATCAAGGCTTTATTTTTTACAAAACCTTTGAGAGATTTTTAGAGAGTTTTTGGGAGAGAAGAATCAAGACTCCATCAGAGAGATTCAGAACTCCTTTACTTTTTATTTTAATTTATTAATGTAATTTATTCAGTTTATGATTTGTGTTTCACTGATTATGTATGAGTAAGGTTTAGGGTTTCTCATTAGAGTTTTTATGGTTTATTAGATCTACTGATTTTTTGGGATTCATATTTTTCTGTGTTCTTCATCTTTGGTTGTTTTTCATATTAATTTTTGATTTATCACCTAGAATTAATAACCTAGAAAAATAAATTGATATGAGAATATAATTGACTTCCTGACAAAAACCTTTGATGAACAAAATTACTTTTTACAAAGAGATTTAATTTTGTAATTTTGTGAGCAAACCAAAATTTGTATTTTCAAAGCTGGTTAATAGCTTAGATTTTGCAAACAGATTTGGATTTTCAATTTTAAACTTAGATAATATTTGTATTGAAAATTGATTTATTTTACAATAGAGCTTAGAGTTCAAAAACAGTTTTTTTTTTATTGATTGATTTGATATTCCATAATTTCATGAGATCATTCTTTAGGCCTAATTTTTATTTAGTCTGAATTTTATAAAACTTTAATTCTGTTTTTGCATTGCTATTTAAATTACAATTTTTGTTTAGCATAATTAAAATATTATTAAATCTAGAAAAATACTCTTAAATAGCACACATTTAAGTTTTTCTTCCAAGGTTAGCACATAATAATATGAAATATTCCATTATTGAGTTAATTAGAAAATAATAAAACAATTTATATCGTTTTTGGAAAATGCTCTGGTTCTCACTAGCTCCTCTTCGTCTTTGAAGGTACAACGACAACAATGGCAGCAAATACAGGTGGTTTTCGATCTCCCTGATGAGTTCTACCGCATGATCCATTTGAACAACTTGATGTAGCTCGCCAATCACATCCATCGCTCTCTCGACGCGTGTCTCTGATCCTGAATCGGAGTCGTCGGATCTCCGTGAACTTCTCTCCAATCACATCTTCGTGTCTCTGCATGTTCCATTTGAACAACTTGATGAACGTTGAGTCTCTCGACACTTTTCTCTTCGATGCATTTTAGAAGCTTTGTCTCGCCTATGGTGAAAAGGTCCATCACAAAGAATCGATGGCCATAATCAATTCATCTCACAAAAGGAAGCATCTCAATATTAGGAAACTATCTCGTACATGGAGCCATGCCTTCGATTTCACAATGCATTTCCAACTATTTGTGAGGAGGATTTCCACACTGGTTTTGGCATTCATGTTTTCTAATCACATGCTTCCATGTCTCTTTTTGTATTAATAGTTCCAATTTTTTTAACCTAGCTATTATTGATTTTTTTTGTAGGAAATTCATTGATCAATGGAAAGTAACATCTTTGTTTCTTAGTTTTTATGAAAATCATCATAAATTTTAAAGGATTCTTCCTAAACATCATTCAATCTTTCCTTGAATTTTTTGTTTTTCATATGTTTTACATAGTTATATATACTTTACATGAATGAAAAGTTTTTCTTATTGGTTACACTCTCTTAGGAACAGTTTTACATGAATGAAAAGCTTTTTTTTCTTTTTATGAAAGTCATCCTAATTTTTAAAAGATCTTTCCTAAATATCATTCAATCCTTCCTACATGAGTCCCAAAACACTTTTTATGAATGTCATCCTGAGATCTCAAGGTATCTTCCTGAATTTAATAGAACTTTCCTGAATCTAAAGAAACTACCATTTGCTTCATTTAACATCAAGTTAAAATTATTTTACAAAATACACCATCCAATATATACGTAACATAAAAATCCTAATTTGAAAACAAAGAATCAACCCCTACGCATCTCAATCTCCTTAAGTATGAGCTCCTTGTAGATATAAAACACTGTTACCCTACAAAAATGAATGACACAAGCTGTTAAAAACAGTCCAGGGAGGCTGTCACAATTTAAATAGAATTCTTCTTTAATTTCATATAGCTAAGAATTATTCAAAAGAAACCGCATATCTTCATATAATTTCTATAAGCACTAGTAGAAGGGTGCATTATGAACGTATCAAATTTCATACACCAACAATAGCAAAACAAAATCAAGCAGACCTTTAAAATCATCAAATTTTAGAGAACACCTATAACCAAGCATGGCTCCTATATGTCATTCAACAATTAACATTAGTTTGCATCTATTCTTAACATTCATCATCATATATTCTTAACTTTCTCTAAATTATCATGGATAGAAATTGACAATTTAGGGAGGCAATTCAAAAATTTATGAAGCTCTTCCTGAATTTTCAAATCAAGCATGTAACTTCACCAATTAAGTCAAATAAGAAAGACACAACCCTTCCTCCCAAAGTTTCTCTAAATTAGCAAGGAATCAACCTATGAACAGGCTCAGTTATGACTCTAGCCAAGGTTAATGCAACACAAAAACACTTCACCAAATTAGCAAACCAATCTACTGAAAATCTGAAACTTTTCAAAATGAGAAGAGAAGTTTGGTGACTTGGTTAAGTGTTTTTGTGTTGCAATATCATATGAACAATATCTAATGAGCATCCAAAATCAAATGAACATTAGAGATGAACAAAGCCATGAAACCTAAGAATCAAATGAACATCCAAAATCGGGAATCTAAAATCGAAAATACAGAACTGAATCCAAAATCCAGAACTGAGAAATCGAACATCCAAAACCGAGAATTCAAAATTGCCAACAATTATAAGCTTCAGATCAAGAAGCTTGATTTCAAATCTGAGATTTCAAACTTCTGCAACGGATCCATGTGGTCAAGCTTATGAACTAATTTCATGTACAAGTTTCCGTCGAGGATGTGCTCCATTATCGCCGCCGCTTCGATTTGTCCAAGGTGATGCTTCAAACAATGAGTCAGATGATCGGTGAACTCAGGCTTCCCACTCATCACCTCCACGAAGATCGCAGATAAAACCTCAGCTAACACCACTTGAACATCACCTCCAATGATTTTGTAGTAGAGTGTTAACTCGTACGAGCATGGCGGCTCTTCTGGCTTTCTTAAAGGAGCTGAGATTTGGGTAAATGATCGGTGGAAGCAGAGGAGAAACTAATAATTTTGATTTTTCTCGAAATAAAGAATATATAAATTTGTGCTAATTTTGGAACATTGGAGAGTACATGCTAGTTTTGGAAGAAAAACTAAAAATTGTGCTATTTTTGATAATTGCTTTTAAATCTATAGTATGAGTTTTAAATCCTTATTGATTTTATCTCTAAATATTACATTAATTTTTTAATTTGAAAGAGTCACTCTATAATTAATATAATTTCTTTTTCGAAGAAAAAAAATTGAGCATATAGGAGACATCATGGCATTTACTATTCCCTCGGTGATGTGAATAGCTCTTGCCTAGATTCAAGTAGCTATTTCCCTCTCTGCGTGGCTTGGGTGGATCCACCTCACAGCAACGTAACTTTTTTACTACTTCATCATTTATAATTTGTTTTATATATGAAAAAGCTTTATTTTATATTTAACCTTTTATAAATTAATAAAGTCTGAAGCAAAGCAGTGTGAAACAGGGGAACAAAGAAGCAACTAGAGGAAAAGGCTACAGAAATACACTCACACTCAACGATCAATCAAACCAAAGGCCTAGGCAGTAGCAATTGTCTACGGCAACATCACTGAGGATGTTGACGCCAGCTGTAGAGAGTCAAGTCCAAGATCGAACTGCACAACAACTTTGATGATGACACTTGTCGTTAGATGCTAGAGTGAAAGAAATAATTAGTCGGAAGTCTTGTATATTTACATTTTAGCTCGAAACTTATGAACTAGATAAATTTCTATTAATCCAATGCCTATCTTTTTAAGAGTCAAGACACAAGTGTTTCAAACTGATTCTTAAACAAAAATGTGCATGTTCCTCATCCTCCTCTAGAGCCATCAGCTTCTTCGTTTCACCCTGAAACCACAAACATATAGCACATCTCAAAGACCATACACACTTCCTCACTTTCATTCTTCTACTGTTGCTTATTTTGGCCATCGTTTGGTGATATAGATTTACTCAAAATTATATTCGTTAGAATATTATTGCGTTTAATAAAAAAAGTGCGGCTGTATATTATTTTATTTTTGGTAATTTTATATCATTGGATTTTATCATGTGTAAAGATACAAAACCGTTAATATATTGTTTTTTTCTCCGTTTTTTTCGTATGTTTTTCGTATTTATTCTTTTGTGAGAAATATTATTTAGATGACTTAGTTTAATATTTAATCGCTAAAGATATCTATAACAGAATCTTTGAGAAGATTTGTAATCTTTTTGTTGTAATCTAGCAACAATATTAACAAAACAAAAACTAAAGAACTGACGACAAAGAAAAAAAAAATTGATCAGATTCGTGGTCGTGGAGTGTTTTTTTTCTTTCTAATGGAGTCGACTCCATCTATATCTAATAATGCAAAAACGATTATTAAGAAGGAAAACTCAGAGAGCTCTAATATGGACCATGTGGAAAGGAAACATGTTTGGAACATGTCCTCTAATGGTGATTATTCCGTGATCAAACCTGCCTTGGAAGCTTTATCATGGCCAACACTTTCTGAGACGAACAAGTCTTCATCTGATTCATTAATAAGTATGAGTGATACATCAGGACCATCATTAACTTCTGAATATCTTCGTCAGGTTTGGATATTATTGGTTTTGCCTCAATTTATTTTGTGATGATTTTGTTTGATTACTAAAACTTTTTGCTCATATATATATATATCTGATTTTTTATTGTAATTCATGAATTTTTTATTTCTTGATGTCATTGATGAAACTTTTCTGGTTACAAATATTCAAATTTTCCTGAATTTTAAATGTTGAAATTACATTAATATTAGTACCCATATATTTTCTTTGAATCACTTAATTTGTAAAAATCTTAAACATTAATTAAAAGAAAATTATTATATATGTTTTTGTATTACTAATGTAGCTATGTGTTTATTTCAGAATATTTTAGTTACTAAGTTGTTAAACAGCACTGATGAATTGTTAAGAAGACAAATAAACACTTCTGCTTCTGCAAATAGTGTTGTTGTACAACCCTCACTACAAAGTTATCTGGCCTTCCCAAATGTCCCTTGCCGCCGTACCCTTTTCCTAGAGGACATAACCAAAGGAATGAGATTGCCTCACAATCTCATGGTGGTACTCAAAACCAACATCAATGGAACTCATACAAGAACCAAAATGGTAATCAACATCATCACCAAAGACATGGAGGCATGTTCAGTCACAGACATGGGAATCAAAACTCTAATGGGAGAGACGGGATTACACAAGCACCACGAGGTATACCGGAATTTGTAATATATGCACCACCAACACCTATGTCGCCAGCACATCAGCCTTTTTATCAGTTTGGCGGTCCCATGTTTATCTATTGTGAGTTAATTCATATTAAGAGTGAATTATGGTTTGTTGTTTCAAAAAAAAAAACTCTAACACATGTTTCATTTCAGATTTGACCCCCCCCCCCCC
>NC_025685.1:19908075-19940820 GCF_000633955.1 Camelina sativa | reverse complement strand
TTCTTTGGAAACCAGAATACGGAATCAGGTTCATTATTATTTTAGGTAATACTATTTATTTTTAACTTTAACATGTTCTCTAAAAGAGAAAACATATTTCGATAATAAATGTATCTCAAAACTTTGGTTTTAGGTTTTGTTTTTGTTTTTGCTTTTGCTTTTGTAACAGTGAAGAGAATTTAAGGACCGATAATTTCATGCGCATGCACATGAATAATGATGGTTTTGTTCATATACAATTTATTGCTGGTTTCAATAAGGTAAAATTTTATCTAGTTATCTGTTCTTCAATGATTGTTTTATTTATTTATTTTTCATATAAACTTGATTGCTCTTTTTTAGCTCAAAGCGTTGACAAGTGATATCCAACTTATAATGGACGCTTTACAAGATTCACACATTGTTGAATTGAAGGTATTTTACATTGAAACTTGCTTCTTATCATAACTTTGATTTGCACTCACTAATATAATGTGTTTACTTTTATTATTTGGTATTTTGATTACCATTTACTTGTTTTGTGTTTATTTATAGGGTTTCGAAATACGAAGTCGACATATGTGGGAAAAGTACTTAATGCCGCTTCATTTGCGGGTTCCTTTTGTTCCAACCCTAGAAGATGAAATGGCTGGCAAAGTCCAAAACCTATCAGTCAAGCAGAAAGTATATGAAATCGGATCAAGTTCGAGCAATCAAAAAGGTGATAAGTGATAACTGATCATTATAAAACTAGGATGAAAAAAAAATCAGAAAATCAAAGTTTCTCGATTCTAGATTGCAGGCTTTCTCAGTTAAGTTTTGTGGATTTATATAGGTGGTATAATGTAACTCTTACGTTATACTCATTTGAATGCTTAGATGTGTTTTAATTTTTTATTGTTTCTTACTCTATCAGGTTAGGCGTTGAAAATCTGATTGATTATCCCACAATCATTACCTAAACAATATAGAAAATAAATTGAAATCAATTTCATAATAAGAGATAAAACATAAGACTTAAACAATTTATTTTCAAATTTATACAGAAATATAGAAATTCAACAAAGAAAAACATAAGACTAAAAAATTTGAATCTTTTCTCATTCTGATACAATGAAAAACGTTTTCTCTAATTTTCTGCATATTTATGGTGATAAAGTCTAGTTTTTTCGTACATTAATTATAATTTGTTGTTTAAGTTTTCGTATATTATAATGTTAGTTATAAGTTTCAACAACTATTTATTATCATTCGTTTATTCGGCATACTCAAACACAAACTACATAGAAAACTATGTTTTATCGGTATCAAATTATTAATGTTTTCCTTCGCGTTACAAAGTTTAAAATATTATATTACTACGATCAACTTTGGGATATTCTATTTGATTGACAACTTGCAAACTATTTAACATTTTATATTTGTTTAAGTATTTTGAAACACAATCGAAATCAAATAGTATACCAAAAGTTTGCTTGGGCATCTTATTCATTTCAGCCTATATATCATCAGTATATTAAAATTAAGTTTACAAAATTCCAGCTCTCTCCTTGCAAGATAAATATTATGCATATTATTGAAATTCATAACTTATTTTTCTCTCTGAACTAGGTGAAATAAATCACACATACTAATTAAAAATCATTATAAAGATACTATATTTATGCATAGCTATTAGCTATATGTGGAAGAATGATATAGAAACGACCAAACTAATAGCTTCAGGGGAAAATCGATGTCTACGAAACCTAAACTCACAATTATTTATTAATAATAATAAAAAAGCAATATACAAATGTACCTATATAAACAAACAAAACACATAAAGAAACCAAAATAGTAAGCTACCCTAATATGATTCTTATCAATTGGAGTAGAAATTTGCAACTTGTAAAGTACAGAAGACACCTTCTCCAATCTCCATTCAAAATACACAAGACACACCTTCCAAGTTGAAATATAGTATAATTGTTACCACTAGTCATGTTGTTTCGTACGATCTAGAGAGAACCTATTACTGATAGATGTGAATGTGATAGCATCAGACGGTCAAAGAAACTCATAGGGTATTTTCATTGTCCATCGGTTCATGTTAAAAAGATAAAAAGATAAAGCAACATTAAAAAACTTTAGTCATTTTGTGTATAATGACTAGTGACTGAGGTTGATGGTTGTTGAGAATCGCATATCTTGATTCATCTCTGTAGTAAACCGCATACCGCGATTCTGTCCATACTCCTCGTCCATTTCACAGATCAATATGCATAACATAAACATAACACAGAGATTTTAACGAGTTTCCTTCATGCAGAGGGTATATCTCGTCTGGGAACCTTCTCCCACAAACATCCACTATCAATCGCTCAAGGTTTACACACATTGTTTCATATACAAACTTAAAGAGCAACTACAAAGAAACCTGAAGAAGAAAACATAGAGTATCTAGCTTTTCTTCTTCCCCTCTCTCTGTCTCTAGTTCAGCTCTCCCCACCATGTATAACCCTGAAACACCTCCAGGACCCCAAAGAAGCAGTTCCACCTTCGTCTCTCATAAGTGTCTAGAAGACACCTTAAATCTAGACAATGTTATGTCCGGCTCTCTGCCTTTCGATCCCAGCCAAGCTTCTGCTCCTTTATCATGGTTATGCGCACAGCTTCAAGCTCCATGTACGATGCCCAGCGCATGCTCTCTGCACTGCGTCCTGCGTCTCTGCATCTGCCCTGCACAGCGCTCTGCGTTGTGCCCTACAGCCGCCACTAAGGTACCACCAGCTTCTTCTACGTCTTTATGATTACTACGTTCTTCTTCAACCCTAGCTTCCCTTATATAGTGAAACCCTAGAACTTATGTCGGTTTACTCTTGTAGGCCACACAACCCGGATCCTGTATGAGCTACACATCAATATAGGCCCAGTATATGGTTCAGACCAAATAAGCCCATATGAAGCAAACATTTACAACAAACTCCACCTTTTGCCTCATTTGGTCCAACTCACAAAATCCTCTTTGTGTTGACTCTTTCCTGAGAAGAAAATTAAATCTTGTTTTCTCCTGTAGAACCTGCAACTCCCAATGATCCTTATCTTTGTCCACCTTCGGAATTTTTCAACTTCATCTTCAGAAACTTCAAGAGATTCGCGACTCTCCCTCAAGCTTCCATCTCCTTATGACTGTAATCCCACCTGTAGACGAACTCTGACCATTGAACCCGACATTTGAAGAAACCCTTACAACCTTTATTCATTGATAAGCAATACAAAACACAACCAACCATTGGTGTTCCCTTGTGTTCTCCAATGCCATCCTTTGACATTGCTTTGAAATTCTCAGCACCTATCGAATCCTTAGACTGTCTCATGACTGTCACTATATTCAAACTTTCTAAAATTTCAGTCTGCGAAGCCATACAACTTCTCTCTTGTTCTTGACTTCTCTGAATAGCTTGCGATGCTATTCAGTTGTCCCAACAAGTTCGTGTAACTCCTTACACGAATCATCTTCTTCAACCTTGCTTCAAACCTGAAGCAATCCCTGATTCATTATGTAAACAACCTCAACTCAATGCATTACTCTTGAGATTGAGTTTACATCCCACTTGTTTAACCAACTGACTCTTGAACCCAACTTGTATGATCTGACAGTACAACCTCCTGTTCAACCTCATGTTAAAACAAATTTCCGACCAACAACTTTTGAACCTCTGTTAGTCTCCTTGTACCAGCCTTTAGTGCTTCACTCTAGAATCCCTGAAGCCACACCTGCTGTAAACATAAATCTGCAATTGTTCTTCACTATTGCAGACTTTACCAAGAAGAAACTTGGTACCAGCATCGTACCACCTTGACATGTCTTCACCATTGATGAATCCTCACTTATCCTTCATGTAAGTGACTCTCCTGAGAAACTTAATGATGCTGCTAGACCCACTAGTCTTCAGCTAGTCTTGTCTATCTTAACCTGCATCTTTAACCACCAGAGATATACTTGAATTTTCTCCTTATACTCACATGCTTCCTTATTAAGTGTCAACAAAACACTTAAACTTCCTGCAAGTGAAAACCTTCAGAAGATTCATCCACCAGATCATCTCTGTAGATGCAAACAAACAAACCAAAACTTTTCAGATTCTAATTCCCTTCTCAATGCAAAACCTAACCCCATTCACCTTGTGCCAGCCTTGTAGATTCTTGCACTTACTTGCAAACTCTTGCACAGTCCTGCAACGTCTACAAAAGTCTTCTAGAGATTTTAAGTCAAGAGCAAACTCCACCTTGACAAAGAAAATCTCACTGACAACAACTTCGACTCTTGGTACTCTTCTGCATTCCCATTCACTGTAAACCTACCTAGATTGTGGTCCTTTCAAATCTCTGAAAACTTGATACATTCCTGAGAGTTAGTCATTCACCCAACTACTCCCAAAACTGACCACTTCAACACAAATTGCCTGGTCCATCTGCATACTCATCTGAATCTTCGACACAACTTGTTGACCTAACAACCCTCTTACACACAAATTCACATCTGAAGGCGTCCCTTAGTAAATTCGTGACTCCTATAGTTGTACCTTTAACCAATTCCCGAACACCAACACACTGACCTTCACCAACCGAAAAAACTGACTTTTCAATAGTTGAAGACGTCTACATCCTTGTGTTCACCTAGTGTCTAGATTCCCTAAACTGAAACAGTTTTGAGTATTCAGAAGCTTCAAAACATAACATCACATTTACCTTGTGATCGCAGTGGAAATTGAATTCTTGTTTTGACAAGTTTGAGCCTTTTGGATGATGTTTTGATTCCCTCTTCACAGTCATGTGCAAATCACCTTCACACATCCATCCATGAACCTGAATCAAACACTGCAGATAACTCCACCTTAAACCAACCCCATAATTGATTTAACCTTCGATCAAGAACACCTTCAAGATCATGAGTCGTCTGCAGTAGTCTCTGGATCCTTCTTGTATGCTTACAACTTCATGCCTGAGTCTGTGAATTCCTGAGCCTGAGCTCTGATACCACTTGTTGAGAATCGCATACCCCGATTCACCTCTGTAGTGAACCGCATACCGCGACTCTGCTCCTACTCATCGTCTACTTCACATATCAATATGCATAACATAAACATAACACAGAGATTTTACGAGTTCCCCTCATGCAGAGGGTACATCTCGTGTGGGAACCTTCTCCCACAAACATCCACTATCAATCACTCAAGGTTTACACACAGTGTTTCATATACAAGCTTAAAGAGCAACTACAAAGAAA
This sequence comes from Camelina sativa, assembly GCF_000633955.1. Taxonomy (NCBI): domain Eukaryota; kingdom Viridiplantae; phylum Streptophyta; class Magnoliopsida; order Brassicales; family Brassicaceae; genus Camelina; species Camelina sativa. The sequence goes on along the minus strand of NC_025685.1, from coordinate 19,935,569 downwards.
CCACAAACATCCACAATCACTCAAGGTTTTCTTCTTCCCCTCTCTGTCTCTGGTTCAGCTCTCCCCTCCATTTATAACCCTGAAACACCTCCAGAACCCCAAAAAAGCAGCTCCACCTCGTCTCTCATAAGTGACCTGAAGACACCTTAAATCTTGACAAGGTTATGTCCGGCTCTCAGCCTTTCGATCCCAGCCAAGCTTCTGCTCCTTTATCATGGTTTTGCGCACAGCTTCAAGCTCCATGTACGACACCCTGTGCATGCTCTCTGCACTGCGTCCTGCGTCTCTGCACTGCGTCCTGCGTCTCTGCATCTACCCTGCACAGCGCCCTACGTTGTGCCCTACAACCGCCACCAAAGTACCACCAGCTTCTTCTGCGTCTTTGTGACTACTACGTTTTTCTTCAACCCTAGCTTCTCTTATATAGTGAAATCCTAGAACTTATGTCGGTTTACTCCTGCAGACCACACAACCCGGATCTTGTATGGGCTATACATCAATATAGACCTACTCTATGGTTCAGACCAAATAAGCCCATATGAAGCAAACATTTACAGCAATGGTCAATTTCTATAACAATATAGGGCTATGTTGTTTTTCGTCTTTCCATATACTAAATATATATAAAGGATTTGGATATTAATCTTCTCAAATAGATTATTTTAACACCTTAATATGGTAAACTGTCTTTGGAAATCAATGTGCTGTGAATGCAAAAAAAATTAGGATCCTAAAAATGGTTATTAGATAAAATTAACATTTTACATTTAAAGTTAGTCTTAGGTCTAATATTAGTGAAAAGAAAGGTCGATGTTGGTCTGATATCGAAGCAAAGTTAATGAAGTAAGAGCAAGACAGACATAACACTAGTTCTATCCATAGGCACTTGCCACGTCTATCCATAGTACCATGTGTGTCCGTTCGGTTATTAAGGTGAGATCATATTATTTGTTACATTTGGTAAGAGATTTCATTAGTTTTGTATTTGATTTGATTTTTCTTTTACCGAATCAGTGAGATCTTATTTTGCTACAATGGGAAATACAACAATTGTTTAGATATAAACACCAAATGATAAAATGAGGAACAGATAAGAAAACATATCTTTTATTCACAAGTTGAATAGTTTTCTCAATAATCTGAAACACTCAAAAACAAATTGATAAGATGATGAGAAAATGTATTATTTGTAAAATTTACATATATATATATATATATTAAAAAATCAAGACCCTGTTTTATTTAAATTTGCAGGTTCTCTTTCGCATTATAAAGCCTCTGGATACTGTGAACTGAAAAATCAAATCACGCCAGGCTCAGTTATCTTTTACTCAACCAATAAGCGTCTAAAAACAAAAACAGAGTTGGTTTCCATTATCACTAGTTCACTACCAACTTAAATACACAATTACACACACACACACCTTATAATTTTTAATTACATGTTGTGATATTGAGATGACGAAATACATTGTTCTTTTTTTTTTACTTGTTTAACTAGACTATACGTAACAAGAAATGAGGTCACGCTCAAGTTCTGATAGCGTGCGCAGTGACTGATCTAATTCCTTTTTTATCTGTTTATATACGCAAGTGGTTGTAGTGGCCTCAATCTATTTTATCGGATTTGGTGATCGATTCCTATATATATGGGGAACTTGTTTAATTAGGCTTGAAGACATTTCGAACTAAAATCATCATTCATCAGTCTTTTGTTTTTGTTGGCCGAAGAATTAGCACTCTCTAAAGGTGCTCTCGTTTGTATCCTCTAATTTGTTTGTTTCAAGGTCGAACAGATTGGCAATGAATACCTAGTCTTCTTGGTGTAACCGTGTTTCAAGATTAATATAATTGTGCGAAAAAAAAGATCGATTCCACTCTTTAGGGATGTATTATGTAAACAAAAACTATCGTAAAGGTAATTACAAAAAGGTTAAAAAAAACAGAAAAAGTTGGTAAAAATCAAAGCACAAAGGTCACAAACGTGAAAGCGAATAAAAAGGGTATTGAATTGTGATATTAAAGTGAGACCAAAGCCATAGCTTATTGGTTACACCTTTTTCAAAAACAAAGAATCTCTTTACCCACCAACTCCAGATTTAAGGATCATGCATTCATGCTAATTGGTAGTATATAATTCCTTCTCTAACTTCAAAATGATTATCTTAGGAGAAAAAGTTTGACGTCACATAACTATGGATTTATCATTATCACAATATGGATTAAGTGACAAAAAAGTCATTACATTAACATATTTTAATTCTAGAACAATTAATTTACATGTTTGTCTCTTCTACTGGACCCAACCATCCATCATGATACTAGTAGAAATGACCATTGAGAGACAAGAAGCTCACAGTCTTTCTCTACTCTCTCTCTCTCTCTCTCTCAAAGCTATAAGACATTTGACACCCCAAAAAAACAAAAGACAAAGCTTTCTATGCTGTTCTGTTCTGATGTCCAATGTTGTCGTCAGCAAAGCATAATAAGATCAACCATAGTGCTTTTTCAATTTCGTCATCGTCATCATCATCATCAACAACATCAGCATCAGCATCATCAACATCGTCCTCCCTAGGGCAGAACAAGTCTCAAGTCACCATGGAAGAAGTATGGAAAGAATTCAACCTTGGTTCGCTTCACTACCATCGCCAAGTTAACATTGGTCATGAGCCAATGTTAAAGAACCAAAACCCTAATTACTCTATCTTTCAAGATTTCCTCAACATGCCTCTGAATAACCAACAACCACCGCAACCACCTTCTTCTTCCTCAATTGTCACAGCTCTCTACGGCTCTCCTCTGCCTCTTCCTCCTCCTGCCACTGTTCTCAGCTTAAACTCCGGCGTTGGCTTTAAGTTTCTTGACAACACAGATTCTCTTGTTGCTTCTAACCCTAACTCCTTTGAGGAATCTGCAAGTTTTGGTTGTTTTGCTAAGAAAAGAGGCCAATTTTCTGATGAGAGTAGAGGAGACAGAAGGCATAAGCGTATGATCAAGAACAGAGAATCTGCTGCTCGTTCAAGGGCTAGGAAACAGGAACGTATCTCTCTTTACTCTTCTACTTTCTTGTAAATCAATAGGAAAAAAAAAACATAATCTAAGGTTAAAATTACAGTTCCTCTGTATTAAAAGGTATGTCTCTCTTTTTTTCAGGCATATACAAACGAGCTGGAGCTTGAAATTGCTCACCTACAGACAGAGAATGCAAGACTCGAGAGACAATATGAGCAGGTCAAAACTAGCACTGATCAGTTCTTGCTATAATGGTCGCCTTAATTAAGAACTCATTCTATCTTGCATTCTTTGTTTCTGTCTAAGGACATTGTGAGTGTAAGATTTGTTCTGTTTCTGTTTATGGTAAATGCAGTTGAAAATGGCGGAAGCAACTCAACACCAAGTGAACAAAACACTTCAACGGTCCTCGACAGCTCCATTTTGAGAAACATCTACAAGTCCTTTCTTTCTCCTTGTGGGGAAGTGTGTTCTCATGGAAGAAGTGAATAAAAATCAGGAAAGGTTTGTACATTTTTAGCTAAGTTAATTTTGTGGTAAATTAATGTAAGGAGTGTGCGTAGAAAAGTGTCTAGAGAAAGCAACGAACTTTCTTCTTCCTTATCAACTCTTCTGACTTTTGTACTATTTTTTATCTACTTTAGCCCTCTATTATTGTAATGTGAAGTCTCTATCTAAGTAGTACATGAGTTTCTGTTATCACTGTTTAACCCATTTATTGCACTGTTTGTAGTGTTTTTGCTATTACTGGTCATTACCAAACCTTTGTTGGTGTTTTTATTCCTCTGTTGGTCCACTATTAATGACCCTGATGGAGATAAGTCGTCTTTCATGATAATGTCCAAGATGGATTCTTCTGGATCTACTTATCTTGGTCGACTTTTTTCTTGTGTATATATGCTTTTATTAGCAACCAGAAACAGAGACAATATAAACACCTAAAGAGCAAACTTGGTGGCATCTTATCTTTTTCTAAATGTGTAAAACACCGTAACCAAATTTTTTGCTGATCCTATTTAATATAGTTCAACTACATTATCTTTGTAATACCTCAACAAATGTGTTTTGTGGATCAAAAGACAACTTTAAAGATTCTAAAAGGAGCAAGTCAGGTCAGTACACAAAGTTGAATAATTTTTATCCAAGTGTGGAACAGCTTGCTTACTTCATTGTGATCCAATAATATTTTGTTCTTCTGATGCATCACCTTCCTCCTCTTGCATTTGGAACCAATCTTTAAGGAATAACAACGAGTTGATAGCGATAAACATCCGCATGATTATTCGAGATCAACACTTCAGAATCAATTCCTTTCACTTTATTTTGTAGGAAGCACATGCTATCTTTGATCAATCTGATAAACTAAAATCTTCAAAAACACCAAAAGTTATGAACAAAATATTCTATTTACCGATAAAATGATATTTTTGTTGTCTCATATGTCTATCGTTTACATGGTAGTGATAGATAGAAAAGTATAAGGAACGTTCTGAACTCTCCATATTGTTCAGTTGTTCCCAATCTAAGTTACATTAAATCATGATGTCAACGATAAAATTAGAAGATTCGTTGAATATGAAGAAAAACCAATCATGTTCCGTGTTGGACAAGTCTTCATTCTTCCATGAACTGAGGTGTTGGTGGACTCATTTCCTTATCCTTCTCTGTACCTGCTTCATATATTAGATTCACGAATATTAAATGATGTAAAGAAATGTTAATTTTATCTTTAAATGTATATATTTACCGTACGAAGAAGCTCCACGGATCTCGACTTCTCTCAGTTCTTGGACAAGGGCACAACAACAACACATTAGATGTGACAAGAAGTCGTCAATGGACCCTCCCTGCCATATCAAGACATCCGACGTTGGCATCATGACCTTTAAGCCTTTATTGATGCATGGTGGGAAACAAAAGGTTTAATTGACGTACCTTTATGTTGAGTGTCTTTCGAAGTTTCTTCCTTATGCAGCAAGTGTAGCAGCAACATGAGAGTATCAAAGAATACACCATTAGGTCATTACAAGCTTTAGCTGAAGCTGAAAAACCATAAAATCGAAACTATTGTATCAGATCCCTTGGAAACTTATATACTAAAGATCACAAATTAACCTGCATTCATATAAGATATCTTACAGATTTGTCTCTTAGTTGCGACCGTGGAAATCTTCGCCAATGTACAACACGGGAAAAAGAATGTCTTCAAGCCTTATTTTTCACATTCAAAAGTAGACAAGATTATGAATCTTGAATTGTTACACATTCAAAGGCAATCACATTTCGAAAAACAGAAGGAGATGGAGGGCTTACATAGAGAAGGTGCTGAACAACAATCCAACAAGTCAGTGTGCCAATCTTCACGGTGTCGCGATGATATTCCAGAAACTAGATCATGTTCGGATGAAACATAAGACGTTGATCTGCATTCAACCACAAAACATTAGCCTTCAATCATCAAACGTGACCAACACATTTTGGAAAAACACATCAAGTAAATGAATCTTTTCATCGGTATAATTGTAAATGGGGATTAACCTTGAAGTTGTTCGAATACCACTATCCGTTTCATACGAATCATCTTTCTTCTTGCTAGAGGTGGTACGCTCTTCTTTACTAGATTTTTTCTTAGTCAACAACCCCTTTTCAGAATCAAGATCAGCAGAAGCAGCAGTTTGTGTATAATCAATCAAACGCTGTATGACTTCACATTGATCATTATCATAACGCGCCCGCGAACGTTGCAACTCGTGTTTTAATTTCTCCTCCTCTGTTTTGAGTGCTTGGCAGAACCCCATGTTCGGGTAAGAACGAGAGAGCGTCTTCTTCAAAACCGACGTACCAGCTTCTCTAGTGGATACTTGTTTCAAAATAACATCTTGCACTTTCCTATCCTCTTCATCAAGAGTGTACTCACGCTGATCACTGTCAATAGCTTCCAACCTCTCCTACATAAACAAATTTTACTCCAATATCAAATAATGGCATAAACAACAACAACAACAACAAATGGCGAACAATGCAAGCCAAGTTACCCGAATCCGAATATTGTCCACCAAAGTGATGAGTGGAATGATCTTGAGATACCGATCGATCTCGTCCTGAGCTCGACGAAACTGGTAAACAATGTTCCACCCCATAGCCAACAAGTAAATAAAACTCCTTTCTTGACAACTATTAACTAGAATGTAAGATCTTCTAAGAGCATCTTCAAGCCCTTCAAGCGGCTCAAGAATCTCTGAATACTGCTTCATCTCAGAGATTTTTAGCTGCTCGAGCAAATTACCAATAAGCTTAAGATGTTGAGCGAACTGACGGCAATTCTTCTTGTGCATTCGAGCCGTGTTCGCCGCGCTCACTATCATTCCAATCAGTTTCACAGCGTCTACGCCTGTAAGCTGAGCCACTGACGCAATTTCTCCTAATTGATCCCATGACATTTCTTCTCTTCCTACAACTCGGACGACCGAAACAGCTCAGAAAACTATAACAAAAATGTTGTGACCTAAACTGTACAGAAGTCAAGAAAGTTTGAGACTTTAGAGCAGATTCTCTGACTACGAATCAAGAGATTTAAAGTTTCCAAGGAATCACAATATGGTTCGACTGTGACAACAAACCAACATAGTAAATTCTCCTCGTCCTCAAGCTTTCCCTAGGTTAAAGATCTTCAAAAACAGAGAACATTTTCAAAAATCTAAAACAATAATTAAAAAAAAAAAAGTGAAAATTTCTCTGTTGAACTGTAAAATCAAACGGAGCAAACATGGAAAATCATAGAATTTAAAAATAAATAAAAAAATGAAGAGAGGAAACAGTTCTTGAAATGCTCACCTTAAACGTTAAGGAAGTCAAGATTTACAGAGAGATGGAGAATTACTTTTGTATTCGAATAAGGTAAGAGAGAATTATCCACAAAGAAGAAGAAGAAGAAGAAGAAGAAGAAGAAGGTAGTGGACCACCAGCTAGTGCTCCTCATGTGTGAGTGCAAGCAAGCAAAAGAAAGACTCACGAGAGTTTTCGGTAATGTTTTGGTTGTATTATCTGTCCATTATTCTTTTTTCACTGCTTTATCTATCCACATTTACTGACACGTCGGAAAAATTTAAGTAGCTTGCACGAGTTCTGAATTACCCAGTTGGTCATGTGTCACTCTCCATAATTACACACATCTACCACGTATCGACGTATCGTTTAAGCTCCCCCAGAGCAGAGACCGTCAATTTCGAAGCGGTGCTGTAAGAAAAAGAAAAAAAAAAAAGGCCTGATGGGCCTTCTTTTGGGCCTTTACGACACTGGTTGGTACCTATTCGTGTTGCCAAACACACGTTTAGTTCGTTATAAGGGACATCCTCTTCATCTATAAATAACGAAATCAACGAGTTAAACGAGAAAAATTCTGGATCGGAGAGCTTCGAAGCCTGGGAATTTTCTTCGTACCCTCCCTTCGTTCTTCTCTGATCTCGAATTCCACATACCAAATCTCGCATCTCCCGATTTTGATTTCTTTCTTATTATCACTATGTTCGGATAACAAAAGCCCCACCCTCCCCTCCAAAACGTTGTCTTCTCTGTAAAAAACCCACTTTGTCGTAACCAAATCTAGGGTTTTCGCGAGTTCGCTTTCTCTTGTGATCGTGAGATGTCTCGGTGTTATCCGTTTCCACCACCTGGTTATGTACTGAAAGAAATCAACAAGGATAAGTATCTGATCGAATCGATCAAGGTTGGTTTTGTTGAGCTATTCAAAGTCCCATGGCTTTTTGGCATTTTTTTTAAATGCTCTGGGATCATGTGATTTTTGAATTCTCAGCTTCCTTATCTGTGGTTGTTATAATCTTATGTCAATTCAAGAATTTGATCGCCATGTAACAAAAGTAAAAAAGTGTAATTTGCAATGGGAATAATTAAAATCTTACTTAAAAGGAAAAACTCAACTAATGTATGTCAAAAGCATGAAATTGAATCATTAGACTCAATGTGAAATTCAAGTAGATCGCTGCTGACTTTGTAAGCAACTATAGCCAATGTCAGAATGAGTACTTTTGGTTTTGGGATTCTTGTCCATATAACCAATGTAGAGGGTGTTCTCGGCACTATGCTGTACTAATTGAATATTATAGACTGTTGCAATTAGCATCCTTCTTTGTCCCTTTCCCAATGATTTGGAGTTTTACTTTTTACTGGTAAAGCAAATTATGGACATTTAATGTTGGAAAATCCAGGGGGCAAAGGAGGAAGGTAAGAAAGATAGAAAACACAAGAGGAAGGATAAAAAGAGAAAGGAGAGGGGAACTGAGGCGGGTCGAAGCAGAAACCACAGGCATAAGAGACGTCGCAAAGATGAAGGCAAATTAATTAACAGTGAGGTCGAGTTCTTAGAGAAGAGCTGCCAGACAGTGGAACTTGAGCTTCAATCATCGTCTCAGAATTCTTGTGATAGCACTTTTCATAGCAATGAGAGACCAAAGCAAATTCAGATTCAGCCCCTTGATGGTAGGCATAACGACTCTGGTGAGTTTGTTTGTCTTTACTTATTGTTGGGTCTGTTTGCTTATGGTGTCATTCTTTCTTTGTTTAAAGAAACCGGCTTACGGACCCGGTTACCTGACAAAGGGCAGAAGGATCCTGAGGCTAAGGTGATGATGTCCAACAAGGATCAAAAACAGCGCTATTCACGGGAAAGGTTAGATGCTTCTCAGTCTGCTGCTCCAAAGGAGTCTGTTGGTCATCTTTATTCCACCACACAACATGCTTTTAGGGTCTGTCAAGAGAAAAGAAGAGATCCGTCGAGAGACATCACTACAGAGCTCAGCAAAGATAATAGAAAAGTTAGTAGAAATGATATGATGCCATCAGCATCTCTTTGGACTCATCCAGACCAAGAGAAACCGTCCTCTAGTCATCAGGAAACCATTGGACCTTCGAAGCCATCATGCAAGAAATGCCCTCCTTCCATGGCCGGGCAATTCTTGAATCTCATCGAGAACTGGACTCCTGATCGTGTTGAGAGCAAGCTCACTGACTCAGAAGATCAAGAATGGTGGTTGTTCATCAAGTTTGGAGCCAAAAGGCAACAAGTTAGCAACCAGAAAACCAACCAGGGAAGTAGTTCGATGGTGTGGCCAACTGCTCGATTTCTTCCGGAAGCCGAACTACACGCATTGCCCTTCACTGTCCCGTTCTGATTTCAACAAACATTGTCGAGAGAGTGGTTAACATGACCAACAAATAGTTTTTTCCTATATATGTTAGATTAGCCTGAAGACTGAAAACTCAGAATTATATATGTGATTCTTTGTAGATATACTGCTAATATAGTAAATCATTATTATGTGAATAATATATATCTGCTTGTAGGTAGATGATATCAAAGTACTCCTTCAGGAAAAATAATTTGTTTCAAAACTAGGGCAATGTGCAACCGTGTAGTCTATACGGCGCTGGTAGAGACTAGCTCGTAACCATTTATATTTTTTGTTTGCCTATTCTCCTATATGGTGTGGAACTATTCGTGTGCCAAGCTAATCAGGCACTCCATTAGTCATGATTAGAACTACACTCTCTAAGCAAGATTCTCTCGTCATCCGCCTTGCTATGAGTTCACTTACTAAACTTAGTTTGCCTAATACACAATTTGGATTTCAGTTTAGATTTGGTTCCAATCGAAGCAACTCAAAAATGTAATCTTATATAATAGGAGAATGTTTTCTTCAACTTTTGTCTAGGAGATAACTTTTGTCTAGGAGATACACTTGGCTTACTTCTTATATAATATGAGAAGGTTTCTTCAAATTTTGTCTATGAGATGATACTTGGTTTACTATATTTATGACATCTGTATTTTTTTTGTTTGGAAATAATTAATTATAGTTTAGACCTAATTAACTACATGTCCATAAAAAAAAACCATCTACATTTCCTTCCTCCCTTTTTTATCAGAAAAATATGCAACCCCCAAGAATGAATCTAAAGCCACCTTATATCAGTTTATGGTTGGTTTCATCTCGGAACTATACCAACATTAAATTAAATTTAGAAGTTTGAATTTTTGGGTTTAATTTCTATGTTTGAACCTTATATAATTTTCACGGGCACAAATGGAATAAAATTTAAGTAAGATGGTGGGTAGGTATTATTTAAGTAAATTAGTTTAAATTTTTTTAAAAATAGTTTATATAAAATTAAAATTTTGAGCTTACTTTCTAGAAAATTACGTAAGATTGTGAGATAGTTTTGATCTAATTCTATAATTATTTTGTTTGATTCACACTTATTATTTCAAACGTCATGGTATTTTTGAATTACATCAAATTTATAAGTTTTGATATTAAGAATTTCAGAATAAATAATGAACATAATCAGTTATGTTTTGATTTGAAATAATACCATCATTTTATGCATTGCCTTATACCCACTATTTTCCTCAATTTTCATTTTTTTTATATTACTTCTTATTTGTAACTTATTATTTTGAAACACTTATGAATTTATGATCATTAATATTTGATTTCAATCATTTCTCCTTCTTAAAGGCTCAAATATTCCTATAAAGTTTCGTTTTCTAACACATCCTCTTTCAGACTATTGTGAAAACTAAAACATTTACTTTCTATTCTATCCTCGATTCAATCTCCAACGAACAACAAAACAGCGGTAACAATAGTATCGTTGTTCGGATCATCTGTTTTTGGGAAGTTCCTACTTTAGAAGAAATATTATCTTACTAAGTCTTGAATATTTTTTCCAAAAATATAAATTATTTTTACTATTGTTCACCTTTTGATGATTTATGCAATCATTTTAAAATATTTATAAAATAAAATAAATAATTTCATGTGTATTTAATTTTAAAAGAATTTTAATATAATGATGTTGGGCGTCAGATTCTTAGAGTAAGAGTTGAAAGAAACCTTACTATATTATATCATCTAATAATAAAGTAAAGTTTTCATCTGGAAAGCTCCAAAAGATTATCATTTAATGTTCTCTTCTTTCACAAGTGTCATTTTGTTTCTTTTAATTTTTAGTATAACAAATTTATTCAATTGAATTTAAATAATAAAATTTTCACTTAACAAATAATTTGATGATTAAATAGTTTCAGGATATAAGATTATAATATATATATATATATATTTATATATATATATTTGGGTTGTATAGGATAATGTCGAGTAATTATTGGTTGTTTTATCTCCACACTTTAATATAAATAATTCACATTATTTTGATATTACATTATTTTATTTCATTTTCAATCCATTTAAATTAAACTAAAGTATATTTTAATATATAATATTTAAATAACTAAATGAGAACTGAATATTTTTTTTTTGATAAAGAGATAACTGTATATATTTTTGTTCAAAGAGAGAAGTGACTATATATTTAAATTCATGGTTTGATTAGCTAAGATGCCTGTTCATAGATATATATTTATAATATATAACTCTTGAATATATATTTAAAACAATAGATAATTTTTAGTTATTAATTCGCAATAATGTATTTTTATAAACCTGACACATTTTTTATTAACTTTTCTATTCTATCTCATCAATCCCATATGTTGTACTAACTCTCATTTTTGTAACTTTCATAATATTTATAGTAATGCAATGAGTGATTAATAATAGTATTTAGAAATATTACATATATAAGAAAATCTATTAATATGTAATGATTGCATATCTATACCTCTCACAAAGTTATATGACTCCTATAACAATGAAATACTCTCTCTCTCTTTTAATTTAGTTGTCGTTTTAGATTTTCAATGAAAATGTTTGGTGAATATTCTAGTTTTCTCCCTACTGTTTTAAAGTTTTGACCAATGAAATATTTATAAAATATATTAATACAGGATAAAATGGATAATTTAATAGTTTTTTTAATTTGTTTGTGAAAACCTTAAACGACAAGTTAAAAACCGGAGAAAGTATAAATTACATTTACCTAATTGATATAAAGATTAGTGCATTTATTATCTAATTAAATAATAAATTTTCCATATGCTCTTAACTACAATTTCTCTTATAAATAGAAATATACACATTTTACTAACCCTCATACCTCAAATCTTACATAATAGTTTTATTTAATTAATATTTTCTTAACTAACAATCTCCAAAATTACAAAAATATCCAAAAACAATGTAAACTAAATTCGTGCATAGCACGGAGTGACTACTAGTAATATTAAATGGTATGCTTATTTAATACTCTCTCTGTTCCAATATATGAGATCTTTTAGACTTTTTTATTTGTTCCATTTTTATAAGATTTTTTCAACTTTTATGTATATTTTATAACAATTTAATAATTTTTGACTATTTAAATTCTGTATTCTTTTATATTAGTTGAATTTAGTTAAATGATATGATATTTATTGTTTTTAATCATGCTTCTAGCCCAAAAAAATCTTATAATTTGGAACAGTAACTTTATAGAGGGTTATTGGTTCTATCATTTTAGTGGATTTGAAAATCCAAACAAAATCATGTGTTATTCAATCATTGATTTTAAAATATTTATGAAAATTATGTGTTATTGGTTCATGATTTACAAATACTTACTAAAATCCAATGTTATTCATTTAATGATTTGTTTTTGGATTTCAAAATCTATATTATGTTTTAAATGGATTTAAGTGGATTTGAAAGTGTAAAATAGAAGGATTCAAATCCAAAAATAAAATATATTATTTTAAAATCCATGTATTTTGATTTTTAGAATTTACAATTCCATATAGATTTAGAAATCACCTCTCCAATAAAAGCCTTTACTTTATCCGGTTCGAATTAGTTCCATTACAATAGAATTGGATTCGGTTTGAAGTCAATTATTATTGGTTTTTATTGGTTTCCAGATAATTAAAACCGACTTCGGTTTGGTGAAAGAGACTATGGGCCGTTGGATCTAAAGTTAAGTAGAAACATCGAAACGTGGATAGCGAGAAAACGGTACACGTGTGAAGCATGATATAGTTTATTTTCCGATCCAAAGACTTTTCTCAGAAGGTAGTTGTTTTTTTTTTTTTTTTTCTTTTTGTCAAACGAAAGAAACCTGAAAACCCAGAGAGATCGAGATTGAGATTTAGAAGAAGACGAAGAAGAAGAAGATGATCGCAGATGGAACAGAAGATGAAGAGAAGTGGCTCGCCGCCGGTTCTGCTGCTTTCAAGCAAAACGCATTCTACATGCAACGCGCTATTGTAAATTCTGCTCTCTCTCTCTATCATCACTTCCTTCGTTTGTCCGTGAAATTGAGATAGAGAAATTTTAAATTCGTTTGGCACTTTTTGTATCATGAATCTGATGTATGGAATTGTGAGGAGAAGCCTAATTTTGTTGTTTTTTTGGTTGATTAGGACTCGAATAATCTGAAAGATGCTCTCAAGTATTCGGCTCAGATGCTCAGCGAGTTACGGACTTCGAAGCTATCACCTCACAAGTACTATGATCTCTGTGAGTTGTTTCCTTCTTCTGATGCGCCATGATAATGTGTTTTGCTAAATCCCTATATTTAACTTATATAGGGTTTTCTCTGTGTGTGATCTGATTTGATTGTTTTTAGATATGCGAGCTTTTGATGAGTTGAGGAAACTTGAAATTTTCTTCATGGAAGAAACTCGGCGTGGCTGCTCGGTCATTGAACTCTATGAGCTGGTTCAGCATGCTGGTAACATATTACCACGTTTGTAAGTTACTGATACAATTCCTATCTCTTGTCTGTTCCTATGTTTTGGCAAGCTTTTTTAACTGTTCTGGACTTCGTAAAATGGATAATGCCTAGTTTTAACTTTGAATCGTTTTGGTTCTTATTATTTCAAATTCAAGTGCTATCAAAGCTAGTTTACTTGATTACTTCTCAATATTGCTGGCAGTTCTTTAGTTTGTTCCCTTTTCTAGCTAAACTACTATCTGTTAAAGAAAACTTCCCCCTTCCTAGGTATCTCCTATGTACAGCAGGATCCGTTTATATCAAAACCAAGGAAGCTCCTGCCAAAGAAATTCTTAAGGATCTTGTTGAGATGTGTCGTGGGATTCAGCATCCTCTACGTGGTCTCTTCTTGAGAAGTTACCTTGCGCAAATTGGTCGAGATAAATTACCTGACGTTGGTTCTGAGTATGAAGGGTAAGCACGCAGACTCTATTGATAGGTTTGTATTTTCATAGCAGGCGGACTCGCATTTGTGCTTATTTTATCACCTTAGACCATGGTCCCTAGTTTCTTTTGATGTCATTTAAGATATTCTGTTGTTGACTGTCTGCTGGGTCAATTAGCCGTGACTATATTCGTATCAGTATCGATTTCTATTTGGTCAAGAAACTTTTGTTACTGATATACTGAAATCTAGATACATCTAGTTAATGACTTGTTTGCTGCCCTCTACAGAGATGCTGATACAGTTACAGATGCAGTGGAGTTTGTACTATTGAACTTTACTGAGATGAATAAACTTTGGGTCAGAATGCAACATCAGGTGAGTTATGATTCAAAATTGGTATACACCCTTCTACTCATTTTAGAAACGAGCTTGCCAGAATGTTTGCACGTCATGGAGGTATAATTGGACTATGAGAGCATGATTCTGATCACGCAGGTGTTGTATTGCTTGTGAATCGTTACCCTTTGATGATCCTGAGTTGAGGCTTGCTATCGGACTTTCTGGTCTGCAGGGACCTGCTCGAGACAAGGAGAGACGGGAGAAAGAGAGGGGCGAGCTTCGTGACCTTGTAATATGACTTTCTTATGGCTGGTAGCAGTGTACTGAAGTGCCTACCATTGGTTTTGTACTGACGGAAGTGTACGTTTTTCCTAACGTATCAGGTTGGAAAGAACCTTCACGTGCTGAGTCAGTTAGAAGGTGTGGACCTGGATATGTACAGAGATACAGTTCTTCCTAGAGTCTTAGAGCAGGTAAAAATATATCCTATAAACACACATACACATGCAAACTTAATTTATTTCCTAACCAAAAAGTTACGTTTGTCTGATGATTTCTCAGATAGTGAACTGCAGAGATGAGATTGCCCAATATTACCTAATAGACTGTATCATTCAAGTTTTTCCGGACGAGTATCACTTGCAGACTCTAGATGTACTTCTTGGGGCTTGTCCACAACTGCAGGTAGTCTGAGTAGCTCTCTCATATTTAGTATTATGCTTTACTCCCATTCATCTAATTGGCTGTATTAGACAAGACGCTCCGTCACTATGTATTAGTATCAAATGTACTTTCGTTTTTTTTATGTCAGTTGTTCACTAATCTCTTGTTTTTCACACTTCCTCTCTTGTTTTCTTCTCAGCCATCAGTTGACATCATGACAGTGCTTTCACGTTTAATGGAGAGGCTGTCAAATTATGCTGCTTTAAATGCTGAAGTATTACCTTACTTCCTGCAAGTTGAAGCTTTCTCAAAGTTGAATAATGCAATTGGAAAGGTAACATTTACGTGTAGGCTGTGATAAACTTGCTGGATATGTGCAGTTGCACTTTTATTTCTGTAATAAAGGATGAAAGTAATGGCAGCTTAGAAATTCTGTTAACCGGACTTGTTAGCATCACAAAAAACATGGAGAAGGCACAACTATTTCCTGACATTTCTTTTTTTAAGTAAAACTCTTCACTTTAGACGATTCCGTCGACATGTTGAAAGATGCAGTGTTCTTTATGTGTTGGATGTATCTGCTGCAAAACGTGACCCTTCTTTACAAAGTTCTGCATATTTGCCGACTTCTTAAATTATGTGGTTTTGACACCTTTTTTCTTCGATGAAAAAGTTTCTTAGTGGATATACTATGATGTTGTAGGTGATAGAAGCACAAGAAGACATGCCTATTTTGAGTGCAGTAACCCTATATTCCTCCCTTCTCAAGTTTACTCTTCATGTTCACCCTGATCGGCTTGATTATGCGGACCAAGTGTTGGTCAGTTTTCTTATAGCGACTGTATTTACCTATTATTCCCTTCTTAATTCAAGTTTAAATACTTTGTGTTCTGTCAATGGTGCTTAATAACTTTATGGATCTCATTATTTAGATAATTTTGTCATTCTACTCACATTGCTGAGACATTGCTAAATTTGTGATACTTGTGTCAGAAGATGCCAATCTTTTTTTATAAAGAAGAAAATTTGGATTCTGCTTCATCTTTGTTTATTTATTCTGGTAGCGAATGTTAGTTCAGCAATTTATGTATTATTCGGTTATATGTATGTGGTTCTTGTACAAGTTTATGGTACATTACATTTGTATAAAACGTCATACTATGTATCTTATACGAATGTTTTACTGGAATAAGGTAGATTGGATAAAAGAGTTTGAATCTAATGTTCTTCACTCTCTTCCCAGGGATCATGTGTTAAGCAACTGTCCGGAAAAGGAAAGATTAATGACACTCGCGCAACAAAGGAGATTGTCTCGCTTTTAAGTGCTCCCCTAGAGAAATATAATGATGTTGTCACCGCCCTTAAATTAACAAACTATCCCCTTGTAGTGGAGTACCTTGATAACGAAACAAAGAGAATAATGGCTACTGTTATAATTCGAAGCATTATGAAAAACAATACTCTTATTACTACAGCCGAGAAGGTAGGGTACTTTTATACCCTAACCCTTTGGGTGTATTTGTGTGGTAAAATTGAATTTCTTTGTCTTGTTTTAACTTGTTAGGTTGAAGCACTGCTTGAACTAATTAAAGGACTTATCAACGATTTGGATGAACCGGAAGGTCTTGAGGTTTGTAAAAACATTTTTGTGATACTTTCTATCTTGTGCTTTGAGACATATTCTGTCAATTACTTGTGGATACATATATATGAGCCAGAACCCCTAAAGAATGTCTAGTTTTGACTTCTGTACATATCTTTCTACGCTCTTAGGCTGTTGATGATGATGATTTTGAGGAAGAGCAGAATTCTGTCGCACGTCTCGTTCACATGTTATATAATGATGACACGGAAGAGATGTTTAAGGTGCATGGAGCTCTTGCTTATTCAGATTTGTTCATGTGTGTCATAACTTTATGTTGACATTAGGCTTTCTAATTATTGGCTTGCATTTAGATTCATGATGTTTTAGGGCATTAGTTCTTTAGCATTTACTCACAGTTGCCTTTATTTTTCGTTTGTAATGTTCCAACTCAGTCATAGATTGTACTTTGTCCCCAGGAGTCATCATATCCTTCAACATTCTATAAAGGTTTTGGCTTTCAGTGTTTGAAGTTGTTTCATTGAATTTCAGATAATCAGTATCCTGAAGAAGCATTTCCTAACAGGAGGGCCAAAGCGCTTAAAGTTCACCATTCCTCCCCTTGTTGTTTCTACTCTAAAGGTTTGATTTCTTAAGCGAAGTTATTCAAAGTACATCGAGTCAAGTGTTTTGATGCCAATCTTTAAAGCCCCTCATAATTTATGTCGAGTTTGATTTGCGATGACATGGGTTTGTTGTTTCTTTTTATATATGTCATACCGCATATAGTTTGTTAAATTTTTCTTCTTAAAGTTTTGTTATATTTTGTTTGAATTGTAGCTAATCAGACGATTGCCGGTGGAAGGAGACAATCCTTTTGGAAAAGAGGCTTCGGTTACTGCTACTAAAATATTCCAATTTCTAAATCAGGTAAGTTTTCCTAACTTTTCACTGCTTACAGTGTTCAGATCTGTTTTTATTTTATTTGTGTAGATCAGTGTGTGTCAGAGCTACATGATTTTAAGTAAACTTGGCCAAAGTTAGAACATGCAACTGATTCCCAACAGTCTTCAGTTCTTGTCTTTATCTGACGGAATTTTTGCTTGTTTCAGATTATTGAAGCACTACCTAATGTTCCATCACCTGACTTGGCATTCCGGTTGTACTTGCAATGTGCTGAGGTGGACAAATTACCTGTTATTAAGTATGCACTGACATCGGTAATATGCTCATAGATTTTTCCTATATCATCAGGCCGCGAATAAGTGTGTTGAAGAACCAATTGCATACGAATTTTTCACCCAGGCATACATCTTGTACGAAGAAGAAATTTCAGTAAGTCATATTTTCTTGGACGTTCATATGTCTGGTGTCTAAACCAAAGTAACTGAGTGAGTTTAACTCTATCTAATGCTTCAATATCTTGCCTTTTGAACAGGACTCAAAGGCCCAAGTGACTGCGTTACAACTTATAATTGGAACTCTGCAAAGGATGCACGTATTTGGTGTTGAGAATAGAGATACTTTGACACACAAGGCTACGGGGGTATTTCCTCATGAATAATATGTTAATTAGTCTCTTGCCATATTCAATTGTCTCTGTTTAAAGTTTGATGAGTGAAAACTTATTCTCTTGCAGTATTCAGCGAAACTTCTAAAGAAACCTGACCAATGTCGAGCTGTTTATGCATGTTCTCATCTATTCTGGCTTGAAGATCATGAGACCATACAAGATGGAGAGAGGTATATTTCCGTGTGTGCAATACAACACAATGCGTGTTATAACACAATACCACCTGATGGTATTTTTGCTTTTGAAATCAGGGTTCTGCTTTGTCTCAAACGAGCGCTTAAAATTGCAAATTCGGCTCAACAAATGGCTAGCAATGGTCAGGAGGGTAGTGCAGGATCTGTTACCCTCTTCATCGAGATACTAAACAAGTAAATGGCTTTTTTTGTTTTATGTCTCATTTTCTCATTCCTTGTGAACAGCAAACAGCATCATGTAATAATGTGAATTTTTGGCAGGTACCTTTATTTCTATGAGAAAGGGATTCCACAGATAACAGTTGAATCAGTGGAGAGCCTGATCCAACTGATCAAGAACGAAGAATCAATGCCATCAGATCCATATGCTGAATCGTTGTTTGCAAGTACGCTTCAGTTCATGGAGTTTCAAAAGCAGAAAGGCGGTGCCATTGGTGACAGATACGAGGAGATCAAAGTATAAAATCTGATTTGGAAAAATAAGTCAGATTTTGTTTAAAAGAAAAAAAGCTTTGGGTCGTTTGGGAATTAAGAAGGGACTTGTGTTGTGTTGGTTGCTGCACGAAATGTAAACCTGGTTCGTCGGATTTTAAAAGGTGGGTTGGTGGTTGGTAACTTGCGGGTTTTGCTGTGTCTATACGAATCTTTTTTTTACTTGGTCACACTCGTTAGTACTCTGAGAGGTTAACATTGGATATTAGGTGAGTGAAGTATTTGTATTCTACTGACGCACAAAAAACATTTTCTTGAATCATGTTTTACCAAATAAGTTGTCAGTCTTAACGCAGGCATATTTAACAAACATTAACTACCTATATGTGGTTTCATTTCGATAACTCTACGCGTAGTAGTATCATACTAAACAAATAAAAAGAAGAATTTTCAAAGTTGTGATAGAATTTTATGCAGTTCACTTTAGTTCTTTTTTATAGATGGCACTTGACATATTTGCTGTAAAAATAAGACAGTGGAAAAAACAGAAACTTAATCAATACTAAATAACCTTCTAAGGCTATCCACCTAAGATTTTAAACATCCAATAGAAATTAATCACTTTATTATTTAATATATTTATAATTTACAAACTTTTCTATATTATTAACATCTAATAGGGATTAGCCACTTCATTATTTAACATTTTTATAATTTACAAAATTTTCTATATTATTAACATCCAATAGGGATTAGCCACTTCATTATTTAATATTTTTATTTTGTATATTCCGATTTTTAAAACGACTAATCGGGATCAGACATCTCAATATTTAATATTTTTGAAATTATGAAAAATTTATATATTAAAATATTTATAAATAAGTATATGTACAAACGTCCCACATCTGCTAGAAAATTTTAGACACTAGCTGAGAACTATTATATATAAGACTAATATGCTTCCAACTACGAATGAGCAAGAAGCTTGATTTATCAAGCATCCAAATTTAAAAGTTTTATTTGGGTTAATCCGGTTTTTTATTTGAGCAATTTTTTTTTTTAAGTTTATCTATATAACTTTATAATTAGTATAGATTTTAGCAAATTAAAACTTCTAAAAAAATTATAAAATTATAATATTTTAAAAAGTTTTTAAAAAGTTTAAAAGTATTAACAATATTGAAACTTAAGATGTAGTTTAAAATTTTAAAATATTATAATTATTAAAAAATTTAAAAGGTTCAAACATTATAAATATTTTAACTTAATAAAATGTTCAAAAGTATTAATACCTCCATAGAAAGTTTAAAATATTATAAATACTTAAAATTTTATCAGTAATATTTAACTCTAAAAACTAAAAATGTTATAAATATTTAAACTACATCTAAAGTTAAAAATACGTGTGAATCTAAAACCAAGTAAGTATACCTTGAAAGTGTCAATAATTGAGTGAATATTTGACTATGTTGGTTTTCATAAATTGCACAAATTTTACGAGAAAAGAGACAATGATTTTGGTCGTGGAGTTTGATTGGCTAACAAGTTGTGTGATAGTCTAAAAAGGAGGTTTGGAATGATTATTCAACGGAAGAATGTAAAGAAGCTGACGAAGAAGAAGAAAAAGAAAAAAATATAACTTTTAAGTATAGATTCATGATTCTTTTTATCAGATTTGAATTTTTAACACAACTGATTTTATATATTTTAAAATTGTGTATTTGAAATATTTTTTTTTTGGTCTTAATGTGAAGATTTCATTTCAAATTAGAGTTTACATAGTTAGATACCGATTACAAAAAATAACCCATTACCACATGAACGAAGAGAAAAACTAACATAAAATTTTACTAAAGGGGATAAGAGAGACGACTAAAGTAAACTTCCAGGAGAGAGGTTGGCTGCGAGACGGTCCCAGGAAATGAGAGGAGGCGACTTCGCAACGTACGATCAATGGAGAGGCGGAGATATGTGGCGGAGCATTCGGCAGATGAGAAGATCCTGGCATTTCGTTCCTTCCAGATGTGATAAACCACGGTCTGAAACAGAAGCTTGATGATGGTGATTGCCTTGGCGACATGCGGTTGACGGAGATTGAGAATCCATGCAGGAATATCTGAAAGAGTAAGAGGAGGATTGGGAAAGAACTTAGCAGCAAAGAACCCCCAGAGGTTTGTGGAGAATGGACAAGTGAAGAAAAGGTGCTCGTGTGTCTCAATCCCATTGGGACAAAGAACACAAGATGCAGGGATATTCAACCCCCAACTACGCAGCCTATCTCTTGTTGGAAGGCGAGAGAGAATAGCCAACCATGTAATAAAGGCAAACCTTGGCACATGCTCTTTGAACCACACAGCCTTAGCCCAAGGGACGACCGAATAATGAATCCTTAGCTGCTCCCATGTCTCTTTGGCAGAGAAACAGGGGCGATATAATCCTGCAGCGTTACGCCAAAGGTAGGAATCCCAACCTTTACTATCCAAGGGAGCAGGGAGTTCAGTAAGAGCAATCAAAAGCGCTTGAAAGTTATCTGATCGAGCAGGCGGTAGTACCCAATCCCCATTTCTCGAAGCGGTGATAATATGCGCATCCTTACTAATACGGAGTTGTCTTGGACCAGATTCACCTAGGAAGGTAATAAGCTGACCAAACTCAGTCCATGAGTCAAACCAGAATGAGGCAGAACGCCCATCACCCACTTCACACTTGAGATACTCAGTGATAATGGGTTTGAGCTGCAATATGCTGTTCACCGTTTTAGAGAAACGATTAGCCTCCTTTGTCAGTCAATAACTCCTTTTCGAAAAGATATTTCCTGTAAGCCAGACAACCCATAATGAACCAGAACGGGAAAAGAAGTTCTAGACTAACTTGAGCCTGAAGACCAGCTGAAAATCTTCCAGGAGTCTGATGCCCAATCCCCCTTCAAGCTTAGGTCTACACACATCTGCCCAAGCTACTCAAGCCCCTGACGCCGAGCCAGTCTTGTTTTTCCAGAGAAAAGCAGAGCATAAAGAATCCACTTTAACGTAGAAGCGTTTTGGCATCACAAAAACACTGCTCCAGAAGTTCACCATACCATATATAACCGATGATATCAGCCTGATTTTTCCGGCAAAGGATAGAAATTTGGCGGTCCAAGAGTGAAGCTTACTCGTGATTCGCTCCAGAAAGGGTTGTAGCATGGCAAAGGTGATCCTTGTTGTACTGAGAGGCAAGCCGAGGTACCGAGTGGGAAAAGAACTTCGCCGGATACCAGAGAGCACAGCCAAGGATTGAGCATCATCCTCCAAATAACCACCAAAAAAGATTTCCGACTTGGACAGATTCATATCAAGACCGGACATCTCCTTGAACCTGCTCATAACCTCCGCAATTCCAGTAAGGGATCGTCTTGAGCCATTAGAGAATACCAAGAGATCGTCCGCAAACAATAAGTGGGTAATTCTAGGTGTAGAGCACCTTGGATGCAACTCAATTTGGCCATTATCCACAGCTTTTTCCAGAAGTTTAGAAAGAGCCTCCATCACCATAATGAAGAGGTAAGGAGACAAAGGGTCTCCCTGCCTTAGACCTTTCTTTCCTTTGAAAAAACCCGCAAGTTCACCATTTATAGCGATCGAGAATCTTGGAGAAGATATACACTCCCTAATCCAACAGGAGAATAGAGGCGGGAAACCATGTGCATCTAGTAACTTGAGAACAAAGTCCCAGCAGACGGTATCAAACGATTTTCTAATATCCACCTTAAGCATACAACTATGGGGAGAGGAAGGTCAGTTGTAGTGCCTTATGAATTCAGATGCAAGAAGAACATTCTCCCCAAGTAGCCTACCCTTCAGGAAAGCTGCTTGATTAGGAGAAACACAGACCTGCAGAATGGGCTTGAGCCGGTTAGCAATTATCTTAGAAATGATCTTGTAAACCAAATTGCAGCAACTGATGGGTCTGTAGTCTCCTAGCTTGCAAGCTTCAGGGAATTTGGGAATCAGAGCAATCTTTGTAGTGTTGAAATCTTTAAGGAGCCTCCCATTTCGAAAAAATTCCTGCACCGCCCCAACAATGTCACTGCCTACTGTACTCCAAGAGGCTCTGAGGAACTCCACGGAATAACCATCCGGACCAGGACATTTGTCCAAAAGCAGAGCAAATACGGTGCGAATTATCTCCTCCTCAAAAACCGCAGCCTCCAAGGAAGATTTGTGGGCTTCGGAGCATCTGAAGGGGAGCAGCTCAGCAAGGGAGGATGAAGAGCATGGGGATTGAGCCAAAGTGGTGGTCCCTAAGATCTCCTTAAAATAAGCAGAAGCGTGAGACATAATCTCAGATATGTCAGATAATCTCCTTCCACTTTGATCCTGAAGAAAATGAATATCGTTTTTATTTAACCTTGCTGAGAGCGTTTTATGGAAGAACTTAGTATTCCGGTCACCAAGGTGCATCCATTTAGCGTGAGATCTCTGGCGATAAAATTTTTCCTCAACCTTGCTTAACATTTTCCAACGAGTGCGAACAAGATGTTCCTCCCTTGCTAGCTCTGGGGTGGGGGCTGTGAGGATAGCTCTGGATTCTTCAACTTTCACTCTTTCAGAAATACCACTAAAATGCCGCTTGTTCAGTCTGCGGAGATCCGGCTTTAGTGCTTTCAAGGCCTTGTAAACCTTGAATTTATTGGAACCACTCAGAACACTACAGTTCCAGGATTGACTTACCACTTTGTATACTCCGGGTGGTCGATGACATGGTGGAAGAATTGAAAAGGCTTCGGAATAAAGCATCTTGATTGTGGNGAAGAAGAAGAAAAAGAAAAAAATATAACTTTTAAGTATAGATTCATGATTCTTTTTATCAGATTTGAATTTTTAACACAACTGATTTTATATATTTTAAAATTGTGTATTTGAAATATTTTTTTTTTGGTCTTAATGTGAAGATTTCATTTCAAATTAGAGTTTACATAGTTAGATACCGATTACAAAAAATAACCNGGAGTGTGGTCAGATTGTTTTGGGTCTAGCCACTCTGCAAACGCCTCCGGAAAGGTAGAGGTTCATTCTTGGTTAATCAAGGCGTGATCAATCTTCTTAGAAATCGTATGCCTGTCACTACAGTTCCACCAAAAGAAAAGAAGCCCCTTGGCCTATGAGCTTCAAATAAGTGCATCCTGGAGAGCCAAATTCATGTCCTCCATTCCTGACAAATCAACCTCCGAGTTAAGATGATCTGAATGCTGCGAAACATGCAGAATTTGGTTACAGTCACCAAGAACTGCCCACGGTGAATGAGAGACAGGTGTGGTGGCACTAATGCTGACCAAATCCTCCCAGAGAGACGTTCTTTGCTCAACCAGATTGAAGCCGTAGACAAATGAGACAGTGAGACTTAGGTTATCCGTAGGCAGAAAGACACCGCATGTTACCATTTGGGCCGAGGCATGGTAAACCACCAGAGAGGTACACGGATCCCAAACAACCACAATTCTAGCCGAGTTGTGATGATCAAAGTTACCAAAAAATTTCTAACCATTCGGAATAGCACTCCCAATTCTCCTTAAGTTTACTTCTCTAATATGAGTCTCCAAAAAAGCGCCAAAAAGAGGCTTACGGATATTAATCCAATCCTTCGTCATAGTCTGACGTGAAACGCTGTTCAATCCTCTTACGTTCCACACAAAAAACATATTGGTAATGGGTTATTAATGAATCGAGGCAACTTGCGGCTTGACCTATGACGAGACACCAAAATGAAGGGGGTGTCAACCTCCCCCGTNGCGGTAGTACCCAATCCCCATTTCTCGAAGCGGCGATAACATGCGCATCCNCAATCCTTCGTCATAGTCTGACGTGAAACGCTGTTCAATCCTCTTACGTTCCACACAAAAAACATATTGGTAATGGGTTATTAATGAATCGAGGCAACTTGCGGCTTGACCTATGACGAGACACCAAAATGAAGGGGGTGTCAACCTCCCCCGTAACTGATTGAATATGAATGCAACTGACCAAGCCTTGGGTAGGGATCTCAGCAGCAGTCTTCTCCTGATCTGATCCCAAATTTGAGGTGGTGATGGAGTTGGCGGCTTCTCGTTCTGGTGCATCAGGGGTGAGAAACCGCGAGCCTAAGACTGTTTTCAAACGCACCCTACTAAGAAGAGAGCCCTGACGAGACAGCCTCTCCCTTCGTGCTGGTCTTCCCCTACTGCTAGGAGATCTCCTAGACACTCTTCGCACTGAGACCGTAGGAGCATTCCGTGGGCACAAAGTCGTAGTGTGTCCAAATTGGTCGCAAGAGGCACATTTCGGGGGAAGCCAGGGATAGGAGACATCAATGTCGATCTCACAACCATCACTAAACCCAGAGACGACACGGGTAGGGAGCTCTTTAAGCAGATTCACCCTAACCAAAATCTTTGCAACCTCAAAATTTTCCTTTCTGGCTGTTTCAGGCNTCCCCATTTCTCGAAGCGGCGATAACATGCGCATCCTTACTAATGCGGAGTTGTCTTGGACCAGATTCACCTAGGAAGGTAATAAGCTGACCAAACTCAGTCCATGAGTCAAACCAGAATGAGGCAGAACGCCCATCACCCACTTCACACTTGAGATACTCAGTGATAATGGGTTTGAGCTGCAATATGCTGTTTTCCGTTTTAGAGAAACGATTAGCCTCCTTTGTTAGCCAATAACTCCTTTTCAAAAAGATATTTCTTGTAAGCCAGGCAACCCATAATGAACCAGAACGGGAAAAGAAGTTCCNGCAGCAAAGAACCCCCAGAGGTTTGTGGAGAACGGACAAGTGAAGAAAAGGTGCTCGTGTGTCTCAATTCCATTGGGACAAAGAACACAAGATGCAGGGATATTCAACCCCCAGCTACGCAGCCTATCTCTTGTTGGAAGGCGAGAGAGAATAGCCAACCATGTAATAAAGGCAAACTTTGGCACATGCTCTTTGAACCACACAGCCTTAGCCCAAGGGACGACCGGATAATGAATCCTTAGCTGCTCCCATGTCTCTTTGGCAGAGAAACAGGGGCGATATAATCCTGCAGCGTTACGCCAAAGGTAGGAATCCCGGCCTTTACTATCCAGGGGAGCAGGGAATTCAGTAAGAGCAATCAAAAGCGCTTGAGAGTTATCTGATCGAGCAGGCGGTAGTACCCAATCCCCATTTCTCGAAGCGGCGATAACATGCGCATCCTTACTAATGCGGAGTTGTCTTGGACCAGATTCACCTAGGAAGGTAATAAGCTGACCAAACTCAGTCCATGAGTCAAACCAGAATGAGGCAGAACGCCCATCACCCACTTCACACTTGAGATACTCAGTGATAATGGGTTTGAGCTGCAATATGCTGTTTTCCGTTTTAGAGAAACGATTAGCCTCCTTTGTTAGCCAATAACTCCTTTTCAAAAAGATATTTCTTGTAAGCCAGGCAACCCATAATGAACCAGAACGGGAAAAGAAGTTCCAGACTAACTTGAGCCTGAAGACCAGCTGAAAATCTTCCAGGAGTCTGATGCCCAATCCCCCTTCAAGCTTAGGTGTACACACATCTGCCCAAGCTACTCGAGCCCCTGACGCCGAGCCAGTCTTGTTTTTCCAGAGAAAAGCAGAGCATAAAGAATCCACTTTAACGTAGAAGCGTTTTGGCAGCACAAAAACACTGCTCCAGAAGTTCACCATACCATATATAATCGATGATATCAGCCTGATTTTTCCGGCAAAGGATAGAAATTTGGTGGTCCAAGAGTGAAGCTTACTCGTGATTCGCTCCAGAAAGGGTTGTAACATGGCAAAGGTGATCCTTGTCGTACTGAGAGGCAAGCCAAGGTACCGAGTGGGAAAAGAACCTCGCCGGATACAAGAGAACACAGCCAAGGATTGAGCATCCTCCTCCGAATAACCACCAAAAAAGATTTCCGACTTGGACGGATTCATATCAAGACCGGACATCTCCTTGAACCTGCTCATAACCTCCGCAATTCCAGTAAGGGATCGTCTTGAGCCATTAGATAATACCAAGAGATCGTCCACAAACAATAAGTGGGTAATTCTAGGTGTAGAGCACCTTGGATGCAACTCAATTTGGCCATTATCCACAGCTTTTTCCAGAAGTTTAGAAATAGCCTCCATCACCATAATGAAGAGGTAAGGAGACAAAGGGTCTCCCTGCCTTAGACCTTTCTTTCCTTTGAAAAAACCCGCAAGTTCACCATTTATAGCGATCGAGAATCTTGGAGAAGATATACACTCCCTAATCCAACAGCAGAATAGAGGCGGGAAACCTTGTGCATCTAGTAACTTGAGAACGAAGTCCCAGCAGACGGTATCAAACGCTTTTCTAATATCCACCTTAAGCATACAACTATGGGGAGAGGAAGGTCGGTTGTAGTGCCTTATCAATTCAGATGCAAGAAGAACATTCTCCCCAAGTAGCCTACCCTTCAGGAAAGATGCTTGATTAGGAGAAACACAGACCTGCAGAATGGGCTTGAGCCGGTTAGCAATTATCTTAGAAATGATCTTGTAAACCAAATTGCAGCAACTGATGGGTCTGTAGTCTCCTAGCTTGCAAGCTTCA
>NC_025685.1:19905948-19907760 GCF_000633955.1 Camelina sativa | reverse complement strand
CCCGTGGATTCGTCACCTTTAGCAAGAAGATTCCATCCCCAATGCGATGAACAAAGATTCTCGGACCAGCACGGGCCCATATAGAATTGACTACCCCAATTATCCTACCCATTGGCGGAGGGGGGCCGTGGAATTGTGCAAAGACAAAGTCCTGAAACTCAATCTTTGTGGCTTGGATATTCTCATCCGGGATGAATACGAAAGGGATTCCAGAAATGTGCTGAGAAGGAGTACCAATCTCTTCCAAACAGGAAGGATCCCGAGCCACTGTCGAGTATGAACGGGGGCCAGGGGAAGCCATCACCGGAGGCTGGACCTGCAACGGCGTTCGTAGGAGGAGTAACGACATCAACGAAAGGAACAGTATCACCGGAGGGTGAACCTTCAACGGTGGGGACTGAGGGGCTCGTCAAGGTAGATCTCAGATCTACTTCGGGAACGGAAACCGAGGCATTTGCCAAGGAAAGATCTGGAGTGAGAGCAGCTGGCATTGCCGGAGCGGATGGGAAATCAGACGCGACTGCGGTAGGAAGCACAAGAGGCTCAGAACCAGCGGTCGCAGCAGGCAACGATGGCGGTTTTCGAGAGCCGGAAGCAACAAGGGCAGAGATCCGGGCATACTTTGATGACCGTGGAACAATCCCACGCAAGGCTTTTTTCTTCTTCTTGGGAATCATGGAGAAATTTCCGACCGTCGGCGTGAGATCGATGTCGGGGAAAGAAGGGGAGAGAGTTTTTTCTATAGGAGGGGAAAGTTATGGAGTTAGTTGCATCTCTATCTTCTCGTAATTGAAATATTTTTTTATAAAGAATTTAAAGTTTTTTATAAGTTAATATATCATAATTGTCATCTATAATGTATAATTTTCACTAAAATATATTAAATAAATTGATGTATGGGTCAAAACCTAGTTCAAAAGAAAAATTTGGTGACAATAAATTAATTAATTAGTAAGAATTAAAAAAAACAAATGTTAAAAGTGAAAACCAAATAAAACAGAAAAAAGAAACGAGAAAAAAAAAAAAGAAAAAAAAAAAAAAGGAGAGAGCAAAAGAATAGGGGAAGTTGATGGAGGAGATTGTTCCTTTTGTGAACGCTTCAATGGCATAAATTTCCGGCCATCACATTTCTTCTTGCTTCCTCTCTCTCTCCCTAGTTCTCGATTTCGATTCATCATTGTTGTTCACCTTCCTTCTTCTTCTTCTTTGATTCATCCCCTCTACATTTAGGGTTTCCTGTTTTGACATTTTCTAGGGTTTTTCTTGTTTGTTCTGTACCGTAGACGGCGAATTGAAAAAGGGGAAAAAAAAAACACCGCTCTCGAGGCCTTTTGTTTTAATTTCCCTGNATTCTCTGACCCGTGGATTCGTCACCTTTAGCAAGAAGATTCCATCCCCAATGCGATGAACAAAGATTCTCGGACCAGCACGGGCCCATATAGAATTGACTACCCCAATTATCCTACCCATTGGCGGAGGGGGGCCGTGGAATTGTGCAAAGACAAAGTCCTGAAACTCAATCTTTGTGGCTTGGATATTCTCATCCGGGATGAATACGAAAGGGATTCCAGAAATGTGCTGAGAAGGAGTACCAATCTCTTCCAAACAGGAAGGATCCCGAGCCACTGTCGAGTATGAACGGGGGCCAGGGGAAGCCATCACCGGAGGCTGGACCTGCAACGGCGTTCGTAGGAGGAGTAACGACATCAACGAAAGGAACAGTATCACCGGAGGGTGAACCTTCAACGGTGGGGACTGAGGGGCTCGTCAAGGTAGATCTCAGATCTACTTCGGGAACGGAAACCGAGGCAT
>NC_025685.1:19894742-19904829 GCF_000633955.1 Camelina sativa | reverse complement strand
GTCTATACGAATTCTTTTTTATTGGTCACACTTGTTACTTGTTAGTACTCTGAGATTAACATTGGATCTTAGGTGAGTGAGGTATTTGTATTCTATTGACGCACAAAAAACATTTTCTTGAATCATGTTTTACCAAATAAGTTGTCAGTCTTACGCAGGCATAATTAACAAACTTTAACGACCTATATGAGGTTTCATTTCGATAACTCTACGCTTAGTTAGTAGTATCGTACTAAACAAATAAAAAGAAGAATTTTCAAAGTTGGAATGGAATTTTATGCAGTACACTTTAGTCTTTTTACACATGACACTAGTCATTTTTGCTGAAAAAATTAGACAGTGAAAAAAACAGAAGCTCAATTCATAGAAAAACTTAGTGACAATAAATTAATTAATTAGTAAGAAATTTTTTAAAAAATGTTAAAAAGGAAAAACAAATAAAACAGAAAAAAAGAAACGAGAAAAAAGTAAAAAAGAAAAAAAGAAGAGAGAGCAAAAGAATAGGGGAAGTTGATGGAGGAGATTGTTCCTTTTGTGAACGCTTCAATGGCATAAATTTCCGGCCATCACATCTCTTCTTGCTTCCTCTCTCTCCCTAGTTCTCGATTCGATTCATCATTGTTGTTCACCGTCCTTCCTTCCTTTTCTTCTTCTTCTTATTTGATTCATCCCCTCTACATTTAGGGTTTCCGGTTTTGACATTTCTAGGGTTTTTCTTGTTTGTTCTGTATCGTATAGACGGCGAATTAAAAAGGGGGAAAACACCGCTATCGAGGCCTTTTGTTTTAATTTCCCTGTGTTGTGGTTTCCCCTCAGGTTTTGTTAGATCTGAGGTTGCTATTTTTGAATATCATCACCATCATCCATCATCTAGAGTTCTTTTGGTCGTGTGTGATCAAAAAAACGGTAGCTCCATTTCTGGTGGAGAAGGAGAAGAAGACAAAAAGCGTAAGGCAAGGCAATGAGCGCTTCGAGGTTCATAAAGTGTGTCACCGTTGGCGACGGAGCTGTTGGCAAAACCTGTTTGCTGATTTCTTACACCAGCAACACTTTTCCTACGGTATAAATTCCGATTCTCCAACCTTCGATTCAATCATATACAAAGCTGCGTTTTCATCTTATGATGGAGCTTTTCATCATATACAAAGCTCCTTGCTGATTGCCACGTTGTGTACAAAGCTTGTGGCAATATATGAATGATTGATTTTGACTTGTTATGATGGAGCTTTGTATCTCGTTTAAATCTTGTGGGTTTGTCTGGAACAGGATTACGTACCGACTGTTTTCGATAACTTTAGTGCTAATGTGGTTGTTAACGGGAGCACTGTCAACCTAGGACTATGGGATACCGCGGGTACTGACATTATTGGGATCTTTGTTTATACTAGCTAGCAGCAGCAGCTTTGGATTTTTCATAATTTGTGTGGGCCTGATCTTTTTGTTTTGTTGTAACAGGGCAGGAAGATTATAACAGATTAAGACCTTTGAGTTACCGCGGTGCTGACGTTTTCATCTTAGCATTCTCTCTTATCAGTAAGGCTAGTTATGAGAATGTCTCCAAGAAGGTGCGTTTTGAATTGAAACAAGGTTTGCTACAAGTTTTTGTTATTGACAACTAAAACAAGGTTTTCTGGTTTGTGATTTTTGCTGCTTTATTTCCTGTTTGTAGTGGATCCCAGAGCTGAAGCACTATGCCCCTGGTGTCCCAATTGTTCTTGTTGGAACCAAACTAGGTAACTTCCTCTTTTGGCGTATATAGTCTGACAAAACGCAATCCTGCTTTTTGGTTTTCCTCAATTGTGTCAGCTTCTCTGGATAATTGTAAAACTATTTCATACATTTACTGCTCCTGTTTTGATTTGTTCACGTCCAAGTTATGTTTAAGCTTTGCTTTGTGTTGACAATACAATACATTCGTTGTTTCTGTTTTGATTTGTTCATTACCAAGATATCCATCTAGTAGTTTAGGACATTTTAGCTCTTTTTATCTAGTGGAAATTGGGGCTGCTTTCCTGAGTATCACAAATCCTGCAATAATCTAGGTTTACAAGCTTGACTGCGATTTTTCTTCTTTCTGTTCTATTTAATATTGTGATTTACGCTATGCATCAGATGGTTTATCTTATCTTACACTTTCTCGTGATAGTTAAGTTGTAAGACACAACCCAACCACATGCATTAAGCAGCTGTTGGGTGTCTAGCAATTAGGGCTGGTTTTCTGAGTATTTCAATTGTGCAGTAATCTAGGTTTACAAGCTTGTCTGTGATGTTTTGTCTTCAGTTTTAATGAAATTTGTGATACGTTATGGATCATATCTCACACTTTCTCGTGATAGTTAACCTGCCTCCTCCATTGTAAGAGACAACTGCATGCATGTAAGCAGCTGTTGGATGTCTAGCAAATATAAACCTAATAGTTAAGGCTTGTACAAGACGTTCTGTCAAAATTGGTGTAACGGATTCTGTTTCTTATTTTTGAAACCAATGCTTCACTTTCGGCCTGCTGCCTGAACCATTTAGACGTAAGTTTTATTTTTGTGACTTTTTGTCTGCTGCTTATGCGCTTTTGTTCATCATATATGTCAGATCTTCGGGATGACAAACAGTTCTTCATTGACCACCCTGGCGCTGTACCTATTACCACTGCTCAGGTACACAAAATTTTCTTTGAAATGGGTCAATATACTCAGCTTGGTACTTAAACGAAACCCTCTTAACCATTCCTCACTTTGGGCATCAAAGGGAGAGGAACTGAAGAAGCTAATTGGAGCTCCTGCATACATCGAGTGCAGTTCAAAAACACAGGAGGCAAGAAACAAAAACTTCCCTTTTGTTTTAGAGTATAATTACACATTACCTTGCTTCTTTTACTTGAGCTTAAACTCAAAGCTTCTGTGTTTTTTCTTATAATGAAAGTGCAGAACGTGAAAGGTGTATTTGATGCAGCGATCCGAGTGGTTCTTCAACCTCCAAAGCAGAAGAAAAAGAAAAGCAAAGCACAAAAAGCCTGCTCCATTTTGTAATTTCTCTACGTTTTCGTATGTCTCTCTATCTCTCTCTGTCTTTTCCACTCGTCTAGTGAAGGCTTAAGAAGAAAACACATTGGGCTTAAAAGTTGTTCCAGGGTTCGAAGAAGTAAGCTCTCTTAATCCTTAAAAAAAAAAACCGATTACTTCTGTTTTACTGATAAAATAGTTTCCAGCTTTGGCTGAGACCTAATATTGCACTACTACTCTACTTCTCTATTATTCCTTCCATTTCAATGACTAGTTGAAGAATGCAGAGATGTTGGATTTTCCACTTCAACTTTACATAAGTCTACTAGTTTGTAGATTAATAACAAGTAACACACAACCAAAAAGTCTCACACTAATATGGGATTTATATAAATTTCTCTATGGTATTCAGATGGTACGATTAGTTTTGGTATACTTTCATTGTCTACTGGGATTTCGTTCAATATGCTATGAGGTAGTAATGGTATCATACAAAATTCAGAATTTTGTGTTAAAATATGCTAATCGTCTCAACCTCCACTTCTCACCCATCACATAATCCTCAAAACAAGAGAAGTAAACCCAAAAAACAGAGTAATCTCAAAAATCTCACTAAAATATGTTCAGCAGTGGAGACACAAGTAACTAGGGTGCAAGTCACCGATTCGATGAAGCTGCCCATTTTGCCATGCAGCTAGCCAGTGCCTCTGTTTTTCCGATAAGTTACTACCCATCATAAGTATTTTCTTACCTCATATAGAACAATGTATCAGTTCCTTCTGACATATTTTGAGTCAGTGGTACTTGATGAGTCAACAGAGTTTATAAACAAATTTACACTAGTTAGTAAACCGTTTGGCTTGCTTCATTAAGCAAGAGGACACCATAAGCTGAACATTTATCATACTATCTCTCTCTCTTAATCCTTTAAAAACGATTACTTCTATTTTACAGACCTAATATTACACTACTACTTCTCTATTACGCTTCACATACTTAGCTCCGCCACAGATTGATTTTAGTCATTCACATGCAAAATCAATCTCATTCCAGTTTTCAAAAAGGGCTTACCTAATATATGCTTGAGTCTCATACTCCCGAGTTACTTACCACCGTTGTAGTATCCTCAGTTCCATCATCAACGTTTGATTGAGAGATCTTTATTAGGTAATACGGATTCTGATGTACTCATATCCCCATGAACACTTTCTTTTGTCTTCAAATCTGACAAGATATTGCCTAGATCTTGAAAAGGGGTTCCTTCCGGAGCATCTGCAAAGCGAACCTGTAGGTCTGTCTCGAAATACCCTTCTTCAAACCATCTAATAAAATCTGAAACAGGGAACGGTCCCCGAATCTTTCCTTCAGGATATATATACAGTATTTTACGTTCAGCATTTCGTATCACACAACTCTGGCAGATCTCAGACGTGTCTGCATATGGTCTCAAGACTCCACATTTACAATATGTAAAACGAGGAGCAGTACTGTTTGTCTTCTTTCTTTTCTTTTTGTTAAAGACACTGTTTGCCTTCTTCAATGCTCCATCGTACACTAACCGTTGTTCCTTGTCAGTGAGCAATGTGTTAGCTTCCAGAATCAACCTGAAGGCAGCCTCTGCACCGGGGAAGTGGTTTTTGTCAGGATGGAGAAGCAAAGCGAGCTTCTTGTACTGCTTCTTGATTGTATCATCGTCAGAAGAAGGTCCAACTTGAAGAATACTGTACCAGTCCATAAGACCGTTGATTTTCTTGGCGGCAGAAGTGTGGACATCACATACAGCTAACATCTGTGGTAAGCTGTGAAGACCAGAGAAGAGTCTCTGACTCTGAGCCCCCATTAAAAGACGCTTAGCACCAACAAAATCACCATCTCGCATCAACTTATCTACCAATGTCTTTGTCCTAGTGGCCTCTTCCTCGTTACCTACCATTTCTTCAAGAAAAAAAAAAGAAACAATAATGAGAAAAGGAACTATTATTACTTGCAAGATTGGGGTTTTAACATGCATACAGAGATGCTTGACCGAACTACACAAATCGACCTTCAAGAGAGTTCAAAACATGCACTTGGTCAAATATTATTGTTCAGATTATATAATGGATAAATTTTCTAACATGAGAGGGCTCAAGCTCATGTTATAGCAAGCATCAAATAATTTTTTTGTTCACACCAAAATCTAAAATTATTTTGTAACTCCATAACCAGTTTCAAGCTGTACTACACAATCGTTTAAATTGCTAATTTTTGTTCAAAAAAAAAAAAAAAACTTGTTGGAAGAAGCTTACTTGGGGGATAAAAGCAGAGAGATCTCCAAAGCCACACACAACTGTTGAAAAATGTTTATGACCTTTGAAGAGATTTATAGGAAAAGGGAAGTAAATGTAAATGTTAGGTGTTTTTTTTTTTGGCAATTGTAGCACTAATAAATTTGGCTAGTTCCAAAGCTTGATTTTTTACTACGTATTTTCTAGTGTTGTCAAGTCCTCAGATTATGAAAGATGATCTTCTCTGTAACAATGGAGATATGTTTCTGTACTCGTCGGCGTGACAACGATAGATGTGACTAACATCATTAACTGCCAAGATTCTTTCTTTTTCTTTGGAAAATCATAAAATTTATGTTAATCATCCAAAAACACTACTACTCTTACTTAAATAGTACTAAATATCGTTAAGAGTTTTTTCACTAAATTTTATTAGAGAATTTCTCATGGCAAGACACTTTCAACATGAACCCTAAATCCTTATTAAGAAGAAGAATATGATTCATTCTTTATACGAAACACAATTGCTGTGTTTGGAGGAAGACCATATTTCGAATAGTTAACCGACATGTTATAGCTGCCAAAGATACAGAGCACAAATTAGTCTTGTTGCTAAACGATGCCATTTCAAACATACAATTGGTCGATACTAGTATAGTTCAGATTATATAATGGCATAATGCAGAGAGGGTTCAAGAAATATACATCTTTTTTTTACATGCTATTAAGTTTTCATCAATCATTTTGTTAAGAGGAGATTTTCGATACAAAGAGTTTGGTAGGAATATATTTGATAGTTGATACAGAGATTTTGTCCTCATCATACTATACTAATCTTTTAAATTGTGACAACATGCTACTGTATTAATTACTGTATTTTAGGTGTATCCCTCGGAACAAATCATCAAATTCAGCATCTCCACTCTGTTTGTGAGTTATAATACATGTCGTAGAAGTTAGAACAACTGGCCCATTAGCTCAGTTGGTTAGAGCGTCGTGCTAATAACGCGAAGGTCGCAGGTTCGAAACCTGCATGGGCCACTTTGTTAACCGTTATTTTAAAATTTGGCCGGTATGCAATACATTTGCCTTTCTTACCCTTAAACGACATATAACAGCACTGAAACTTTGTCGTTTAAAACAAGTATACATGTAGTAGTATTCTTATTTTAAGTAAAAAAATGACCCAAAAAAAACATTCTTTGTAAACAAAAATGACCAAAAAAGCTGGATTCATTCCTCTCCCCCCAAAACCTCTTTGTAAACTACGAGAATTCACATATATATACAAAATGCGAGATCTCGAACCTACTAAAAAAAAACTTCTCCAGTTAGATTTGTAGCCTTCAAGTGGAAGATGAAGTTTGGGATATTGATGGTTTAGTGAGTGACAAAATGGTGGAGACCATAAGCTTTCGGTCTATAGGCTTTGTGAGATAAGCATCCATTCCAACCTCCAAGCATTTCGCTTCGTCAGAAGACATTGCATGCGCTGTCAATGCCACGATTGGAATGTGCAGCTCAGTGCCAATCTCTGCTTTCCTTATCGCCTTTGTTGCCTCATATCCATCCATTTTTGGCATCTGCCATGAGACAAATGTTGAATAAACATCATTTTCATTACATTACTTTACAAATTGAATTGAATACAGAAAAGTGAAAAGTGAAAAGTAATCGTACCTGGCAATCCATGAGGATCAAGTCATAAGTTGAGGAATTCCGTAAACTACTCCACGGTTTTATAAAGTTGTTGGCAGTTTCTTCTTCTGAAGATTTGTGTTCTTCAGTTGGAGCTTGAGCATTGATAGACCTGTAGTTGAGGGAATCAACTGCTTGTTGTCCATCCCCTACTGCAGTTACAGTTGCTCCCATTTTCTCAAGCATTATGGTGGCTACTCGTTGAAGAACCGGTGTATCTTCTGCCAGCAAGATCCTTATACCTTCAAGAGATTTCAGATTCTTTCCATCCAAGGCAATTCCTGAATACAGCCGATCTTTCCAGTCTTCTTCTTCTGGGTTCTTTTGAGTCATACTTGCAGATGTTGAATCACCATTACCGTTAGTGGCGTCAATGAGATAGTTCTTAAGAACTGGAGATTGCAAGGTGCTTGGTTTCACAGATTTATCTACTTGTTTCTCGCCAGATGTCTCAGAGGAATCATCAGAACTGCAAGTGTCGAACTGTGCTGGATCGATTTCTAAGCAATCGTGGGATTCATCACTTATGTTTCCTCTGTTTCTTAAGCCACCAGACAAGCTTCTCTTCCGGTTTTTTATTACAGCCTCCAGAATCTGGATCATCTTTGCCTTGTACAACGGTTTGTTAACCATCATGACATGCCCTTTTCGTCTAAGTTCTGTTTTAACTGTATTGGAGGTGTCATGCTTCAGCAGCCAAGCAAACTTAGCTCTGCTGGAGAATCTGTCGAGGTAGTTAAGCTGCTCCTTCCATATATCTGTAGTGAGATCAAGAACTCCTATATCCACCACTATGACAAACACAGGGTTCTCGATTTCTTTTATATTTGAAAGCTCAGCTCTCAGTGGATTTGCAATATTGTGCTGTGAATCAAAGCTCTTGTCACCGCTTCCGGTCTCAAACAGGTCTCTAATGATGTGAGTCAGCTCGTTCCAGTCTGATGCTTCAACAGTTGCAATGCCGTGTTTACGCAACCACTTTGATGTGATCATTCTTGCTGTACTTCCATACATGGAAAGCAAAACCTGTCGCATTCAAAACCAATAACACTTTTACAAACACGTAAGCTTTTAATCCATGATGCATTCGTCACTATTTCTTTCTCAGATTTACATACCACGAGACCGTATTTGGAGAAATCTGGCTGGATGTTTTGATCTGCAGTGTCAGGAATACTCAAAATCAAGTATAGTCTCATTAGCGTCCCTAAGCCATTCTTCTGTACTACTTTGATTTCTCCACCCATCTTGTTTACCTATAAAATTACAAAGTAGGTTTCAGATGATTTAATTACTTTGTGACTCATCTGATTCTAAAATACAGTGAGTGACTTAACGCACCAAGTTCCGCACGATACACAGTCCAAGACCAGTTCCTCCGTGCCTGAAGAAATATATGACAAGTGAGCTATAAGATTAACCTAGCAGCATAATTTTGCTTAATCATGATCACTTACGTCCGAGTGGTAGAAGGATCAGCTTGCTCAAAGCTCTCAAACACAGAGTCCCATTTGCTTGGATCTATTCCTGCATATAATAATTATATAATAAAGAAATTTTAGAATCTGGGAGATCGTGAAGTGGATAGCTAAAAGGACATATGTATAATTAAGGAACTCAAGTGTCATACCACATCCAGTGTCATCAACCTCAAACCAAAGAACCATTTTGTTCGTGTTCTTAAAAGGCTTCTGGAAATGACTTCTGTGTTGCACCATTTTTGTCTTCATTGGAGCCCATGGTTTCTTTCTGTCAACAGTTAAGCTCATCTCATCATGTAGAGAATTCATGTTCTCGCACCATCCACGAAGAATTATGTGACCAGCTGCAAAGAAACCATCTTTTTAAGACTAGCTAGCAGTGCATCACTGTCATTGAAAAAGAAGAGAAGATAGATGGTAACAGAACTTACTTGTTGTAAATTTAATAGAATTGCTTATAAGATTTGCAAAGATTTGAACAAGTCTTGCTGAGTCCCCTCTGACTAATGCTGGCATATCATCTGCCAAAAGACCAAAATACATAAGAGTTCATAACCCAAAAATTCATTGTAAAGAAAATTTATCACTGGCCGTCTAAAATATAATACCAAGTCATACCAGAGAGGTCTAGAACTGTCTCTACATTGTGGTTAATACACTGCACTGAAAACATGTCAACAAGTCCTTCGAGTTCTCGTCCCAAATCGAACTCAGCTTCTTCCAGAACAAGCTTTCCTGACTCTACCTATGAGGTAGAAAAAGGCAGAAATTAGCTTGTAGCTGCAAATTACATGCTAGTTTTAGGAATAGCAGAGCTGAAACAGCTACAATGTTTACTCACTACCTAATTTATGGACAGCAGATGTAATACTAAAGCTTGAAGATTTTCTTCATATATATCAAAACCAGAACAAAATAAAAGATTCTGATATTTTCTCACTTTGCTCAAGTCCAGTATGTTATTGAGAAGACGGAGGAGAGCAGTGGAGCACTTTCTGATTTGAGTGACTGTTGCATATTGCTCATTTGAAAGACAATCGTCTGATATAAGAATATCTAGTAATCCAATCACAGCAGCCATAGGTGTCCTCAACTCATGGCTAGATTTATGCAGAAAATTCCAAAAAAGCTCATTTCAGTATAAAGCGTTAAAAATGCTTAAGAATCGCAAGAACTTGTTTCTTGCAGATACAGTGATGACCAACCTCATATTTGCTAAAAACTGGCTTTTGTAGTTGCTTGAAGCTTCAGCCCTTCTTCTTGCATCCAGTTGCCTTATCAGTTCTGCTCTTAGTTTCATCTCCTTTGAAACTCCATTTGTGAGAATTAAGATGCAGACACATCCAATAATGAAGATGCAGACAGAAGCAGAAATCAGTATGACCAAAGTCTTGAAGGCCCTTTCATCCACTTTTCCCATAATGAACTTCCTGGGAATAATGACAACACCTACCTGCAAAATACATGAACAGAAAAATAAACAAAGTGACCCTGGGCATCTATATCTAGCTTAGACTCTTGATAGAGAAAAACTTACAATTGGAAGCCTCTTGAGATTAAGATAGAATGAATCAATGTAATATTGTTGGTCACCAAGCTTTACATTCTCAGCATGAACAACGTGTGGGCGGTTACTTCCATAAGT
>NC_025685.1:19880037-19894596 GCF_000633955.1 Camelina sativa | reverse complement strand
ATCAGTATGACCAAAGTCTTGAAGGCCCTTTCATCCACTTTTCCCATAATGAACTTCCTGGGAATAATGACAACACCTACCTGCAAAATACATGAACAGAAAACTAAACAACGTGACCCTGGGCATCTAAATCTAGCTTAGACTCTTGATAGAGAAAAACTTACAATTGGAAGCCTCTTGAGATTAAGATAGAATGAATCAATGTAATATTGTTGGTCACCAAGCTTTACATTCTCAGCATGAACAACGTGTGGGCGGTTACTTCCATAAGTTTTCTCTAACCACTGAGCTCCTGCCTTGATAGCCCACTCCTCTGAATCAGTGGCTTTCATTAGCTTAGGCCCGTTTGATGTATTTGTTAAAAGAGGACCATTTGTGGAAGTAGCAAGCAAGTATCCTTCTTGAGATGTCAAATAAATATGCCCACCATGGACTTCTACAAGATCTCTCATCAACTGCCCTACACTGTAAAGTGCAGTTGTCACCCCCACAACAGCCACAATACTCTTGTTTGATGCATCAAAGACCGGCAAAGCCGCTGAGAGAAGCGGAGAGTCCATGTATTTGCTCACTGTCACATGCCAAGAAGCTTCACCATCAGGCACTTGTGAGATTCCCGCGATGTTGATCAGATCATCCGGCGGGATTTTAAGAGGCTTTCCCAATTTTTCCCCTGTTATTGGATCAAGCTGTTGCTGGTACCAAATGGCAGACATGTTCCCGTGTATTGACTGGTTGTTCCACCCGCTTACATCTCCAGGCCCCGTTCCACTGATGGAATAGTTTTTTAGATCAGAGAAGATATAGAATGTGCTGCTACTTGCTGGATCTCTATGAAAAGCTTGGACAAATCCATTTCTGTAATTAATAGTTATGGCATTTAGAGCTTTGGCACTAGCAAACAGAGCCCATGTCACATCCTTCATTGCTTGATACATCTGGTCAAGTTAACAAAAATAATAAACAAAGGATCTCAGATCAAACATAGGACCACAGAGAAGAAACAGAAAACAAAACCTCGACGAGTTCTTCTTGAGTAGTAGGCTTGTCATATTTTTTGATAACATATTCAGATAGCTTGACTTGAGCTGTTGTTAGCTCGGACGTGGTGTTCAAAACGCTCCACATCCGTAAGACTGGACGCTGAAGAAGCTCGTACCGAAGGCCATATGCTAAGGTTTGAAGCGACTGCTTCGTGTAAACCCTCGTGAAATGCCATGTTAGAACGGTTAAAAGCCCTATAAGAATCGCTAGCATCACCTGTACACACACACATACACACCTCAACTTACAAAGCTTTCACCTTTCTTCTCAGCAAAATGGTTTGGTTCATAAACTAAACATGCCAAATCAAACAAAATCAAAATCAAGAGAGAAGAAAAAGCAGAACAAATCTAACCATAATAGCGAGGCGAGCAACAAAGACACTGTAGTAAGAAGACAAACAGTGACTACTCGCGTACTGAAACTCATCTTGCTCAACATCACCACGCAGAATCATCCTCTCTCTTGGACTCTCAAAATTACTTCTCCAAGGGGTAACCCATTCAGTCATTTTATCAAACACCTTCCTGATCTTCTTCATCTTCTTCTTCCTTGAACCCATTGGAGAATCAGGAAGATTCTCAATACTCACCGAGAAGCTATCTCCTCTCATATTGTCTCAGATGATCCCAAAATCACAAACAATGACACATATTATTAGGTCGTTGTTGTTGATGTTGGTGAAGTCTCGGTGCTTTGCTTAGTGGGAAACTAATGACTATACTGCTTCTTGTGTCACTCCCCACTTTTTTGTTTACTAATACCCAAATAAAAAAAATCATTAATTTAGTATACAGAATCAGAAACCCATGAAGGAAAACTTTGAAAGCTTCAAACTTTTTGAACAGAACACTCTTAGTGACAGAGAAGATAAG
Organism: Camelina sativa; assembly: GCF_000633955.1. Classification (NCBI taxonomy): domain Eukaryota; kingdom Viridiplantae; phylum Streptophyta; class Magnoliopsida; order Brassicales; family Brassicaceae; genus Camelina; species Camelina sativa. Next base: position 19,892,677 of record NC_025685.1, on the reverse strand, counting down.
TCTGAAGAAGCAAAATAGGTTCCAATTTATATATACAGAGAATAAACAGGAAGATGAAATCTTTTTGCTTTTTTTTTTTTTTTTACCCAAAAGAAATCAAAAAAGGGGGAAAAGCAAAGATTTTGGGCAATTGAAGTTGAAGTCGATCTTTTTTAGAATTTGGCCAGTGGGAATGTGTAGAAGGTAATATGGCCAATGAGAGGATATTTTCGGTTTTCAGGTCCACAGAAATAGAAATATAGGAATAGACTGTGTTGTACTCTGTTCTGATTTTGTAGAATTTTCCCAAGTTTTTTTTTATAAATAATTTAAAGAAGAATTTAATTGAAAAAGGACCCAACTTTGGTCTTGTCTCTCTCTCTCTCGGAAGGTTTCAAAGATTTATGTATGCTTTGGTCTGGTGGATTGGTGTTGTCAAGGTCTATCTTTTACTAATACGACGACGACAAACGACAAATGTTTTTGGTAATTTTTGTTAGGTAATTTGTACGGGTTTATATTTTATATCTTATATTTAATATAGTCAAAAATATACATAAAGCTGATTTAAATATTTATTATCTTATCACGGTAATTTATAGAGTTATCACATATAATTTATCAACCAAAAAAAAATTTAAGTACTAAAAGCTAACAGAGATATGGATTGTAGCAAAACGGTAATGTTAAGTGAATTTTCACCTAAACGTTTTGGTGGTAATTTTGACAAAAAACAAAACATTTTGGTGGTAAAATCTTGGATCACCTCATAATTATCAAAAATAATAGTTCTCCATTTTTATTACTTGTCATTTTAAAGTTTTTCACACAAATTAAAAAAAAAAAATTAAATGTTTTATTATAGTACTTCATTGATAAATAAATAAATATACATTTAATATATATAGTGTTATATATTTATTTATCACGTATGTATATATGATACAAACAAATTATATAACTGTAAATAATATAAAATAACATTCAAATAAAATATTAAGTTAGCATGGGACTCCATTACGTCCATCATTTGTTTGAATTGTAGACCTGACCTCTCAGTTATATTAAAGGTTTCGATGTTCGTCAGCTTTTATTGTTACGGTGCAACTTTTTTTTTTAATTAGTATTTTGTTTGCCAAGTCAATTTTACCCGTATCCGAAAAACATTTTAGTCAATCACATTTGTTTCTCTTACCTTGATTATGTATTTCTCTAGTTTAGTTAATACTTATGCACTAGATAGTGAAGTGCGGGAAATGTTTTGTTAAATTTATCTGATATATTTATATTTTAAAAATAATTATTTTATAATACTATAAATGATATTAATAAGTGAAGTTAATTTCTTATCTAAGTTTTGGACTAGATTCAGTTTAAATTCGAATTTCGGGTTTACTCAGTAAAATAAATTTATTTAGCAACGTTAACTTCTATCTATATGACTCGGTTTAGTTTGATATATAATTGTGTTACATAATGTGTATTACTATCTTATTCAAGTTAAAATTAATATTAAAATTGTGTGTTTCCATAGTAATTTCTATTACATAATTGTTGAATATTAATATTAAAACACTAAGATATAGTTATATATAAAATACTAGAAAGTATAATATACATTCAAAAAAATGTATTCTTTTTGTATTTTTAAGAATGTATTTTTGGTATTGTAATGTAAAGATATGAGTATTTTTACTAATGAAATTAGATATTAGATTTTATATGTTAATTTTGAAATATTTATAAAAGTATGGTAGGAAAAGAGCTTTAATTTAGGAAATGACATATTGTTTTAATTTTTTTTTTGTGAAATATCAAATAGCATGAATTGTAAATAATATTAATTAATGAGAGCAAATTGCAAAATATGTCTGAACTCTCTGACAACGACATCTTTTTCACAAAATGTTTTTCAATTAATATATAAGAGATGTATAAACAAATATAGCTCAAAAATTAGTTTTAAAATTAAAATGCGAGAAATGAACTAAGACAAACTCTATAATAAGCAATGTAAATTGCATCAATTTGATTAACTTGGCGAAGTCGATACTCATTATTCCAATTCTGAATGAAAGGGAGCCTGGAGACAATCTCCTCATCTGACAATTTACTCCTAGATAAAACTCTATTTTGGTATTATGTGACACTATATAAACCCAGTTTCGTGATTGAATCATATTCTTTTTCTAGATCCATCCACCTAACGTTTGGAAATTAACTATACTTTATAGATTCTGCATGCCAAAGGTTGAAATGTATCCTTGCGACTAAAAGACACTGTCAGTTCAGCCTTCTCCAACCCCCCTGAGATCTTGATATTATCTCAGTTCTCTTACTTCCACTTTAATCATTAAATCCATGGATATATCCATTTTCAAATCCCTAAAGTATAAATATGATTCCTCCAAAATAAGTAATCCTCATTATTTAAGAATTGATTTTACCATGAATACCTTAGGAGCCCAAATAATTGACAATAGAGCTCATGTTGGTAGTGGTGGACGACATTCAAATAATACATATATGGTTAATTGTTTTTTTAATATGTATATATATATATATATATATATATATGGTTAATTGTTTCCTCATATGCTCCACTCTTTGGATAGATTGTACACCACGAATAACATGACCTATAACAATTATTGCCCAAAACTCAAGAACAATCCGATTAGATAGTCGATTACTACTACCATGCAGTCTACTACCATGCATCGATAGTTTCCGATCCGATAAGATATCTTTTCCATCCAAAAACGGGAAGTATAGTTTCTTAACCCATACGATCGAGAGATGCATATATATCCCAATACTTATTCTTTGAGTACTCTAGCTATTAACGAGTCCACATATAAATTAAAATAACCTTCATGACCGCAAATGCGATTACATCATGTTAACCAAATAATTTTGAATTTTGTTTGTTCATGAATATTTAAAAAAGCTTTGTATGTTTTTAACGTTTTGGTTATATATAAAAGTCTTCTTAAAACTTAAATTGTCATTGGTTAAACGAAAGAAACGGTTAAACTGTCACTGAAAGGCAATACTAATACACTTTCATCATATCACGGTAATAATTAATTTTGACCAAACTTTAGTAAAAATCTTTTGGAGCTTCAAGATCACGTAACAAATCTATAAAGTATAGTCGGTGATAGTAACGACCCGTGAATTTGGTAAAATAAAGTAACACAATTCTTCATATCTCACTTTAATAATAAAATATATTTAAGGTTGGTTACCTTAACATTTAGGTTTAACTTTTAAGGTAATTTCGAGTACTATATATGTGGTTTTCTTTATGTGTTGTATACTTATATGAATGTTAATCGGTTGAATAATTGGCTAACTCAACTGAGTCAGTTACCACTCCTCTCGATAGCTTAAATTCGATTCTGCAAGGTATTGAAAAGGATCGATTGCTCTTCAATCTAGTGGAATACATATTCGTTATATATATATAAATGATTGACAAGATTGTAGGTGTTGGAATTTAACCCGCACTATGGAAATCTTAATTTAAACAGCAAACATCATCTTATACCAAAAAAAAATCGTAATTCCATTTATTTGTTGTATTTGAAGAAATTAAAGATATTATCATTTGAAGTAATATATTTCGAAAATTAACTCATTCAGATATAACAATATATGTTTATCTCATATATATATATATATATATATATATATATATATACTTCTAGATGAAAAAATATGTATGGTTTCTTAGATAATCTTATACTAGAATTTCGTCTTGTTTGTGTTTAAAGCAAGATTCAAATCTAGCTTTAGCATCAAATCAAATAACAAATGAGATCACGATCCAAATACAAAAGATCTGAAAATCTAGACAAAATCCCAAAAGGGTCTATGTAGAAGACTTAATGAGAATATGGTAATGATGTCTGCTTGAAAAACAAAATGTGCATGTATGGTTACTTGTTAGTGAAACTAGTAAGCCTTTTGAATGTTCAAAAGTCTCACAAGCATTCCACTTAGCATACGGATATGTATAAACATAATTTTTTATTCTTTCTAGTTAACATTGTGTGCTATTAATTTGGTGGTGGCTCGTTTTGGTTGTTGAGACAAAAGCCAAGTTGATAATAATAATTAACCCGTATGGATATACAGCTTTCAAATACTAATGCGCATATAAATATAGGTATTATAATGCATGGTTGATATGCTAAACCATCAAGTAGGATTAAATTACGCATGCTAAAGTTATGTTATTTTCCACATAAGATTTATCAGCCATAAACAGTGAATGGAAATACGATTTACTATGATATAGTTGATAGCTGATTTTTCATATATATATATATATATATATATATGTATGTTTAATTAAGTAGTACGTAGAAACACTTGAGCTGAACACACACATGTTTAATAAGTAACCACAAGACAATGAAAAGCTAATGTTTTGTAAATCAGTGATGGTACGGTTTAGCTCCTTTGCCTTTAGTTATATTTTTTTACAGGTAATATGGTACATCCTGGACAACTTATATATATTCTAAAACGTAAAATTTTGATGAATATTATCACGTTTTCATAACAAGACATATAAGTGATACATTTAAATCTAGATCCCACAACCTTACCACTTGTTTTATTGTTGTTCAAACTTCAAAGTGGTTTGAAACCAAAGTGTATACCGCTTTTAATTATACAGACGAGGAGAGAAACGCAACAATAGCTAGGGTATATTACAAAAGTGCCTCAAGATGATTAAAGAAACCGTTAGTGTTACATGGTATTCGCCTCAAAATATTTGTTTTTCCACTTGGATACGCTTTCGATATTCATCCAAAATTTTATTTTTCTCTAATTTACTTTTAATCAGTTAATATTCATATTCTATGCAAACTATTATACAGGTTAGATGTTATTACTTATAGGAATACTACAAAGCTTACTCTAATTAATGGTTTTCTTATATATATTGCTTCCTCCTACAGTTCTTTTTTTTTCGTCAAAATTCTGAACAAACTCTTCCTCCTAGCTAGTCTACCGAATCATTTTCTTAAATAAATTATTTTGTACTTAATTGCTTGCGTCACTACATTATATATTTATAATATAGTACGAACCAAACAATTATTTTTATAGTCCTGATAACTTAAGGGCGATGTGCTGATATAGTTTATATATCTGCATGCACACACGCATGCATGACACATGTATGTACAATCAGTATTTGTCTTAAAAAATTAGTAACTGAATTTTATATATATACCTAAATTCAGATTCATTGTAAAATTGTATTATAGCCGCTGCATTATACAATATTGGACAAATGAATGCTTTTTTAATAATAAAAAAAATCTTTATTCAAATCTCGGCTTGCAAACTAAACTATAAAATCGTAGAATTGATTTAGTACAAATGTAAAATAAGTTAGTTAGAAAACCTGTTTGAAGAACATTAAACATAATCGTAAATGAATCGTTATAAGTAATTTCATAAAAGAAGTAATTTCATTAAAAATGATATTTAGATAGACGTTACATTAAAAATGAAAAAAAAGAGGACATGATATTTTTGTTAAATAAAGTGTAGAGGCAGGGTCAGTTTCTTTCTAATTGTATAACTAGTAAGATAATCCAACATAATCAGTGTGAACGAGACAGTTTTTGGATATATAAAAAGAAAAGTTAAGAATTGAAAGACATCACTTAAAGCAGTGTAAGCTCGATTACTACGACCTGTTAAAAAATTCCCACGAGAGAATCGGACAAGAAAATAAAGTGAAGATGCTGTGTAAGCATATATATATATATATATATTTATTTATTTATAAATGGTTTTTAAGATATAAATTTGATAACATATAAAAAAAGTAATAAGAGGATAAGATTAAGTGGTACAAAGCACTTAAGTAACCATTGCTGGTTTTGACACTTATAGGGCATTTGATTCGATCTTCTTCTATCAGTCCTTCTATTACCTTTTTGGGTTCTATAGATCTATTTCGAGTATTTATTTAAGTGGACCTATATATGCGTATGCATGTATGAGTAAAATATAATCATTACTTTTACATTTTTTCTTAAGTTTCTAACAAATTCTAGGAATATAGAGATCTTGGATCAGATACCAGATACGAATCAGAGATTTATTGAAGATTTCTAAAAAATATTTTTAAAATATATATATTCGACCTTTTTCGATTTAGTTATTTCCATTTTTGGTTAGGTGTATGTATATCAAAACATCAAACAGCATCTACGCGAAAAAAATAAACTAGATAAATTTTGACTATAATATATCTATCAAAACTGAAAAATTCAGAAGAAATATGTTTTAAACTTCAAAAATCTTAAAATAATATCATAAAGAAAAATAAGACATCAATAAAAATAATTTAAAAACAAAAACACTAGTAACTAGCTGAATAAAACATTCAAGTGTAATTAAAACCTGGACAGATCCTTGGTTTCCAGTGCATCCACCTTGACCCCTTCTGCAAATAGATGAACTACAGCTTGATACTCTCTTTGTCAATAGTCTTTTTTTGCCTAATAGAAATGGTTGGAATGAAAGCCTAATACGGGAAAGAGTTCGTCCGGATGATATCAACCATATTTTGCGCATGAAACTAGCCATTGGCAACACAAAGACTACCTAGGTTGGCATTACACTGAGAATGGTATATATACAGTAAAATCTGGATACTGGCTTGCAACTCATCTCCCTGATCAAGAATTTCAAGTTCGACCACCACATGGAAATCTGCAGACAAAAACAGAGATCTGGAAAACAAAACTCCTTCCGAAATTTAAGCATTTTATGTGGCGTTTATCATCAAAAGCTTTGGCCACAGAGGCTGAATTACATCGACGACATATTTCTAACAATTCAAGCTGCAAAAGATGCGTTTCTGAAGAGGAGACATCTGAACATCTATTCTTCACTTGTCCCCACTCTATGCAGAATTGGCGTGCATCACATATACCAGTCAGAGGCCTCCTAAATCCAAATGAACCCATTGATACCAAACTCAAAGCTATTATGGAGTTTCACAAAACGCGGAATAGTTCTGATCGGTTGTCCATTCTACCATTCTGGATCCTATGGAAAATATGGACCTCCCGCAACAAGCTCACTTTCCAAAAGCTCAACCATACCTGGCAAAGAGTCCTAAGCGAAGCTAAGCAAGAGGCGGATGAATGGTTAACAATCACAATGACAAATTCAGAGCACAATCAGCATAATTCATTCTTCAATCGTATCAATAGAGAGAACAACTCTACCTGGACAAAACCGCCTACTGGTTGGGTTAAATGCAACTATGATGGAAGCTTCATCAATGAAAATAGTCACTCTACATCGACATGGTTGATTCGTGATGATCAAGGTCTTTTTAGAGAAGCAGGACAAACCACTGGATTTATAGTTCAAACTGCTATTGAAGCTGAATGCCAAAGTCTAATCTATGCTATGGAACAATCATGGAGAAGAGGATACAAAAATATAATTTTTGAAGGGGACTGTCAAGTGTCAATCAATGCAATCAATAGGCGTGAACTACGGTTTGATATCTACAATTGGCTACAAGAAGTACAAGGGTGGGCATCAAGATTTGATAATATTATCTTCAAGTGGACTTCTCGGAGCTCGAATCTTCTTGTAGATAAACTAGCTAAGGATCAAAGAAACAAAAATTCAGAATTTCTAATTAATTACTCCGTACCTCCATGTATTTTTTCTGATCAAAACGTTGTACCTATTTACAGTTAATATTAATGTAGTTAAAGGGTTAAAAAAAAAACATTCAAGTGTAATTAGTTAATTCCAGTAAAATAAAATGCAAATTTAATTGTTTTTTGCTAAAAATACAAATATATTCATGTGTAATTTTAAAAGCCCACTATTAACCCAGTGGGTTTCTATATGCTTAGAAAGCACCTCTTCTTCTGTATTTAGTTATTCACAACTTGAGACAGAGAAATTGGGGGAAAAGGGTTTAAGAAACTTGGAAGAATCAACAATGTCAGATATTTCACGGGATCTGGCAAAGGAAGTGCTCATTAGGGTTCCATTGACATCTCTAAGAGCAGTGAGATTGACTTGCAAAAACTGGAACGAAGTATCCAAAGATGGGAGCTTTATAAAGAAGCATATCGACGAAGCAAAGAAGAAGCAAGTGATGAATGAGTTTGAGATGATCATAATGATGAATTGTAAAATTTATCTAATGAGTGTCGATCTACACAGCAATGTCGATCCATCAATTACGCTTAAAGGTACACTTTTTAGCCTGAAGGATGATGCAAATCATCATCAGGTCGATGATATAGTTAGAGTCTTTAACTGCGGGTGTACTCTTATGCATCACCAGATACCTCAAGTCTAGCCTTGTGGTTTGGAATCCTTACTTTGGGGAAACAAGGTGGATCCAACCCAGAGATCGTTACCACTATTGGGACAATTACGCACTCAGGTATGACGAGAAGAAGAAGAAATACAAAATCTTGAGGTTTGTGGCTAATTCTAACGCCTATAGGGTAGAGGAACGAATATGTGAGTTTGAACTCTATAGTTTTGAGTCTGATTCATGGAAGGTTGTTTTTGATGTCACTCCTGAGTGGGAAATAGAGTTTAATCGCCGTGGCTTGTCTGTTAAGGGTAATACTTACTGGTATGCTACTGAAAGAAGAGGACTAGATGTTAATTTGTTGATTTGTTTTGATTTCACAACAGAGAAATTTGGACCGCGTTTGCCTCTGTCTTTTAACGCTTCCGTAGATATTGTTACTCTCTCTAATGTTGGGGAAGAGCAGTTTGCGGTCTTGTTTCAGAACTTTGATACATTGAGGATGGAGATTTGGGTTACGAGTAAGGTTGAGCCTACTGAGATCTCGTGGAACAAGTTGTTCTTAGCGGTTGATATGACACCATTCATTGGTTTTGAGTATGTGACAAACGATGGGAGTTTCTTCATTGACCTGAAGAAGAATGTTGCAGTTGTTTTTTATGAAGATTTTGATGCGTCTTACACTCGCGGCATTGCTTACATCATTGGGAACAATTGATACTTCGAAAAAGTAGCAGACCTGAGTTGTTACCCACTTGTCTCTTCTTATTTTCCAAGCACAGTGCAATTAGGCAGCTAACCTTATTATTATCAACTGACTCTGATGCTCACGGCATTGCTTACATCATTAGGAAGAAAGAGTACTTCAAAAAAGTGTTTCTTGGTGTAGTTGTAGACACGAGTTGTTACCCCCTTGTGTGTTCTTATGTTCCAAGCTCAGTGCAATTCAAGTGGCTAACCTAATTAGTATTGTTAACTACTGTATTATTCCTTTCATCTTCGATTGTATAAATCTGACCATTGTTATATCTGTAATCTGGAATCTCAACATGACCTCTAGTTTCTTTCTTCTTGAATTGGGTTTCATGATGTAAGCAATGTCGCGAGCATCTTGCACTCAATTCGTCCTTCACATGTTGTGGAGTCACTGCCTCAGAAATTGAGAAACAATAAATGAATTGATCTTCTCACCTTATAACGTACTTCTTTGGATTTATATCACGTACACTCACAATACTTTTAGCCTAATTGCAAAAAATTGAGACCCTAATTGGCTTTGTTTCTACTAGCAGCTTTTCTTATTATTATTTTTTTTCTTTAAAGTATGAGTAACACTACAAGAAAACACTGATTTTCCGACTACGATCGGCGACTATATTCGTAATCGTTAAATTTAGCGACTAATTAACCACTAATGCATGACTGCTTTATGACTATTCCTATATAGTTACTCTTTAGTCGCTATTTAGCAACAAAATATTTTAGTCGCTATTTTAGACGCTAAATGGCGACAAAATAAGAATAGTCATAAATTTGGCGACTATTTTGCGACAATTTCGACGGGTTGCAAAAGTTTGTCGCAAAATAGTCGCTAAATTAGCGACTAAATGGTAGTTGCTTGTGTAGTCGTTAATTTGGCAACTATTTTGCGACATTTTCGGCGGATCGCAAAATATAGTCGCAAAATAGTCGCTAAAAGTTGGTTTAAAACACGTTTTTAGGATTCCGGAGTAGGTGTACTTATATTTGGTGACTACGTAATATAGTCACTTTTTAGTCGCTAAATATCTCTATATAAACTGAGCTCATCAATTGTTTTTCTCACTCGCAGAAACACAAAGCAACACAAAAAAAAAAAGAGATCATAGAGATTTATAAAAATGTCAGGAAGTTACAATTATAGTAATTTCTGAGAGTGGATGTAGAAGAGGATCGATGAGGTGACTGGAAATTTTACAGAAGAGTTCAGAGCCGGGATGGAGCAGTTCATGCAATTTACAAATAGCAAGCCTTTTGCACAAGAAAACGGGGGTAAGTTTTTTTGCCCTTGTAGTAGGTGCAAAAACGGGAAGCGTTTTCTAGGGACTAGAATTTGGAATCATCTTTTTAGTTATGGGTTTATGCCAGATTATTATGTTTGGTATAAGCATGGGAAGAAATTAATATGGATATAGGAACGAGTACTGTTGATCCAACATTTATTAGTGGGAGTGAGGAAGTGGGTTAGCAGAAGATAGATACGTGAATATGGTGAATGATGCATTTCCTTCTAATGTGGGTTTTGATGATAACTATCAATGGGATGGGGGTTATCAGAGTGTAGAAGAACCAGTACTTAACCATTCAAAAAAATTCTATGACTTGTTAGAAAGTGCAAAAAATCCAATATATGATGGTTGTCGTGAAGGTCAGTCACAATTATCTTTAGCTGCTAGAGTTATACAAAATAAGGCAGATTATAATATGAGTGAAAAGTTAGTGGATTAAGTATGTGAAATGTTGAGTGATTATTTACCAGAGGAAAACCAGGCTACGGGTTCTCATTACGAGATAGAGAAATTGATGTGCAATTTAGGACTCCCATATCATACAATTGATGTTTGTATAAACTATTGTATGTTATTCTAATAGGATGAAAAAAAGGAAGAAAAATGTTTGTTTTGTAATGCACCAAGATGGAAGCCTAAGAATGACCGACGCAGAACCAAAGTACCATATAGTCGTATGTGGTACTTACCTATTGGTGATAGACTGAAGAGAATGTATCAGAGTCACAAGACTGCAGCAGCAATGCGATGGCATGCCGAGCACCAAGCAAAGGTGGGAGAAATGAGTCATCTGTCTGATGCAGCGGAGTGGAAGTATTTTCAAGAACAAAATCCTCAATTTGCTGAAGAACCCTGTAACGTGTATTTGGGATTGTGTACTGATGGGTTCAATCCATTTGGGATGTCTCGTCACCATTTATTATGGCCAGTGATATTGAAGCCATATAATCTACCCCCTGGTATGTGCATGGATGATGAGTACTTGTTTCTTACAATTCTGAATTCTGGTCCAAACCATCCACGAGCTAGTCTTGATGTCTTTCTCCAACCTCTTATTGATGAGTTAAAAGAGTTGTGGTCTACTGGAGTCGATGCATGTGTCCTTGGGCCAAAATTTCAACCTAAAAGCTGTGCTGATGTGGACGATAAGCGACTTTACTGTGTATGGCATGCTATCTGGATGGACAACACATGGTAAATTGTCTTGTCAAGTTTGCATGGAAGATATAAAGTCTTTTTATCTACCGAATGGAAGGAATACATGTTGGTTTGATTGTCATCGGAGATTTCTTCCTCCTGATCATCCTCTAAGGAGGAATAAAAAAGACTTCCTAAAGGGAAAAGATGCTACAAGAGAGTATCCACCAGAGTCCTTGACCGGTGAGCAAGTTTATTCTGAGCGGTTGAATTCTATAAATCCTCCAAGAACCAAGGACGTCGGTGGAAATGGTCATGAAAGGAAGATGCATGGATATGGAAAGCACCATAACTGGCACAAGGAAAGCATTTTATGGTCGCTACCGTACTGGAAGGACCTTAATCTCTGACATAATATTGATGTGATGCATATAGAGAAGAATTTTTTGGACAACATCATGTACACTCTTATGCGTGTGAAAGGTAAATCAAAAGATTCCGTCATGTCAAGGTTGGATATAGCAAAGTTCTGTTCTCGGCCACAATTACATCTTGATAGTAGGGGTAAAGCACATTTCCCGCCCTATACATTGACAGACGAAGCCAAAACAAGCTTATTAAAATGTGTGAAATACTCGGTTAAATTCCCAGATGGCTATTCAGCAGACTTAGCTAGTTGTGTTGATATGAAAAATGGAAAGTTTTCAGGCATGAAGAGCCATGACTGCCATGTTTCATGGAGCGGTTACTTCCATTTATCTTTGCAGAACTCCTTGACCGAAATGTCCACATTGCGTTATCAGGTATATTAATTAATTATTTAAATTTCTATATATATATGAAGTGAGTAATTGTATTTCCGTAATTAATGTGATGAAGTTTGAATAAATATAATATTGTAGGGGTTGGAGCATTTTTCCGGGACTTATGCTCGAGAACTTTGCAAACAAATCGACTTCAAATTCTAAAACGGAACATTGTTTTAATCCTCTGCAATTTGGAAAAGATATTTCCACCATCCTTTTTTGATGTGATGGAGCACCTGCCTATACATCTTCCCTACGAAGCTGAATTGGGAGGCCCTGTCCAATATAGGTGGATGTATCCTTTTGAAAGGTTTTTCAAAAAATTGAAAGGAAAA
>NC_025685.1:19824557-19878757 GCF_000633955.1 Camelina sativa | reverse complement strand
CTTATTTCTCTGAGCACTACTTTGCTGCGAACATACGAACAAAATCAAGGTGAGCAATTAAGAGTAAATATTTTTAATGTGATATTTAATTTAATAGTCATAATAATTACTTTTTAATTATTTGGTCAGATTAACAAGATTTGATGAAGGTGAAGCGTTTGAATATCATGTCTCTGGAGTATCCTCTATAGACCGTCCAAGTGGAGAAATGAATGAAATATGGCTTTCAAGTGATGACTATCGTTGCGCACACGCATATGTTTTACGGAATTGTGACTATTTTCAGCCAATTGAGAGGTATATAATTAGTCACATATCACAAATTAGTTACATCTTAAGATATCTAATTCCACTATATTTTCTCATATACATTTTTGATCTTATCTTTCTATATAGTATGTTCGAGGATTATATTTCGGCAAAATATCCAGGACTTACCGAGAAAGAACTCTCCGCGAAAAGAGATGACGAATATCATTCTTGGGTTAAAGAATATGTATGTTAAACCATATTTCGTGATATACATATTGTAGTTATTTTTATTATTTAACATAACAAGACTTATATATATGCAGGTTAGTTATTGGAACGCCTCAAATCCATTTCCTACTTTGGTTCAAGAGATTGTGCATGGACCTTTGAACAAGGCTAAAACATGGCCAATGTATTTTACAAGAGGTTATTTGTTTCATACTGAGAACCACGGTGCTGGACGAAAGATATGTAATTATGGAGTCTCTGTTAAAGGTGAAAATTATGCGAATGCATCTGACGCTGCAGATTTCTACGGAACAATAACTGATATCATAGAACTTGAGTATGAGGGGATGCTTGGTTTGAAGATCACACTATTTAAGTGCAAGTGGTATGACCCTGTAATTGGTAGAGACACTCGGAGAAGTAATGGTGGCGTTGTAGACGTTCTTTCATCCAAAAAGTATAATAAAAATGAACCATTTATTCTAGGTATGTATATAAATGGCCCAATAATTATTTATTGTCATTATCACATTTATATATAATATGTGTAACTTTTACACGTTGATTGCAAAACAAAATCTCAAGCCTCACAGGTTTGTTATATTTCGTGCCCATACATAAAGAAACCGAAGCATTTATGGCTCAATGTTCTAAAAGTGAATCTAAGGGGAAGCATTGATGGAGAACCGAGTCTTTTGCAAACAGAAAATGATGATGATGTATTGATGACCACAATTGAAGATGTCATAGTAGACAATTTGGAAAGGGGAGATCCAATAAACATTAACTACGATGTTGCAGACGCGGAACCTGAAGATGAATTTATGTGTAATTTATCGTCTTCGAAAGATGATGAAGAAGACGACAAAGAACCCTGAAGATTATAATGGTGCTTTAAGATATGTTAATTAAATTATGTACTTTAATAAACGTAATTGTTTATTTTTACTTTTTAATAAAAATTAAAAAACTTGTGTTCTCTAGTTATTTAAATTTATTTCCTTAAAGCACCACATATTGAATCATAACTTTTTTTGAGTAATAAAAAAACAAATAAAATTTTACAACTGGCGGTACTTGAACCCAGGTCTAGGTATGTTTAGTAACCATACATAACCATCTGATCCATCTTCTCTTTTGTGATTATAATCAAAACGTGTTGTTTATAATATGTAAATCATTTGTTATATTTTGGACAAAGAAATTTGGGCCAAAAATCAACTCGGGCCCATAAACAATTCGATCCAAATGCGATTTATCGTATTTTCTTCTTCTCTTTGATACTCAGAGAAACCCTAAATCATTTTCTTCTTCGATCAATCTGCAGCCAACCTTTCTTCTCTTCGATCAATCTTCGCTGTTCTCTTCGATCAATCTTCCTTTCTTCTCTTCGATCCATCTTCCTTTCTTCTCTTCGATCCTTCTTTCTTCGTCTCCGATCCACCTTCCTAAACAATTTTTTTTTTCTTTCTTCGTCTTCGATCCATCTTCCTCGATCGTCGAATCCTGTCTCATGGCGTCGAATCCTGTAATTAAAACCAAAAAGAGAAAGGTTGCACCCAACCTTTCTCAGAGAGCCGAACCCTCTAACCCACCTGCAGCCGCCGGACGAAGAAACAACCCTCTTCCACCTTAGTACACTTTCACGCCGATGGCTCGAATTCCTCCGTCGTTCACGCCCCAACAGATACAACGAGTTATCCCCTAAAATTTCCGGAACTTCCCACCGCCACAGACGCTTTTCCAGGACTCCGTCAATCGCCTTCCTGATCCGCGTATTTCAACAACGGAGGTTCAGAACAATACTCCGAATGAACCGGAGGATCATCTGCTGTCTCCACCGCATCACTCCCATGGTCAATCTCGACAACCATCTTCTCAAGGTAACAATTACGATGCTGAGCCTCAACTCCAGGATGACACTATGCAATCTCTTACTGCTTTGCTTACGATGCCTGGCCGTGAGAAGTTTACGACTGTTCTCTCTCTCATACCGTTTCTGAATACAACTTGGTAATGTTTGTGGCTTTGGTTTGTTTTAATTCTCGTTTGTAGCAAATTAGTAATATTTGTGGCTTTGGTTTTTTTTAACTCTCGTCTGTAGCAATTGGTTTGACAACTTGGTAATGTTTGTAGCAAATTGGTAATGTTTGTAGCAAATTGGTAATGTGTGTCTTTGGTTCGACAATATGTTTGTCTTAGGTATAAGATAACTTGGTAATGTTTGTTTTGGTTCGACAATATGTTTGGTACTTGTTTATCTTTGATTCTCGTTGCTTCTATTGGTTGGTCAATCTCGTTTATTTAATTCGATTGTGCATGAAAGTATTGCATAGTTAAGTATTGCATATTTATAGAATCTCTTTGGCATTTTTTACATGTGTATGTGAAACCATTGATGCAACATGTGTAGGTGAAACCATTGAATCTCTTTGGCATTGTTAACTGATTTTTTTTTTCTGTTTGCTTTCTAACTGATCAAACTAACTATCATTGTTTACATGTGTGTGTGGAGGTTTGATCGAGACAAAAAGGCCAACTTGTTCGGAAGATTACCAAGATTTTTACAAACAAATTCGATGGTCCATATTATACTTGGACTTGTGTGCCTCCCAATAGAAAAGAGAGATACTTCATGGAGTTTGCGGTAAGTTATGTTCTCTATAACATGTTTTCTACTTTTGTTTATTGCTTGTTTTCACTTACATAATTCTTTATCTCTTTGTTATGTAGAAAACTCACATCTGGGATCCATTGATAACAAGTGTCGTTCAAGAACATTTCAACAGCATTTGTAACCGCCGGATGAAGGGCATGGTTAGCGATGCAAGAACGGCTCGAATAAAACCTTCATGGATTGAAGGTGAACTCTGGAAAGAAATGGTTGCTAATTGGGATACTGAAGAACAACAGCAAAGGAGTACCACCTATTCCAAATGTCGTATGTCTGACCGTAATGGTCTCGATCCTCACATCCACTTATCAGGCCCTAAGTCATATAGGGAAATCCAAGATGATCTGGTACTAAGTTATTTCTACTTTGTTAGTTACATTTATCAACATTTCTATTTTATCTGGTACTAACCATTCTTTAATTTCTAACATCGTAGGAAGAGGAGTTGGGAAGAGAGGTCAGTATGGGTGAAGTTTTTTTCAAAACACATACAAAGCCGGATGGTTCTTATGTTGATGGCAAGGCAGAGAAAATCCATCAAGCTTATCAGCAGAAGTTGCAAGAGAAGATGACTGAGCTCGAGGCAGATTCAACTATTTCAGATGGTACTTCACACCGTCGGGATCTCACCAATGATGAATGTACTGCCATCTTTCTTGAGGTAAAGTAGCATTTCTACTCGATCATGCATTTGTTTTGCTCTTCCCTTACTGTTTTTCTTTTTCTAAAAACAGTGCACTGAGAAAGATTCACGAGGAACTCATGGTGTTGGAAGCCTCAAAGATACTCTTGGCATAGGAAAGGGCAATCAACCATCACAAACCGAAGCCTTTCTTACATTGCAAGAACAACTGAAGGAAGCCCAACGTCAGATTGAAGTTCAAGCTGAAATTCAGGCAACTCTCAAAGCTGAAGCTGCTGCTCGAGAAAAAGAGACTGCTCTCCTTGTGGCTGAGCAAAAGCACGAGATCAAAGAGTTTACAATGATGGCAAAGTTTATGCGCTACACTAATCCAGCCTACCTGGAGTTTATAGCCTCTCAATCAGCTAAGAAGGACAATCTTCCATCAACAACTCCATGATCAACTCTATTATTTCTTAACTCATGAACTAAGTTCACTTCTTCAGTTTGTATGTGTCATAAACTTTTTCTTTCTTTGCTTTTGGTTTGATTTCTACTTTGTACTTGTGTATGTTCTGCTTTCACAATTATGGTTATGTTTATAATGATTTTTCATTAGATTTTTTCCTTTAATAAAATAGTATTAAAATCAGAATTACATTCAGGATTACAAAACAATAAAAACCAGTTAATTTCATTATTTTGTAAAACAAAGTAATCGTCATTTTGACGGCAAATTGCCATTAAATAGAAGGTAAATAGTAGTTAAATAAGACGATTGATTTCAGACTAAAGTCTTGCAAGTTTTTTATTCATGTAAAAAGTCGCAACTATGTCGCAGATTAATCGCTAAATATAACGACTATTTAGCGACTATTACCACAGTGTTCGTTGGACTGTTTTCTTGTAGTGTAATCCCGACGAGAGAAAACTGAATCCAAGGAAGAGGAACAAGAAAATTCACGAATTTGTTCTGGTCGTGCCGGCATTGAGTCTCGCTGAAAGTTTTAACGTGGATGAAACCAAACCATCCGTAAAGAAGCCGCAACTGCGGCAACACTTATTGTTGATGCTGCTAAAGAAGCCGCTGGGAAGAGGGATCAAACTGTGAGTGGAAAAGGTGCCTTTGATGTGGCTCCCAAAAATAGGATTATAGTCGGACGACCACGTGTCCCAGAACGTCTGGATCTACAACCATCGCTTCTACCATGGACAAAGAGCCAATTAAAAAGGCTTAAAAGAAAGGGTCGACGCAGTTGACCAACATTTAATGCGGCTGATGTTGATGTTGATATCGGTCACAATTAAAGATTTTAGTTCGGTAGGAAAGGATGTCGAATCTCTCTTTATAACTTGGTGCCCGAGCACAATAATTCAGCCTACAACAATAGACGAGATGAATTTAGGTGAATAAAGGAAAAAGGAAGACGAGCTTAGAGCTTGTCGACTCAAGTGTACATCCGTTGTCTCTGTACCGTTTTAGCTCCTTTCCTACAGATCCCTTTTACGAACGGCGTATATCCGTATTTATAGGAAGTCGTGTCGGTTCGTCACTTAAAAGGACCAAAATACCCTTCTTTCTTTTTAAGTGATCATTTGGGTCTTAGAAGATTCCTTCTTGACTGGGCCTTGTATGGGGAGGGGAATCCATCCCTAACAGCTGAGGAAAGATTTGGTGGCACGATGGCTGCTTCTTCCCGTGGTGGAGGGTCTGGTTCAGGCACTGGAGGGCTAGGGATTGATCTGAATGTTGATCAAATGGAGGAGGACGAAGGAGGGAGTGCATCTGGTGTTACTCCAAAGTTTGATTTTAACAGGTCACCACCCAAGAAGACGGAAACGAGGGTGATAAAGGCAAGTGAAAAGCATTCTGAGAGCTTGCTGAAAATTACAATTTTCAATTTTCTTGTTTGATTTCAATAATGTGCATGTGCGCATGCAAATACTCTTCCTTCGTAACATTGTTTTCTTCCGTTTGTTTCTTTGAAGTACACAATCTATGCTATTGTTGTTTCATAATTTATGTTTTAGAGACTATTTAGATATTTAGATATTCTTTGAAGTACACAATCTATGTTAAGTACGTTGTTTAGACATCGTTAATCCTTTGCACGGTAACATATATACAATGATCGCTTTGCAGTTTTTAAGCGATAACAATATGCTTAAAGGTGTTAAATCCAAATATTATATTTTAATTTGGTTTTAGTTTGGCGTATTGCACGTATATAACCTACACGTAATAATTTTAGAATGGTAAAGACATCTCGTCCCATCCCGTCGTCTTGTCCTGTCATGTCCTATTTCATCTCGTCCCTACGCGTAAAAAAATTTATGTCCCATAACTGTTCTCTTTTAAATAATTAACTATTAGACAATTTTGGGTAAAACAATAAATTTTAAGCTTTTCTAACATTTTTTGACATATAATTTATTTCCTTCTATAATAGAAGATTTGTTCATATTAAATAAATTAAAAAGCAACTTATCAATATTCAATTTTTCATAAATATATAGTAATACAATATAGTCAACCAATTGTAATATTGAATTTTACAGTTTTAAATACTTATTATAGGGTAATTACTATTTAGAAATACAAATATATATTGAAATTTCTTTGCTTCTTTTTTGTTTTTTAAAAATGAATTTTTTTATAATTTTTCTTAAACAACAAATGTAATCCATGAAATAGTTTATTTTCATAAATATATCTTATTTTATTGATGATTACAAAATATATTAGTTACATAAGATCTTTTAAAAGATATTTCTTGCATATCTTGTGTTTTAGAGAGTATACAAATAAGTTGATTTTAGATATATTTTATATATCCATTAAAATAAATTTGAATTGATTTTTATTAATTTCACATATCTTATATATTAATTAACTTTAATTATTAAGGCTAAAATGAATATTTTACTATTTAAAAATACCTTTAAAGTAATTTGATTTTTTTTTTTCAAAATTAAACTGGATTTATTTATTTGTTAGTAAATCTGTGAGGAAAAATATGCACAAATATTAACTGTAATTTCCTTTTTTATTTTTTTTTTTCGTTTTTTCCTAAAATATTTATAAAGAATCGGAAATTTAGATTTGATTTAGTATGTATTTAAATGTTTTCCTTATTTGATTATGGTGTATAAACATCTATTTTGGAAGTTTTATATTGTTTATTTTGTAATTTTATGTATGAGATATGGTTATGTTTGTTGTTTGTTTTTATTTTAATTTTTGAGCATGTTTGGTGAAAGTGTGTTAATATGACCCGTGCTTAGGTAAGATTTTATTTTTAACTGCACAACAAGATCCCGGAAATCACGATTAAATGTGATAAGTTGCCAAAATTTTATTACCTTTTATGTCTAACAATATCTATTTTGTAACAATACATGAAATACTAAAGATTTTATTTTGTAAATTGTATAAATTATTGGAATATTCTTTTTCAGAAGATTCTTTGGGATATTCTAAAGTGTATATTGACTAATTTATCTATAACCTTTTTTGGTAACCAATCTATATTTAATCTATAACCTATTTTGTAACCAATTTATAAATATTATATAGTCTATACAAAAAAGTTGTGCACTTCCATTTTATTATTTAGGGAATATAACCATGCATGATCTATGGATAAGAACAATAAAAATTGATAGGGGTATGCAACTATTAAGGTCCGAAGAGGATACGATGATGTTGTTTGCTTGATCTGTTTTGACTTTACAACAGAGAGATTTGGGCCGCGCCTGCCTCTACCTTTTAACACTTGTTATAGTGATCATATCGTTACTCTCTCTAGTGCTGGGGAAGATCAGTTAGCGGTCTTGTTGCAGGACGGTTTGACAGCGAGGACGGAGATTTGGGTGATGAGTAAGATTGAGCCTACAGAGGTCTCGTGGAACCGACATTCTGACAAACGATGGGAGTCTTTAGCGGTTGATATTAGACAACTCATTGGTACCGACATTCAGACAAACGAGGGGAGTTTCTTCATTGACGTGAAGAAGAATGTTGCAGTTGTTTTGGATAGAGGTGCGTCTTCTTGCGCCCGCTGCATTGCTTACGTCATTGTGAACGAAGGATACTTCGACAAAGTGGATCTCGGCGAATCTGCAGACCCGAATTGTTGCCACCCCCTCGTCTGTTCTTATGTCCCGAGCACAGTGCAAATCAGGAAGCTCTAACCTGCTGATTATTATTAACTACTGTTTTCTTTCCTGACCATTGTTATCAGTTATCTGGAATCTCAACTCTCATGTGGCTCTTCCAGTCAAATGCATCTTTGGGAGATTTCTCTAGCGTTTACTAGATAGCTCAAAAGATAGAGAGAGAGAGAAATAACTATGTTTGGACGTTGAAAACATGAAAACTATTTTCAATGAAACTTAATTTGGATTCAGCAAAGAAACCCCAAGGCCAATTACACATACATTACATATTCCGTATCAACTCAAGACATTACATGATTCTCATAGAAACCACAAACACTTCACAACAACTACTAATCCACACCTCTTTTCAGTTTTTACTTCTGCATCAAAAAGACAAGAAGTTGATACAAACAAACATGACCAATGGGCCAGAAGCAGTTTCGCTACATCAGAAAGGCTTACTAAGCTTTCTTCTGTGAAGCTGCAGATCTAATGGCGGTTTTTGCAAGCGTCGAAGGCTTGAGAACACTCTTAGGGTTAATAGCCTTTCTGATTTTGAAAGCAGCCCAAGCTGTGCCAAACGCATATCCTGCTGCATCAAGCCCTTCGTTTGTCGCCTCAGCCGCTTTACCTCCATACCTACAATATTCATCAAACCAAAATTTTACACTTTTCTCTTAAAACACTTCCATATCCAAATAATCAAGAGTTCCAAATCTCGAATACTCAGATGTTACTTACTTGTGATCAACGAGTTCGGTTGTGACAGTGGAAGAGGTTGACATTACATTCCTCCCAGCTACTTCAACAGCATCACATACCTTATCTATCAAAACATAACCAACAGTCTTAAATAATCATGAATGTGGCCACATAAAGTCGGGTTAAGTACATTATATGATATAAAGATTAGTGGACTTACTGAATCCGTCAAGAGATGCAAGGATGACTTCTCCAGGAAGAAGGCTAAAGAATTTCTTTCCTACTTTGGTGTTGGCCACTGAACTTGTGAAGAATCCAGAAACTTTAAGGACTCCAGAGAGAACGCTGTTTGCCACATTCTCTGTCATTTTGGTCATCTGCTTCACTCTGCATAGGCAAAAAACATAATGAGACACCAATACACATAACTTTGAGCCGGAATAATGACATTTAACAAGAGTATATGTCATGTGTGGAACACAGATCGCCTCAGCTTTCCAATTATACTCATCCAGACCAGGACACTCAAGAACAAATCAAGACATACTATTTAAAGACAGTTCACACAAGTTTCTATCTATCTAGACATTTTCCTAAAATAGAAATCACAAAAAGCATGTCATACACATACCTCCTGATTCTTTTCAAAGTGTCAGGATGAACTTCACTCTCCTTCTCAGCCTTTGACAACCTCCGTTTCATGAAACCATTACCCCAAATAAGCCTATCCATAGTCACATCACCACACCAAAGAATCCCTTTAATCAAATGACCAGAGCCAGTCGCAATCAGCTTCGCCGCCTTCCCACTATAATCCTCAACATTGGGAGCTAACGTCGTCCAATACGCCGAACATTGCCTCTCCACAATCTCTTTCCTCTCTCCAGTAAGCTCAACCGGAGACGTCTCTCTCGCCACCGTCACATCCAAAACCATCTCCCCTGCTTCTTTCGCTTCCTCTGAGACTTGCTGAACCGTGAAACAGCTGTAATCCTCCAAGATCTTCTCAAGATCAACCAGCAAATGCTCTTGACCTTTCGAAGCAATCGTGAGTCCGTAGTTCAACATCTCGTCAGAGTTCTTCTTACCTCCAACATCTCCGTCTTCTTCATCGCTTGTAGGTCGGAGCGTGAAGAAGTAATGAGACTCATCGACCTTGACCGAGTTCTCATCTTTAGTCAACGGCCATTGGATCTCACCGGCGACACTAGCGAGCACAGCGACAACTTTATCTCCTTGAACAATACGGATGATCGAGAGATCTCCGCACGCGAGCTCGACGCTGTAAGATTTGTCGATCAGGTGAAGAATCGCGCCGGAGATTTTCAAAATTACTTCCTCCGTCGCAGCGGGAGGAGCGGAGACGGAGGAGGGATTANAGATCTTCTCAAGATCAACCAGCAAATGCTCTTGACCTTTCGAAGCAATCGTGAGTCCGTAGTTCAACATCTCGTCAGAGTTCTTCTTACCTCCAACATCTCCGTCTTCTTCATCGCTTGTAGGTCGGAGCGTGAAGAAGTAATGAGACTCATCGACCTTGACCGAGTTCTCATCTTTAGTCAACGGCCATTGGATCTCACCGGCGACACTAGCGAGCACAGCGACAACTTTATCTCCTTGAACAATACGGATGATCGAGAGATCTCCGCACGCGAGCTCGACGCTGTAAGATTTGTCGATCAGGTGAAGAATCGCGCCGGAGATTTTCAAAATTACTTCCTCCGTCGCAGCGGGAGGAGCGGAGACGGAGGAGGGATTATTAGTCTCCGGTTGCTCAGGGAAGAGGTTACGAGCGAGATCGTTCATATCGAGAGAAGGATAGAGATTATTAGTGGAAGAGGATGAGGAGCTAGGGTTAAGAGGAGGAGCTTCGGGATTCGATGTGTCAACGGCAGGGTAAAGAGATGAAGCTTGCTTGTCGCCGGAGGAAGCCATTGTCGCCGGAGATTTTCAAAATCGGAGAAGATGATTAAAGAAGAGAAGACTTGGTTTGGTTAAGATATTTTATTTGAAGGAAGGAAGGAAAGGGACAGAGTAAAGCTTAAAGAAGTAAATGTGTCTCTGTCAATGATGGTGAAGACGTGGAGGTTGCGCGTATGTAACGCGTGTACCCGGTCTAAGCCGGTTCGGTTTATAACTTAACCTTGTCGACATCTTTTTCCCGCGTTGTTACACGGTTTAGTTTTCTGATGTCGGTCAATTGTGACTCGAGTCCATTTGTCTCGGAAATTGCATTTTTACTCATAAAGACTAAAGAGTGTACTGTTACTAATTTTATATTTTTCGATTTCTCAACAAAAAAATATCATTCTAGATTTAATTATTCTTTCACAAAAAATCTCGTTTTGTACTATTTTCTATGCGGATTTTTGAACTAAATCTTTCTTATTACTACTTACTTTAGCTTATTATTAAAAAAGAAAAATTTATTTAATGCATTTACAAGAGATAGAAGAGAAATTTAAATAGTTTTTGTAGATTTTGTAAGATGTGTTGGGAACTTGGAATGATAAAATTTGTAGAACATAGTAATTATACAGTTGCGCTAAAATAACTAAATTTTAATATTTATTTTAAACAATTCTAAATGAAATGACTTTTTTTTTTTTTGAAAATTTAGTTATCATCTTCCTTATTTTTTTTTTGCTGTAAACCTATCATTTTAAACAAATTTTTAATTCAAAAATAAAAATATATATTTAATTACTTCGTTTGTAACTGAAGTTGCCAAATGCCTATCCTGGTGGTTGATTTCCACCTTTTCAACAGCTCAAAATTAGCTCCAGCCACCTATTCTTTCCACTGACTCCAACCATTTATTCCAAACACCTCCTCCAACCGCCTTAATAATTGGTAACCGATTGAGCATTTCGTTTCCAAAAGACGCATTTAAGTGCTTCCAATCAGAGCTAATGTGGAAGATTTCAACTCACCTTACCAATTATGCACCTAGATAAATTATATCTCAATGGATTTTCAAATTGACCCAATAAGCATTATGTTTTGTTAATAGTTTTGGTTTTAACAATTTTAATTTGTTTTATAAAAAAATAATGAAAACACAATTTCTTTTAAGCGATAGATTCACTAGAAAGAACTTATAATTAGCCCAATTGTGAGACTAGATTACAATTATTTGTTTACATATTTTAGTCATCACAACCACTAAAAATTACGATTTTATAATTTAATGGTTTAATATTTTTTCATTTTATAAAATAAAATCTCTTCTTCCATATTTTTACTATTTAATCAAATTAGTTTTTAATATTTATAATTTAATATCATTTCACTAATCAACGTTATAATGCTACCAATCAAGATAAATACTCAACCATTCTCTTTTACCACACTATCTTTTCAATCTGCTATTTTTAACTATTATCTTTATAACCGCTCATAATTTTCTAACCGCCTCGTTTAGACGTGGTCAGAGTCGTGCCTCAGTAGAAACAAAAGAAACTTTGGCCTACAGCCTCTTTAAAAAAAAAAAAAAATCGAAGAGCTTTAGTTTTACTTAAGCCCTTAATGTTTACTACAAACCTCGTAGTTTCTAATTGTTAGGCTCACATAATATAGCCATGTTCGATTTAAAGAATAAGTCAATAGATTAATAAACTGAATAAATATTATAAAATTAGGGTAAACATTCTTTTTCTGCATGCGGTTTTCTAAATTAATCACACGAAACAGAATGATCCTCATCTCTCTCCTCTCTCATTTGAGTTGAGTGTTGTTACTCTTTTTATACTTGAATTCTATAGAAGCACCTGTTTAATGATTGATTTTGAGAGTTTGGTTAATGATTTTCTAGGGAAGAAAAAAATCAGTTTATACTTTTTTTTTTGTTTTTAAAGTTTGTTGTTTCTTTTGTTATGACTGGTATTTACCGTTCTTGACATTAACTTTTTTATGAATCGGAACAAATTATTTAACCGCCTCCCGCCACAGTTTATGTCCGCACGGCTCACCAATCAGATCCATTGTTATTACGACTTACTAAATAGCACGACAAGATGATCGGTTTGGTTAGAGACAGATGCCATGTTTCTAGAATTTAGGTTGTTTTCTATACCTCGTGGAGTATATAACCCAATAAGGAACATTTCAAGTTTTCTCTCTCGATCAATATGTCCTTTTGTCGAATTCTTCAACACTTCTGTTCCAAACAGCTAATCATTTCATAAGTCACAATATACGAACAAACTATAAAGACGTAACTGAATCTGAAAGGTTCTAAAGTTTGGTGGGTACACAATATTAGTTACTGAATCTGAAAGGTTCTAAAGTTTACTGATTTAAAGTTTGGCAGCCACGTTAATTTGTCGTCTTGGTCTAGAGACTAGAGAGAAGGCTTTGTTGTATTTAAACTGTGTTATGGACTTCTTCTTCTCCACCGAATAACACACAAAGGAGAAACAATATGAGTAAGAGTAATCATCATCAAACTGTGAGATACTTCTTCTCTTATTATATAACTCATTGTGTTATCTTCATTATATCAAAAGTTATTATATAGTCTCTTTATCTTTCAATTTTGATTTGTGTTATCATCTTCATCAACGCAGGTGTTAAAGCAAATGGAGCCATGGTGTGAACTTAAAGATAAAGTGGTTCTTGTGACAGGAGCTTCCTCTGGTATAGGAAGAGAGATATGTCTTGATCTAAGCAAAGCTGGCTGTAAGATTATCGTAGCAGCTCGTCGTGTCGATCGTCTCGAATCTCTCTGCGTTGAAATCAACAGCTTCAATAAGAGCGGAACCCAAGCTGCAGCTCTTGAGCTAGACGTTTCATCTGACGCAGACACCATTCAAAAGGCGGTTAAGAAAGCTGGGGAAATCTTTGGAAAGATCGATGCGTTGGTAAACAATGCCGGGTTTAGAGGCAATGTCAAATCGAGTTTGGATTTGTCAGAAGACGAGTGGGACAAAGTCTTCAAGACCAACTTAACCGGAACTTGGTTAGTCTCCAAATACGTATGCATGTTAATGCGCGACGCTAAACACGGTGGTTCGGTGATAAGCATCTCATCAATTTCTGGACTCCACCGCAGTATTGTGCCTGGCGGATTGGCGTATGCTTGTTCTAAAGGTGGTGTTGACACCATGACAAGGATGATGGCTCTTGAGTTAGGTGTTTACAAGATCAGAGTGAACTCGATTGCACCGGGGCTTTTCAAGTCAGAGATCACACAAGGTCTTATGGAGAAAGAATGGCTCAAGACCGTGACCGAGCGGACTGTCCTGTTAAAGGTGCAACAAACCGTGGATCCGGGGATTACTTCTCTCGTTCGCTATCTCATTCATGACTCTTCTCAATATATATCAGGGAATACATACATTGTTGAATCTCGGGGTTCATTGCGGTCTGCCAATTTTTTCATCTCTCTAAAAATCTGAACCCCAAATATTATGTGTTTTATTTAATGCAATAATAAATTAATACAATACATATTCACATTTACTTAAAAAAAAAAAGAAAAACAATATAACATTAACATGGTTAGATTTGGATAATCTGAATCAGAGCTCATCGTATTTGAATTCCTTTGTGCTCCACTTGTACTGGAAGTCTCTTGTTGACCCAAGCAATGTAACCATGTTAATGAGGAGTTGCTTATAAAAAACAATATAACATTAACGTGGTTACATTTGGATAATTTGAATCAGAGCTCATCGTATTTGAGTTGCTTGTGCTCCACTTTTACTGGTAGTCTCTTGTTGACCCAAGCAATGTAACCACCGTCCATGTTTTTTACAGTCTTGAAGCCCTGTCACATGATCAAACAACCCCATGAACTATCATCAATAAACTCAGACAAATACAAAGAATAAACGTTTATAGAGTGACCTAGATATTTTTATTCACGTCACAAGTAAAAAAAAGACCAAGAAGGTACGTTAAGATCTTGAATATTTTGATACTTACGGAAGAAACAAGAACTTTGGTAGCATACAATGATCTAACTCCAGATTTACAACCCTGCAAAAGAAGATGAAAACAACAGATTCAAGTATCAGAACCAGTGAATTGAGTAAAAAAAATTATGCTTCCATATGATCAGGACAAGACTCATCAGTTTATTACCACGACGAGATGATCGGTTTGGTTGCAGAAAGATGAAACATGTTCCAAGAAATTAGGGTTAATATCTTGACCTTGTGGAGTATATAACCAGTAAGGAACATTGAAGACTTTCTCTGAATCAACATGGCCTTTTTCAAATTCTTCAACAGTTCTGTTTCAAAAAGCTCTCACAGTTCAGAAAATATCGAACAAACAATAGAGACGTGATTGAATCTGAACGGAGTATTTTTTTTTTACCTGACATCAAGAAAAGTGTAGCCAGAAAGAATAAGATTATAGGCTTGGCTCACATCGATAGTAATATTATTAGCTTCTGGTTCTGAGCTTGATGAAGTCGTGCGACAAAGATGAATAGAAACAATGAAAAGAAGAAGAAATGATCTTATAACGTGTAAAGAAACCATTTTAATTGCTGATTTATTGTTTCGGAGAGATAGAATAAGATTACAAGAATCAGTTTCGGAGAAATGATCTTATTCGTGTTTAAATCAAGGTACAATTAAAGCCGCCGTTGGATTCTGAGTACTCTGTTTTCTTTTTGGCCGCAGAGGTGTATACCGCTACCACCGTTGGATTCATTACCTGTTGTATTACATTTTGTTTTGTTTAAACCTTAAATGGAGATTATTTGACTCGGGTCACTTTTGTGAATTTTTTTTATAAACAATGTTCTTTAGGACTGGTTGACCAAACCACTCGTATATATTGAATCTCACTGACAGAGAAAGGGAAAATATTTTTTTTTGTTAAATCAATATACTATATGCACATATGCAAAAATATATATATATATATATATATATATATATATTTAGTAATTAATTACTTGTTTACTTGCAAAAAGGTATAGAAAAAATGATATTTTTGCAAATGTCTCTTTAAATTTTTTTTATGTAAACCATAAATATTTTTGTAATTAATAACTCAATAATGTAGATTTTTATGCTGTAAATATATAACTAATATTCCAAAATAATGATGCAAAGAAATTGTATATTTGGTGATTGAAAAAAAAAATAAAAAAACTCTTTCACGTTTTAACATCGTGGAAAGAAAACACTAGCTAATTTTCTGCCTTCAACAAATGTGGATTCAAGAGCATTGTCTTAGTATGAGTCTATGAGATGATCTTGTAGATATTTTGCACACAAATAAAAGAAAGATCTTGCAGAAAATTCTTTGATTAGTGGACATTAATTTCAGTTCGCTACCCCTGAAGTTTTTATTAAGTCTTGATTAGTAGACATTATAGGCCATGAATGTTTAAGAGATTATAGGTAGTTTTTAGATTATAGATTTTAGTTTTTAGATTTTAGATTTCTGTTTTTGGTTTTTGGATTTTGCAAAATAAAATTAAAAACAAATTAAAAATTAAAAAAATTGTTTCTTAGAGGAAATCTTAAAAACCATTGAAGGGGGATTTTGGATTTTGTTAAGAAATTAATAAAATCTTTAAGAATCTAGATTCCCTATTTTTCTTTTAGGGAAACCACTTTTTATAAAATCTTGAATGATTAAATAATTGATTTTTGGAAAATCTAAAACCAAAAACCATTTGAAAAAAAACACATCCATTCAAGGCCTAGTATTATCTCCTAAGAATAATAAAATCACGGCTTGATTTAGGGACGACACTTCCCAAGTCGAGAATCAAGTAGAGAATGATAAGTGTTGTAGTAAAAACTAATCGTTATTGTCCGATCCCAGTTCAAAGATTCATCTTTTCTAATGACCCTCATATCTTCTCACTTAGTCCGTAAATCCATCTATATCTGATGGCCGATTTATTACGTTTGAGAGATTTTAAAGACTTTTTATCGTCTCTACAAATTACCACATGATCTTTCTCTGTGTTTTGTTCTCACTCGCACAGTTCCGACAGTCACTTCCCGAAAGGTCACTTATCCTGAGATTACTCCAGCATAAGCACACTTAACTATGAATTTCTCTCAGAACCCTTGACCGAAAAAGATAAGTTCACTTTGGTGATATAGTTGGTCAAATCAATTCTTTTAAACCTCTCCGCAAGTCTCTAAAATCAGGGTGTCACAATTCACCCCCACTAACAAATCACAATGTCCTCATTGCGCACCAAGACCGTCACCTCGACGGTGTGAGCCCACTCGACTCCACACTCGTCTGGTTTCGGCTATGATACCACTTGTAATGCCCCGACTGCCACCTCTTAGTGGGTGCCATGTCCAATCCGAGTCCATGGACCCACCTTCCTTAATGGGCCTCACGTCCTCTCATTATGCCCGTGAGCCCATCCATATCCGACGACCGGTTTGCTACGTCTGAGAGGTTTTAAAGACTTGTTACCGTCCCTACAAATCACCACATGATCTTTCGCTGTGTTTTGTCCTCACTCGCACAGTTCCGACAGTCACTTTCCGGAAGGTCACCCATCCTGAGACTACTCCAGCATAAGCAGCTTAAATGTGGAGTTCTCTCAGGAACCTTGACCGAGAAGATAAGTGCACTTTGGTGACATAGGTGGCCAAATCAATTCTTTTAACCTCTCTGCAAGTCTCTGAAACCGGGGTGTCACACTCACGCTCTAGAGTGGCCTTACACTCACAGTCGAATGGCCCCTTGAACTTGAGTAACTTGGTGCTATCCCAAGTTACTACTTCCGAGAACGAACCCAATTACTTGATGCTAGCCCAAGTTCAGCTTCCCCTTGACGACACTGAGAGCGAAGCTCATCAATACGATGATGACCACTCTGAATTTGGCGGCTTCAGCTTTGCCACCCGAAAGGTACCCTTTTTGTTGTTTTTTTTCCTTACCTTCCAAAATTTTAGATAGTTTTTAGGGTTAAAAGTTGATTACTAGCTTCCGCATGTGCAAATTATTCTTCTTATTCTTCTCCTTTTTTTCTTTTCATCAGAAATATAATTAGGTCTACAGCTCTATTGCTTGATTTGTGTTATGTGATGATTATGTTAAGGTGAATAGAATCATAGATTTGAGCTATATTAATTTGGGTCAAAGCTAACATCTGAATCTTGTTGTAGGACCTACGAGGTCATGTTCTTTTGTCTGTTCGTTGCAAGGATGCTTATGGTCACCATCCTCCAACGGCTTTCATGTTTAAACCAATGCAGCACTCTTCGTTGTGGTCAACCTGTCAAGAAGTTACTGAGATCAATTTTTGCATCTAACAGTTAGGATTCCCTTGTGTTACAGATTGACATGGACACTATTGAAGTCAGTAACATAAATAGGCAATTTCTATTCCATCCTTCTCATGTGGGGCAGTCCAATGCTAAGGTAAATTTTTCTTGAGCTAAGTCCAAGGGAATCCAGTTCATAAGAGAATTCATGTGACCATATAGACTCAAAGTTGTTAACCAAAGTTGTTTGTGTTTGTTAAATCCAGTTTAGGAGGTATATGTAAACAATCTTCTTTCTTCTCTAGTTCAGCTGATTTCTCTTTGATGGTGTCGTTCATCAACCTGAGCTCATTCTCCCGCTTCAAATTCCTTATGAGATGCTTCCATCAGCTCAGTTTCCTTTCTCCTTGTCTCGGTCTCTACAGTTTGCTTCAGGTCAAAATCTTTAACTTTCATCTCAAAAGTCAAAAGCAAAAGACTTCTCATATGGGGAAAGCAAATCAACCTCATTTCCTCTTGCTTCAAGCTTAGCCATTAACCCTTGATGTTTCTGCATTTTCCTCAAATACCTCCAATATATACTTTCTTATTTTTAGTAGTATGATGTATTCTTATTTTTAATAATATTTTTAGTTTATTTTGTAATACAGTTTTTTTTTATATCATGGTTTCATTTTAATAAGTAATATTTTTATTTTTAATATCAATTCATTCTAAAAAAACAAAACGTTATTCATAACTTAGATATATTTAAAAAATAAGTAACAAAAATAAATTTATTATTATTATTATTATTAAAAATAATATATATATAATGCTGTATAAATACATATTGTCTAAATACCTAAATATTATATAAATACAGTCATATATTAGTCATCAATTTTTCAATAAATTTGGTGACTACATTACGACTATTTTACGTAATCATAACAATAGTCGTAGCCTAGTCGCTTTTTGGTGACTAATTTTGCGACTAATAGTGCAGTCATTAATTTCTAGTTTTCATGTAGTGATTCAAGGAGACAAAGATGAAACCTAGGGAGGATGGCTCAAGTCTAGTAGAACGAAATTTCACATTCAAATGACAATAAACACAGATTTGGTTAACAATCACAAAAGTGTGTCACAACAACATGCTTATATGGATATATCTTTCTGTATTGGAATTTCACTTGGTCTCATTCCTTTTCCCTATGATTCCAGTCTGAGGTATTTGCAGGGGCATTTGCACTATTAGCAGCAGGGGCAGTGATCCTTACACTAAACGTGCTTCTCCTGGTAAAACACCACTGCTCTTTCTCTCTATCTCTTGTATGAGATTTACAAACCGGATTTAGATACCAAACATGAAAAATATTTAGTCTCTTCTATTATTTTAACTGAAAAAAAGAAGGTAAAACATGACAAAAAGATAAAGTGAAAGGTTTAAAAGATTCTCTGTTTTCTTCTATAATATAAATAAAATTTTCTATTTAGGTATAATATAATTGACAAACATAAAACAATGAGGGTCTTAAATTCTTTTCAAAATAAAAGATCGGAAGCGAATGTTTATTTTTTTTGTACATAGCCATGGCTCTGCTTGTATCCCGTGCAGATGTCTTTTTTGGTTTCATACTTATATACAGCTGTATCGTGTCATGAACAGGGTGGACATATAATCTTCTTCCAAAGCCTGAGTCTTCTAGGTCAATGTCTATTTCCCGTAGACGTTGGAGCGGTGATCTGTATGTTGAAAGACAATGTGATACTGAAAATGGTACTTGTATCTGTAACACTTGCCTAGAGCTCTTGGGTTGCGTACCCGTTCATGAGCTCGACTGTTAACCCGAGAAGAAAAGCACTCGCTCTATACCCCGTTTTTCTCATATATGTGTCAGTCGGTTTCCTCATAATCGCCATTAACTGAATCCAATTTTGAAGAAAAAGGAACTCATCACGGGTATCTTCTGGAATCAGCTTGGATAGAAATTTTTCATAGATACAACATAACATGTTAAATTTGGGTTTATCTTGGGTTTCTAACTAAAAACCAATTGGCAATCAGTAGATTGGCTTTAACCCTTTATATATTAATGATAGTCTCTTTAAACATCAGATGTGGGACTTGGATTGTATCCCAACAATCTCCCCTTCAAACCAAGGACCACATATGGGATTTTAACACGCCCGCTCGAGATGATAACTCCATCTCGAACCGATCCCACTTGGATCGATAATAAACTCCTTCTTGGGCCCCATTACTCGGGTTAACAAGAGGCATGTCCGTATCCACTTTTTTAGGTCCACCAGGATTTTAACCTTGGGCTCTGATACCATGTTAAATTTAGGTTTATCTTGGGCTTCTAACTAAAAATCAATTGACAATTAGTAGATTGGCCCTAACCCTTTATATATTAATAATAGTCATTTTAAACATTAAATGTGGGACTTGGATTATATCCCAACATAACATACCAACAATTGTGAGTTCTAAATTCTAATGGTCATATGTATAAACATGTTCTTTAATTTGACCCTTTTTGTTTTGGCTAAAGAAATCCTCATTTGTATGTGCCTCGCTCTCTCTGTTATTAAACTTACATTTATCTTTTTGGACATGGATACATCGAAAAAAAAATAAAACTAGAACGAACGAAAAAAAAAAAAGGTCGGTGCCGTATTGATATCACCAAACTGCACTCGCCACCCAAGAAAGCGCAACAGCCAAAACGCGCAATGATAACGCAACTGATGCTGTACCGGACGCGTCGGAAACGCTAACTGCCATCGGTTGCATACTCGGTGATGCACCCTTCTTCACTCTAAAAACATACGTAGCATGATTTACAATTTACTAATCATAAATTAAATATTTTTAAGTTAAAGTTTTGAGTTACAATGTATTATGGTTGATTTATAGTTATAATTTTGAGTTTTATATCCTTTTGTAAAATTGCTAACTCAAAAAGATAACGGAAAATCTCATGTGTTAATTAAAGTCTTTTTGTTAATTGATTATTAAAATTGCATTTAATGTAAATCACACCAAAAAAAACAAACACCAATTTTCCCTAAGATTAACATATTAAAAAATTCACTTCCTTATTTGAAAATTCAAAAAGTGATGGCGTAAATTCAAAAAAAATCACTTCCGATTTAATTTCCTTGTTTCGTAAATTTAATAATAACACAAATATTAAACTGAAGAAGGTGAAGGACAAAAAGTGATGACGTAATCAGCACCGGAGCAAGTAAAGGTGCTTGTACCGTCGTCGTAAGCGTAACTATAAGCCGTCGGACAAGCATTCTTAAAAAAAACAGCGTACTCGCTAGGCTTACACGTGTCCGGCGTTCCAAACGCGCCGCTACAGCAAAACTCCGGCGTTCCAAACGCCTCACAAGCGCTCTTGCACGCCACACTTGTCGTTCCAGCTGCTTCAACCGTTACTTTAAGCTGCTCCGGACACACACCGTTGAGATCCGCCGCGCAGCCTGCGGCGTTGCACTTACCGACTCCGATGGCTCCGCCGTTAGGGACGATTGTCATTGGTAAGTTGTAACCGTCCACGAGGCTGACATCGTAGAAATCGAGATTTTCGGCGCCGTTGAGTGTGAATTCGGCTAACGTAGCTGGAGGGATTGCTCCGGCGCCAGAACACTCGATTTGGGACGAGGCGCAGTCGCCGGTGACGCAAGTGAATCTCCCGGTGGTTTCGTTTTGGTTGCAGAGTGTGCGTCCCCATATGCGGCCGGACCAAGCGGCGGGTATGGAGATGAGTCGTGACTCGGAAGAGCTGAGTTGGAAACCGGTGGTAGGTAATGGAGCGGTGCCGGCGCCAGAGAGAAGTCCCGGCCAGACGGTGTAGTTGCACTGGTTAACGATGGTGAAAGTGGTGGAGGAACCACCATTGATGAGAAACAGAATCACAAGGAGAAGGGAAGAGACTTTAGCCAAACCCATTGTTCCGATGATATGTTTTTGTATTGTAAGATCTAAAGGAGAAGTTGGAGATTATATTTATAAGAGAATTTGGGGATTTGTGTAATGGAAAGTTCCATAAAAATAAATTTGGACTACTATATGATGAGTCGGCACATTGCAGATTCATTGATTATTTCCTTTATTTCAGCATTAAAACTTGAATAATGGAAACTGCGAATTAAGTTTTTTTATTTATTTCATTAATTCTCCCTTTTATTTTTTATTTTACGATCAAACCCCGTATATTAAGTTATCGGAGATGACTTTCTTCGAAAGAGAGACAATTAGGTACCAACGAACTTACATGGAAAAAACAGAAACCTCGTGCTCTTGCACATTTCGCAAGTTTATCGACACGGATATTATCCTCTCGGGAAATATATCTAATACTAAAATTAGCAAATCTATCTCTGAAATGAATAAAATCCTTCAATTCTGATGAAAAGGTCGGCCAATCCTCGATATTAGACGTCATCCTTAGGAGGTCTGAACAATCCGTAGTAAAAAGGACTTTATCCAAGTCCGACGCTAATAAGCACTCCATAGCCCAAATAAGGGTATCTAACTCTGCATGTAATGGGGATAAGCTTCTGCGCGATCCTTTTAGCCCCATGTGCAGGATTCTATCACCGATAGACGCAATCCAGCCATGCCCACTCCTATCCACCTCTGTATGCCAAGATCCATCTATAAAGCATACAAGGGATTCTTGAGGAATTGGGATCGAAGGTATGCATGCTTCTACTACCGNGCTTTATCCAAGTCCAACGCTAATAAGCACTCCATAGCCCAAATAAGGGTATCTAACTCTGCATGTAATGGGGATAAGCTTCTGCGCGATCCTTTTAGCCCCATGTGCAGGATTCTATCACCGATAGACGCAATCCAGCCATGCCCACTCCTATCCACCTCTGTATGCCAAGATCCATCTATAAAGCATACAAGGGATTCTTGAGGAATTGGGATCGAAGGTATGCATGCTTCTACTACCGCTGGTGCTAAGTCTCTGTTATTTGCTCTTCTCCAAACTTCTTCTTCTTGGATAGCTTTCTCCAGTGTATCTTGCGGAGATTCAGAGATATTTTCAAACACTTTCTTATTTCTTGCCTTCCAAATGTACCACATCATCCACGGGAACATTCTCAAGTTTTGATCAGTTGCACCAGAGTCTCTACCACGCCCATATAGAAAATCGAGGTTGCTATATAGGGAAGATGAAGGGAACACCATAGGATGGGAAGGGATTGTCGATAAAGCCCATACTTAACGTGCTGGGGGGCATTCAAATAGCATATGGTTTATAATTTCCTCCTCCGCTCCACATTTAGGACAATCTTTATCTCTACCAATATGGCGATAATGCAGTTGCCAAGCACCAGTCACACATTAATTCCCCCTTTTAACAATTTAACATTTTCGTTTTTATGCTATTTGTTGATGATCTTGCTAAATTAAAAACTAGAAATTTAGACAAGGTTTAGAGGAAGAAAAAGGTCTCTTTTGTTTGATAGGGAAAAAAAAAGTTATGTTTCACTTTTTGCTTATTGTGTAGGTTAATCGTATGGGATGTGTTGGGGTTGGGTCAAGGATGTCTTTAGGTATGTTATGACTCACATGTTTATTTATTGCTATATATCAATCTAAATTCATACTTTAGTTGTAGGTTCTTTCAATCTAAGGTAGGACGATCAATTCGATATAACAGCAGACGTGGGATTCCAATGCTAAATCAGGAAGAGTCATCACAAATGCAATAAGCACTACAAGATTTTCCTAAAAAAAGATCTAAGGAGACTGAAGATAAAATTTGCCCACAATAGTACAAAGAGATCAGTCAAGTTTTAGCAATCTTGGTATACAGACAGAAGTGAGCATAACAGATTACAGACTAAGATTAGATCTTTTATGTCATCACATCACACACATTGTAAAGAAAAAAACACGAAACAGCAACTAATGGAATCACACACATATCATCCAAGTCTCAAACTTATAACCTCAACAAAAGCAGTGAATAGGTTTGCAAATACCAGTCATAAGGGAAATAAGAAAAAACACCAAAAGAACCATCCTAAACGACTTTATCAATCACACTATAGTCATTACACCAAAAAGGAGCATTAGGTAGTAGAGATTAATAGAAAACAAAGAGGTATATGAACATTACTCTCTTCTTTGCTTTTAAGCAACCAAAGAACATTCCCTTGCAAAGTGACCTTCCTTGCCACAGTTGAAGCACTTGCCACTGCCACCTACACCACCGCTGCTTGCGCTTCCTCTCCGATCACAGTCACGAGCCATATGGCCAGATTCTCCACATTCGTAACAACCACCACCAGCACCACCAGTAGGTCTCTTGCTGGTGCAAACTCTGGCAATATGGCCAACTCCGCCACAGGTATAGCAAGTGTTCCCACCACCGCCGCCACCTCCAACGTTTTGCCTACAATCCCTAGCGAAATGTCCAACACCGCCACACAAGTAGCATTCATCACTGCCAGATCCACGACCACCACCTCCATACCTATTTCCCCCGGAACCACCACGACAATCCTTCGCCAAATGACCAACCTCTCCGCAAGTATAACACGGACCGCCACCGCTCTGCCTAGTACAATCCCTAGCAAAGTGTCCTACATCACCACATTTGTAACATTCACCTTCGCCGCCGCCAGATCTACGAACACCGCCACCTCCAAAGGTTTTCCCACCACTACCACCGCTACAATCCTTAGCCATATGACCAATCTCACCGCAATTAAAACAACTACCGCCGCCGCCACCACGGGAACTATTCTCTTTCTTGTTAAGAGAACCGCCGCCTGGAGCAGTAACATCGATGGCCTTAGTCTTCCCGTCGCTTCCAAGCGTGATCGCGTACTCAACCGATTCACCAACAGTCAAGCTACGGAAACCATCGGAGACGATTGAAGATTGGTGAACAAAAAGCTCTTCGCCGCCATCATCGGGAGTGATGAATCCGTATCCCTTACCATCGCTGAACCAATTAACTTTTCCGGTAAATCTCGCCGCCGATTGATCTTCCATCGCCATTAGATCAGAGAAAAAAAGGTAATCAAAGAAAAACGAAACTCGAAGCCGTTTATATCGTACAAAAGAAAGGAAACAAACCAAAAAGGGTAAAACTGAAAACCCTAAATTGCGAGATCTAATTAACTCTTAATTTCTGATTTTGACATTAAATTCGCCACGTCAGCTCCCTTATCTATCGCTGGTTGTTACACGTGCGTGCGCATTGGATCAGGTCCATGTTTTATTATCTTATGAATTGGGCCTGTTTATTTAAAGATTTATAAAGAACTGAGCATATAATATGGTAGGTTTTCACCCCATTTAAAAAAGCTAGAAAACTAAAACATCTCTAAAACATCTTTGTTTTCTTCTTTTGCATTTATCTAACTTGCTGTACTATAAAACCTATATACAAATATTAGTGAGAACAAAATTTTTAAAACAGTTTTTTTATATTAACTCTTTCAAAATTTTGTAAATTTTACTTATATTGAATGCTAGTTTGCAATTGCAGTTTACTCGCGAAAACACTGTTGATAGAATGTCTGTCTCATTCAGTTTATTTTCTTTGTATTTGTATTTTATTGGATTTGAAGTAGAGGTAGGATTGGTACCACCTTGTTTGGTTTTCAATTCTGTTTCCTTTACCAAACCTGGGCACTCTTTCTCTTCGTGTGTTAGTCGAAGACAGTATGTGCAATGCTTCTTGACCCCTTTGTAGTCCAGGGAAACAAACACTTTTCCTGCACTTGGGAATTCTACAACTGTTTCCTTTGTTAGGGGTAGAAGTCCATTGATTAACACCTTGATTGTTGCAGACGAGGCATTAATCTCAAGATCCTAGAATTCACCATGTTCCTTAGCGATTATTTGGAGCATTTCGGATTGCTAGTAGTGCTCGGAGAATCCTTGGAGTTCTATCCAGAAAGGAATCATGGATGGGAAAGAGTATGAGATTATCGGTTACCATTTCTGAAAGATGACCATCCATTGGTAGAAATGGTATGGCCTATTATCCAAAACTTTTTGCATATCCCCTTCAAAATTAAAGCTAAACTAGAAAAACCTTCTTCCAAGTTCTGTCGGCCCCAAAACTCAGGTGCACTGATTCTCCTGCGGGGCGGTGGAGAGTATCCTCTTTCCATGCATTTACCTTTCTGGTGGTATGACAATCTCTTTTCCATGACTTGTTCTTTATCAGGGTTTAAAGCAGGCTGAAGGTTTCCGAAGTTGTTAACAAGCTAATAGGTTTTTCAGAAAGGTTTTCGCATTGATGAGATAGGTTTCACAGAGGGTTTGCAAGGGTTAAACAGGAATACAAGGTTTAAAAGCACGCTAGTGGGGATGACTTACAGTGAAAAGGTAATTTTGGAGGTGAGGAGGAGCATTTGCAAGAAGGATACATCATTGAAAAACACACTTAGATCGTTAGAGCTTGCCATGGTTGGGGAAGGACCGATGAACAATACTTATTTTAGAAAAAAGAGTTAGGTGAGATCTGGTTAGAAGACTGTATCATTTTTCTTTTGTCCTCTTTAGGGAATGTGCCTAGGAGAGTTTTTAAACTCAAAGTCAAAGGAGTTCACCCTTTTAGCTTGGCACAACTAAAATGAGCTTTTTACATCACACACAATTCATACCAAAACTACTTGATAAACCAAAATCTAAAATAGATGAAACCAAACTGAACTCAAACTCGACCTAACTTGTCGGTCAAGCTATTATCTTTCATTCTTCAGAATATAAATAGTAATCGCCGACCACCTAATACAAATCATCAGTTAAAAAGACCTTGAAATAAGAAAGAGTGGCGAAATTACTTATTTGAGTAAATCTACAATATATCAATTTCTAGTGGCAAAAATAAACAATGAAAAGCTTAAATTAGTTTTACCTATTGTCCCACTTAGCATGTAACTTAAGGATGATGGTCTCTTCATGAGGAGTGATTTGTCTTCTTAAGGTCTGGTCTTAGGTAATTAACCCATCTTAACCTGCAGCTTTTGCCATTTCTCTTCAACCCGGCGAGCCTAGCCACATAGTTCTATCAGCCTTCACCGTGAAGACGCACATAATCGATACACTACAAGAAAACATGGAATCGCCGACTACAAAAACAGTTACTATACAGTCGCAAACTACTTAGTAACGACTGATTGGCGACTGACATGCGTAGTCGGTTAACAGTGCGACCCTAAAATAATCAGTCGCTAAATAGTCGAAACAAAGCTACTAATTGGCGACTGATAATTGTGGTCGTTCTTCCCTCGCCAAACAGTCGCTAAATTTAGCGACTGAATTGTAACGCTTTGGCGATCGATCTGGTTACTCATTTGTGACTGTTTTGGTTACTGTGTTGGGTACGTTTTAGTGTCTGTTTTACGACTGTTTAATTATCATGTTTTTGAAAAAATTCAGGTAAAAATGATTTCTTTGATTTTATAATACCAAAACTGATTATGAAAACTATAACTAAAACATAACAAACATGAATTTAAACAAAGACATAAGTATCAACATACATCCAACATAATAAGTTCCAGAAAACATCCAAACAATCATTACAAAAGTTTTTATGAGTTTCAGAGCAAAGAGGTACAAGAAGTGGAATCGGTTGGCATAGAAACAACATGAGTTTCAGAGCAAAGAGGTATAGCTGCTGTCATCTCTAACCTTCTTCCCTTGGACTAACACCCCAATACGTATTCCACCACCGAGTAAAGCAGTAACAACCTCTTCCACCGTCCTCTAAAACCAAAAGTATTAAGTATCATGACTAATGTTATGAAATAACATTGATCATTGCACCCAGCAGAACCGAAACATCTAAAGAGACGGACAGGAAGAGACAAATTAATCACACACCTTCAGTAAGCCTACAGTTGCTATCTCTGGAACTTCAATAGCAAGCTCCAGAATCCTAAGGGACTTGATGCTGAACTTTACTGCAAACAATGATATAACATGAGACCCACCACTACAAGAAATATGAGTTTTGTTAGCACTAGAAAAACACAAGAGTTATTGAATAGCTCAAGTCATGTTCAATAGTCCATAACAGAAAAACACAAGAGTTATTGAAACTCATTTTCGAGCATGTCCTGCAAGTGTTCATCGAGAACATAGACAAACTTCTTGAACCGAGATAGCCACTTGCACTTCTTACAACAATTTACCTTCGTTCCTGCAAACATCGGAGGTTAAAACATGAATCAAAGGTTCTTTACTTTTTCAATCTCTAGAACATTTGTTCATTTATGTGTAAAGATGAATAACTAACCAGTCCTTGACAATTTTTCTTCCTCCTCATGATCTATGGAACGCCTGCAAGATATCAACGGTATTGGATATATGGACTAACCTGCTGTCGACTACACCTGCAAACAAAAAAGTAAAATTCTTCTGTTATAGTTCTCCAATTTAGCGACTGTGTTTTAGGTCGCAACTTGCAGTCGGCAATTCCATGTTTTCTTGTAGTGATAAAGATGAAACATAGGGTGTACAACACAACACATTAGTTAAAACTTTTTGGCAATAGTAGAGAGTCTTTTTATAAAAAAGACCAAAATGATTCCAAATCAGATTGAGCATGAAGCTAAACTTTATACGTATCTAAATTTAAAGTTTTTTAAAGTTTAATATAGTTTTTTTAATTAAATATAATAAATATTTCACTTTTTAAATATTTACTATTATACAAAGCTATTCTCAAAAATAGCAACAATTTAATTTTTTATTCAAAACTTAACACAACATCTATTATTTAAATGACATAGATTTAAAGCGTATTTTCTGTAGAAATATCATGCTCTTTTTACTTGATAACTATTAGCGGTGGATTGTTATAATAGGCTTAGGCCTTACGACAAGATTCTAGAAGATACGAAGAGATAGAAGAATAGGAGATTTACATTATTTATGCCATAGACTTGCGTATATATATTTGTAATCTCTTCACTCACATAATATAACACAACACAATAATCAAAGCAAACCCTAGTTTAGCATGGTATCAGAGCCTACCTTTGCCCTGTGAAAAAAATTTGCTTTGAATAACTCATTCAGATCGTGAATCAAGCATGGCTGGAGAAGACAAGAGTGTTGGCAAACTTGTGGTCACCGATTCCAATGGTGAAGGAGCATTGATCTCACCATATTTTCTCAACACAAGTGACAATACGGGACAGGTTTTGACACCAATCCTATTGAATGGTACCAACTATGAAAGATGGTCCAAACTCATGATGAATGCCTTGCGAACCAAGCGTAAGGTGGGGTTTCTTAACGGAATTCTCAAACGACCAGTAGTTGACGGTGAAGATGCAGAATGTTGGGATATGGTGATTTCGATGATCATATGATGGTTATACAGCGCTGTGGAAGCAAGACTGCGATCATCGATATCTCTCGTCGAAGATGCCTCCGTCATGTGGAAAAGTATGAAGAATCATTGGTCCATCAGCGACGGTACACGTGAACATCAACTTCACGCCGATCTCACCACCTGCTAACAAGATGGACAAACTGTGGAAGAATATTATGCTCGCTTGAAGGTACTTTGGGATGACATAGCAGATGTTGACAAAGGTTTCTCATGTTGTTGTGGTAGTCCAAGCTGCTCATCAATGATGAAATATAGAAAGAGACAAGATGGATTG
This sequence comes from Camelina sativa, assembly GCF_000633955.1. Lineage (NCBI taxonomy): Eukaryota > Viridiplantae > Streptophyta > Magnoliopsida > Brassicales > Brassicaceae > Camelina > Camelina sativa. Next base: position 19,849,254 of record NC_025685.1, on the reverse strand, counting down.
CTTATTCATCAGTTTTTGATGGGCTTAGATAATCAATGTTTTGGAACGATTTGTTCGAATCTTCTTACTCGGCTCCATGAACTCAATCTGGAGAGTGTCTATTCCCAAATCATTAAAGAGGAACGTCATCTTCAAGCAACAAGGGAACCACAAGAAAAAGGGGGAGCTGTTGGTTTTTCAGTGACGGCAGCTGCAACATCTCTACATAAATCTGGGACATGTTCTCATTGTTAAAAAACAGGACATGAGAAGAGTCAATGCTACAAAATTGTTGGTTACCCTGAATGGTGGAATGAACCATCACCTCAAAATACGGGAAGAGACAACTCAGTTCGAGGTCGAGGTTCCTTTCGAGGAAGAGGACGTGGTCGTGGCTCTCCTTTTTCCACCGCACATGTCAGTGGAACATCGGCTCCAACGACAAATACCTCCAACGCAACCCTAACCAGATTTCCACCACTCACGGACCATCAATGGAGCTCTTTAGCTGAATTCATTGACAAAAACAAGAAAACTAACGGTTCGAATCAAGAGGGATATTTTGGTAAGCGAGAAAAACTGTTTTTATATGGAACTCATAGTCGGTTTGATTTGATCATTGACTCAGGGGCATCTCATCACATGACGAGTGATATCAATCTCTTGACATAACTTCATAAGATTGACCCATGTCCCATCAAACTACCAAATGATGAAGTTACTTGGGCAACTTGACATGGCACTCTATTCCTTGGCGGGAAATTAATACTCCGTCATGTGTTCTATGCTCGGGAACTGTCAATTACACTTATATCGGCTGCACAATTGTTGCGTGATATCGCTAGTGCTGTTGTTTTTACTAAACAGTTTTGTGTGATACATGACCAAGCTTCGAGGACTTTGATTGGAGCGGGAACTGAATGTGATGGGGTTTATCATTTGGCTGGAGCTGTGGTACCTCAGTCAAATCGCGTTACGACAGGGGATACAAGGGAGTTATGGCACAGAAGAATGGGTCATCCTTCATCGAAAGTTTTGAGTTTCCTTTTTAATATTGGTGTTTTCAAAAGTAGTATTAGTGCTTTGGAGGAATGTTTTGATGTTTGCTTTAGAGCAAAACAAACTCGTGTCTCGTTTTCCGACAGTTCAAATAAAGATGATGATTTATTTTCTTTAATTCATTGTGATGTTTGGGGACCCTATAGAACAAAAAGTACTTGTGGAGCAGTCTATTTTCTTACTATTGTCGATGATTTTTATCGAGCTGTATGGACACATCTCCTTCTTGAAAAATCATCTGTCTCTACGGTGTTGAAAAACTTTGTGGCTTGGGTTCTTCGGCAATTTGACAAGAAAGTCAAGACTATGAGAACCGATAATGGAACCGAATTTACATGTCTGAGGTCTTACTTTGCAGAAAATGGCATCAATCATCAAACTTCTTGCATCTATACACCACAACAAAATGGGAGAGTTGAAAGAAAGCATCGACACATCTTGAACGTTGCGCGTGCTTTGCTCTTTCAAGCAAACCTACCAAGGAGTTTTTGGGGTGAAAGCATTCAAGCAGCCACATATTTGATTAATCGAACACTGTCCATTCTTCTTCAAGACAAAACACCCTACAAACTCTTATTTCATAAACCACCTGCGTATGATGACATTAAGACGTTTGGGTGTCTGTGTTATGCAAAGATTGTTCGCCGTTTGACTGATAAGTTTGATGATCGCAGTACTAGATGTGTTTTCCTCGGCTACGTTTTTGGCAAGAAAGAGTGGTTTGTGATGGATTTACAAACTGAACAAACGTTTGTATCTAGAGATGTTATTTTTCACGAGGATTGTTTTCCTTATCTCAACAGTACTCCTGCGAATGAAGATGATAGAGGTACTGCTGCTCCTCAGGGGGAGTTTCTTTATCTCCCAGAAGATAGTTTTGTTATTTTTATCCCAAGGATGGTCGATTCGGATACAAGACCAGTCGATCCCTTGCCACCTGCCAAGCGAGAGCTTGATTGATCCGGATTCACGACCAGTCGAACCATCAGATGTTTCTCCCCAGCCTCAAGATGTTGGACCAATTGATTCAGACACAAGACAGATCGATTCTTCAGATGCTTCTAAGTAATCTCACGACGATGAATGACTTGATTGGGATTCAAGCTTGGTCGATCCTTTGACAAACTCTTCTGACAATCAACAAATGGATACCGACTTCGTTCTTGATGACCTTGGACATGGCAAATGCACAAAAATACAGTCAGTACTTCTTGAGCCGTATGTTACGTATTCTGGCACACGCCTTGATAAACCCCCTCAGGCGTCGTCCCTCTCTCTTCAATTATCCTCAAGTAAGTGTCTATATCCTCTCTCTGATTATGTATCACTTGATCGCTTCTCTCCTCCACAACAGCTGTTTTTGGCCTCTATTAGTGCCAACTTCGAACCTGTTTCTTTTCAAGAGGCGACGCGTGATCCACATTGGCATAATGTCATTGACAATGAGGTTGGTGCACTTCAGGAGAATCAGACTTGGGACACTACAACATTGCCAGAAGGGAAAACTGCTATCGGTTGCAAATGGGTTTTTCGTATCAAATATAACTCGGATGGTTCGATTGAACGGTTCAAAGCTAGACTTGTTGCGCTTGGTAATCGTCAAAAGGAAGGGACTGATTATAATGAAACCTTTGCTCAAGTCATGAAAATGACTACAATTCGCTCTTTGTTGAAAATTACTGCCACTCGTGATTGGGAATCGTTTCAGATGCACATGCATAATGCTTTCTTACATGGTGATTTAGAGGAAGAGATATAAATGAAGCTTCCTCCTGGTGTCACCGCAACAGAACCTAATCAAGTATGCAAACTTAAAAAGTCATTATATGGGCTCAAACAAGCTCTACGGTGCTGGTTTGCAAAGCTTTCTAATGCTCTTTTAGCATTTGGTTTTAAATTCAACTACACGGACTCTTCTCTCTTTACATACTCAAAAGGCAGTTCTTGTCTATATGTTCTGATATATGTGGATGATTTTATTGTTGGAGGTAACGATGCAGCTTTAACAACGTAATTTAAGAAGTATATGAGTGAGTGCTTTCATATGAAGGATTTAGGTCCTCTGAAATTCTTTCTTGGGATTGAAGTGTCTAGAGGAAAACAAGGAATCTATATATCTCAACGCAAGTATACGTTGGATATCATCTCTGAATGTGGACTGGTTGGTGCTCAACCCATTGATACTCCTATGGAACAAAACCACGCTCTCGCTAAAGTTGACGGCGAGTTATATTCTAATCCATCTCGGTATCGCCGGTTGGTTGGACGTTTGGTCTACTTGGCTCTTACTCGTCCAGACCTTAGCTACATTGTTCACCTCTTGGCACAACTTCTTGCAGAACCTCGACAACGTCATTGGGAAGCGGCTGTTCGTGTTGTTAAGTATTTAAAAGGAACGTGTGGGCAAGGCATCTTGTTTAGCAAAGATTCTGACCTTCATCTTGATGCCTATTGTGATTCTGACTACAATTCATGTCCCAAGACGCGTCGCTCCTTTTTTGGTTACGTTGTTTTACTCGGAAAATCACATATTTGCTGGAAAACCAAGAAGCAGAAAACGGTCTCGATGTCTTCCGCCGAAGCTGAGTATAAAGCTATGGCTTTTACATATCAGGAAATCAATTGGCTCAAGGAGTTACTACTCCTGTTTCAGGTTCCTCATTCAGAACCCATTACTCTTCATTGTGATAATAAAGCTGCTCTTTATATTGCAGCCAATCCCGTGTTTCACGAACGGACAAAACACATAGAAAAAGATTGTCATTTCGTTCGTGATGGTATTAAAGAGGGCATTCTATCTACTAAACACATTCGTACTATAGAGCAGTTGGCTGATTTCCTGACCAAGGCCCTTAAACGTCAACAATTTCTGTATTTATTTCGCAAGATGGGTGTTCACGATTTTCACCTTCCACCTTGAGGGGGAGTATTAGGCGGCGGATTGTTATAATGGGCTTAGGCCTTACGACAAGTACGAAGAAATAGAAGAATAGAAAATTTACATTATTTATATCATAGACTTGCCTCTTCATTCACATAATATAACACAACACAATATTCAGAGCAAACCCTAGTTTAGCAATCACACGTTAAACACCAATTTTTTCTGCATGTAAAAAATTGACATGATTTATGTTACAAATTAAGTATTTCAGTCTTTTTTGGTAGGATTTTAATTAACGCATCCAAATAACCAGATTACATTCGAAGTATCTATTTTCTCATGCAACTAAGTTATCTTTCATCCAATTTTTATACCTCAGCTCCTTTGTTTTACTAAAATCCAAAATATATATGGATGATATTATCCGAATGATGTACCTGGATGAGAAAATGAAGTGTCCTTAATCCCTATATCTTGTTGAATATATAGGAAGACAGGGCAAACTAGTTGACCCACCACCTTTGTACATTATCCATTTATTTACTACAATTATATATTCTTATACTCATATAATGTTTGCACACACACACAATTATATATTCTTATACTCATATAGTCGTATAATGATTCGATCGAATTTTCTTCTAGAAGCAGGGAAAAAAAAAAAGCATCCCAATTACTTAAATTAAGAAAATATTGGGTGTCAAATGGCAACAATGTTCTTCTCCGTCCAATTGTTTATGGAGAGTATAGCTTTTATTATCAATTGAGTATTTTACACTAATAATAATAATAGAGAAAGCTATGCTTTAAACTTTTTAAGTGAATTGAAAACATAAAAAGTTTGATTTTGTCAAATAAGAAAAAAATTCGTGGGATGCAAGCAAATGTACCAGAACATGTTGAAACAAGAGTGATGATACATGTCAAGAAGAAAAGGAATCTTGTCTGTCTGTCGTATTTGCTTTAGCAATTATAATGATCATATACCACCACAACGTCATTCTTATAGTTTATATACATTAAAAATTCTTAACCCATAGTTTTAGATTTTCAATTATTGTTGGAACCATAAATATAAAATAAGTAAATTTCGCGATTATATGATTCCTTTTTTATTTTCCTTTTTTTTTGGAAAGGATAGTAAAACAATTGTTAAATATGTAAAGAAACCATATATAGACTTACAACTAGAGAAATCAAAATATTCTGTGATTGTCCCATCCAGCCTGGAAAATAATCTCATAAATGACTAATTTTATTATATCTTGTTTATTTAATTACGGAGTTGGATTATGTAATACATGCAAAAATAGCATTTAAAAAAAAAAAAAAAAAATCACAGACGCGTTGATCCTACGTGGCACGGTAAAACGGTGCTGACCGGCGAATATTATTGGCTTAGTTGGCCATTGCTAAGCAAATTGTAACGTTAAACTAATCACCCAGATTTAGCATTAAATATCTGAGTTTGTAATAATTACAATAAAACCTTTCTTTAACAACTGAACTGGTGGGTTCATCAACCACCGAGTCATTCAACTCGCTACCAACACTGATCGGTTTCCCAATTCCGTCCGCCGTAACTTCCGCATCCAGAAACACCAACAGTTAACGGCCGTCTCCGACTAAGAAGCATCCTCCGACGATCATAGACGGCGCGTTTCTCGGGATCCGAAAGCGTGCAGTACGCCGCGTGGATCTTCATGAAATCGTCCGCCGCCGACGAGTTACTACTCCGACTGTTTCCCGCCACGTCGGGATGGTAGATCCTGGCTAGTCGTCGATAAGCCGATTTGATCTCTTGGCTCGTCGAGCCGGCGGGGATTTCGAGGATCTCGTAGAGAGACGCTGTCGGTTGAAACCGCTGCCGTAAATCTTCGGCGGTGCAGGTGTAGGATGCGGTGGTGGTTGCAGAATGAGACGGCGAGATCCGGGAAACGCGTGACGGTGCTGGGAAAGGAGAGAGCGGCGGTGAAGATGAAGAAGAAGAAGAGAGGAATGGAGGAATGAAGAAGGTTGAAGAGGAAGAAGAGAGCATTCTGAAACGGCGGCGTTTTTGGGTTTCTCTTTGTTTTTCAGTTTCCGATTTAGGTCTGTATGATGGGATGATGCAATTTGATTTGAGAGGAGATGATGAAGTGATTAGAGAGGTGTATTTATAGGCCTAAGAGGTGGTTAATTTAATTAATGTTATGGTTAAAGTTTTAAATAATTGCATCTGTGACTGCAATTTAAATATTCTGTCGGGTTATTAGCAAAAAACCGAACCGGTTTGGTTTTGGGATAATTTGGGGAAGCTGAGTCAGACGGAAAGGCTTATCCAGTTGGAAATGTTTATTACTTTATTGTAGAAGCGATAAGATTCAACGAACTAAATGTTTGAGCACAGTGGCACTAATCTCCTGTAATAATTTGTCTTCTATAATCAAAATTTTTTTTTATGTCATCTATCAAAACTTTCAAACTAACTTTTTCACTTTTCTTTTCTTCTTTTTTTTTTTTTTGGTAAATTATAAAATTCAAAATCTTCACTCTATGTCTTCCCTGAGTTAGGTGAAAATGACGTTTCATATTTTGAAGAAAATAAAGCCTCGTTCCAAAATATATATTTGAAGAAAATAAAGCCTCTTTCCAAAATATATATTTGAAGAAAATAATAGAAGTTTTCTTTCAAACTCTATTTATATATATATATTTATCTTTCAATTGTATTTATTTTTACCATGAATATTTTAAAATGTTGTAAAAAAAAATATTTTAAAATCTTATCCATTTATTTTAATGATATACATGTACTATATATATTTAAAGTATAGAATTGTAGGTAGAGAATAGACATTATATATTTATGAATGATGTGTATGTGTAAAATATATACCATATTCTATCTATACTTTTCTTCTTGTCAACCATATATGTCTATGTCTATACTTTCTAAAATTAGTATTTGTTGTATATAAACATTTGTAGACATCCAAATTTTTTTGAACGATTCTATCTAATACTCTTTTTTTTTTTTTCATTGTAGACATCCAAATTTTTTTGAACGATTCGAAACTAATACCAAATGGAAGTAGCTCTAATAGATCATTTTGATGGTTATAACTTACACGATGCATGAACTAGTTTTTTTTTCTTTTTTTTTTTTAATGAGACGTTCTCTCCACTTTTGATAGTCCACTTGACCACTTTCAACATTTCTAAGTTCTAACTTCTACCTAAATTGATCAGTTTACCTAAAGTAATCATTCAAAGTCTAAACACCAAAAAAAATGCATACAAAACATGGTTTGGCCTATACGTTTGCCAACTCTCTCAGACCCTAATTAATACCCTTTTTTTTCTGAGAAAGCCATCTGCAATGCACTTTTCTATTGATGATTATCATTTTTAGCTTCTTTTTCTTTGTTAGTGTATAATTATAAATGCACTTTTTCAAATTGATAATTATAATTTATTAATTTGTAAACACCAAAAAAAAGTTTATAAACGTGGGTTATGGCCTTTGCGTGTTCCATCTCTCTCGTCCTAACTTCCTAATACATAGAACGCGCTAATCTTTTTCGAACCTGTTAGAGGAGTTTCTTGTGCTCAGACCATGCTTTTCCTCGTTCTCCCTGATCAGGATCTCTAGAGAGCTCAATGTAAGGGCAGATTGTCTAGCCCGTTCTTCAAGATTGCTTTCCTCTGAAATTTCCTTTGTAAACTCTTTTCCTCCGGTTTGGGCAACCAATCTTGGAGTTATTTTTTAATTTGATTAATGTTTGGTTGAAAAAAAAAAAAAAAAAAAGAACGCGCTAATCTTATCACAATTATGATAACAACAAGCCAATAACGAATTTATTGATGTCGCTTCTGAACTAATTTTCATTATTATGGTCATAATAATCAGAGTTTTTAGTTTTCCAGTATTTGTCTACAAAATTACATTTTTTTATTCCACTGAAACATTTTCATTATATAATATAAAATTGGAATGAGTGCAATATTTTTTTTAATTCAAAAGCTGGCGGAAAACAAGATATCCGATTTCCAGAAACTTAAATTCAATACACAAGAATACAAGATAAAACACTAAAACCAAAAAAGAACTCTCAAAATCATCGGAAAAGTTAAAAGAGAACATTAGCCGCGGAGCTAAATGCTCAAAAGAAAAGATGTCGTAGGATATACAAACGCAAACGGAAGAGAGCCAAGGATAAAGATCACCGCGAAAACTTAACCCAACTGAACGAATACCTCAAACAAAGACTTAACCCAGCTGAAAATGAATACCTCAACAACTACATCGAGCTGTTGTTTCTTTTCCTAAAACACAATGAAGTTTTTTACTATGCACAACTAAACATACAAATGGACTTATATGGAGCATTCATATAATATTTCATAACACCTCCAAATCAACGATTTATGAAGTCATCATTCATCAAGAACCTAATGATTTATTTATGAAGTCAACATTCTTTTTTTTTAATCGAGTTGGGGATTAAAAAAAGTATCGTTTAGACTAAACACTTACTATAACGGACATTTAACACTGTAAACGGTTTTGTATGTCTCTACTACTTAACGACATGCTTTAGAAGGCCTAGTCAACAAAACTTTTAACATTTATTTATAATTTGATCAACATTTCCAAAGTATAAGATTAAAACGTCCTAAAGTTGAAAATTTATGATATTTTTCCCTACAATATTTCATAACACATGCATCATAATTCACGAACCCATGTTTTCACACTCTGATTAGTCATCAGGTATACACAATACAAAAACTCATATCACTAAATTGTGGCTAATTGACTATATGTATATCACTTTCTTTGACACTGTTTATAAGAAAATATATGTTACAACAACACATGAAAACAATGCAGTTCCAGTTACTTTTTTTTTTCTACATAAGGGATCCAAAAAATTCCGACTAATTTTCAGATTTGATTCTTTCGTTCCAAGATATTGCAGATTTGCTTAGACCTTGCGAGTAATAAGGTAACCAGGAGGGCTTCTAACATTTCTTGATTTGATACTTGCAGTTCTCAAGAGTCTACGAAACTCATGGAGACTGATTTTACCATCATTGTCTATGTCTGCTTCTTCAAGAAGTGGCTCGATGGATCCTTTCAAGCCAGTATGCTGCAAAAACAAATATCCATTTTAATAATGTTAGAAGCCTAGTTGATGTAATGATGAAATTATGAGGCCTTAAGAATTGAAAGTTCTTGTTTGCACAAAAAAAAGAAGAAGCCTAGTTGATGTAATAATGTGACATTAGAGGATTAAGAAGCATATACCATTCGAAGTTCCTCTGCTGTTATATATCCATCTCCATCTATGTCGAATTTTTCAAATGCTGCTCTTGATCTCTGTTGCCACTTTTCAGAATCATGTTCCTCTAATTGATTTACGTGTAGCGCAGCGGCGACAAACTCAGAGAAATCCACAAATCCATCTGTGTTGCTATCAATCTGCTGACAGTAAAAAACACAATTTAGATTAAAGAATCTCATCATCATCATTAATACTAAATTTATTTTACATATATATACCGCTTGAAGAATCTCGGCGACTCGTGCATCCTTAAGCTTCCAAGGATGATCTTTCGCAAGAGCCTATGGAAACAAGAATGAGTTGATGTCAAGTATAGTATTTTGGCTGGATCATTTTTGCTGGTGATTGAGTTTTATTTGTACTTTACCTGCCTCATCTCTTCAAGGCTAATGGCGCCATTCTTGTCAACGTCAATCGCATCAAACTGGTCTCTAAGATCAGCCAACTCCTCTTCATCAAGCGTAGTTGCAAGAGCCTAGACTCAAAAAACACAACTCAGGTTAAAAACACATCCAACACCACAAACGAAAAACAAATCTCATTTCTGTTATTAGTGTTATTACCCTTAGAGCGAATTGCTTGAGGCGGCTAAATTTCACAAACTGTCGCATGTTATTGAGAACAGATATGTCTATAGGAATCTCAGATGCATCTCCTCCTTCTCTAACCCATGGATGTGCTGCAACCAAAACATACATATATATAATAAGAACAAATAAAATTAATCAAAAATGGCGTTACACTGGTTACAAAGTTCTTACATAGCGCCTGTGCAGCTGTTAATCGTGCTCTCGGGTCTTTTANTTTACATATATATACCGCTTGAAGAATCTCGGCGACTCGTGCATCCTTAAGCTTCCAAGGATGATCTTTCGCAAGAGCCTATGGAAACAAGAATGAGTTGATGTCAAGTATAGTATTTTGGCTGGATCATTTTTGCTGGTGATTGAGTTTTCTTTGTACTTTACCTGCCTCATCTCTTCAAGGCTAATGGCCCCATTCTTGTCAACGTCAATGGCATCAAACTGGTCTCTAAGATCAGCCAACTCTTCTTCATCAAGCGTTGTTGCAAGAGCCTAGACTCAAAAAACACAAATCAGTTTTAAAACACATCAAAACCACAAATGAAACACAAATCTCTTTTTCTTTTATTAGTGTTACCCTTAGAGCGAATTGCTTGAGGCGGCTAAATTTCACAAACTGTCGCATGTTATTGAGAACAGATATGTCTATAGGAATCTCAGATGCATCTCCTCCTTCTCTAACCCATGGATGTGCTGTAACCAAAACACACATACAATAAGAACAAATAAAATTAATCAAAAATGGCGTTACACTGGTTACAAAGTTCTTACATAGCGCCTGCGCAGCTGTTAATCGTGCTCTCGGGTCTTTTACTAACAACTTCTTGACAAAATCTTTGGCGCTGTTGCTAATCATTGGCCACGGTTTTCTTCTAAAATCAGGTTTGTTCTTCAAGACCTATGTATATATAATTTATAAATTAACATATCTTCATGATTAGAGATTTTTATGATGTCTAATGAATATTTTTCCTTAGGGAAACTACACAAACCTCCTTGAAGATACCATCTTCAGTCTTATCCCAGAATGGTCGTCTCCCGCAGAGAAGAATGTAACTGATTACACCAATACTCCACACATCTGATTCGGGTCCTGACCTGCGTTTCAACACTTCAGGTGCTACGTAGTACGCGCTCCCAACGATATCATGAAACTTTTTGCCTACATTGTAGCAAAATTATTATGTGTTTAGCTAGATGAAAGAATTGGTATGTGAAGACTCACTTTGCATAATTTTGCAACCAACCTGGTTTTATGAAGTCTGATAAACCGAAATCTGTAGCCTTTAAAGCCGAATCTTCATCAGTCGATTTGAACAGAAAATTCTGTTTAAAGAAGATGATTAGTAAGACAAAAATGAACTACACGTAACACATTCAGAACATAATGATGATATGAATTTGTAATTAACTACCTCTGGTTTCATATCTCGGTGAACCAAACCGCGCAAATGACACTCAGCCGCAACTTTGAGCATCTGTCTCACTACCACGGCCGCATCTTTCTCGCTATAACGGCTATCTTTCCTGAAAACAAGCAACAGACAATAGCTTAAGACTCAAAAGTGATAAGACTCAGAGCAACACACATAAACGTATCACTATGGTTACCTGGCTAGTATCCGATCAAGTAATTCACCACCCTCGCATAACCTGAAGAACAATATATCATCAACGAAACAAACTAATAAGCAACAGAAGAGACAACAGTGTTTGTCCTTTTCTCATTCTTGTATCACAAGAAAGAAAATGATCATAAAATACAATTAAAAAATGGTCTAAAGGAAGGGCTTTAACTTACTCCATGACTATATAAACAGAGTTCTTGTCTTCAAAGGCATTATAAAACCGAACCACATTTTCATGACCAGTTAAAGCTTGTAGTATCTTCACCTCTCTCTTTACATCTTCCACAGCTATAGGAATTGTCATCTGCCCCAACCCAAAATCAAGAAATCCAAGAATCCAATACTTTTATAAGGATAAAAATAAAACAATTCTAAAATCTAAAATAATCTTTAAAATAAAATATAGTTCTATGATTAGAAAAGAGAGAATCTTTAAGAATGATTGAATCATGATGATAATAACCTTGGCCTTATCGATCTTCTTGACGGCGACACGATCACCGGTCTTTTTATCGGTGGCGACATATGTATAACCAAATTGGCCATGTCCAAGCAATTTCCCAATGGTGTAACGGTGATCAAAATCTTTAGCGTAACCAAAGTCAATACGTTTACCGTAAGGGATCGCTTCTCCATGTCTCTTATTATTATGGTTATTATTGCTAATAACTTTATCTCTCCCTCTCCCATGCGGTGGCGTTTGCCGCGTCGGCGTTTTCTTAGCCGTTGCATTGCGTCGCGGTTGCGTTCTATGATCCTTTTGGATCGTGACGGCCATGAAAGAACATGGTGTTTGAGGCGGTCTGTGTTTGACCACCGTGAGAGGAGGATGATGTGGGACAGGGTTCCGGCCGCTGCGGTTGTGGCCGGAGCCTTTAGCGGCGGAGGAGAAACAGAGACCCATATAGTTTATTTATGGGATTTTACGGTTTCTTTGACCCTACGCAATGAGGATGTTTTCTTAGGGGGAGGTTTTGTTGGCATTAATGAATGGGAAAATGAGGTCGCCATCGAAACAGCATTGCCAGAGAGAAATGTAGAGAGAGAAAGACATGGGGAGACATGGAAGCTTCGATATGCGTTGGTCAAGAAATAGACATTTCTTTGGGACATCAAATATTTTATATTTTTCAACATATAGTAATGTTTTTGGAGTAACTATAGAAAATTTGAGAATGTTAGGTTATATAAATTGAGAATTTAAGGTGTATAAATATAAATTTCAAGTTACAAATGTTTAAATTTAAGAATTTTAGTTTTCTTTTTTTTTTTTTTTTTGTGTGTGGAAAAAACTATAAAGAAATTATAAATACTTCGCAATCGTCAAAACTAAAAATAAAAAGTCATGGTACTTTGAAAAAAAAAAGTCATGGTGCTTTGAGCAGCTCGTGATACTCGTGATATAATGAGTTTGTGTTCTGTTTCTGAATTTGCAAAAAGTTTGAAGTGAAGAGATTGATTGGTTTATTTAATATGTTTTGTAATGGCAATATAATGAGTTTGTGTTCTGTTTCAAAATCATGCCGTTTGCTTGGTTGGGTTCCTTAGAATAATCTCGTTTTGTGTAAGTTTTTTTACTTGAGTTATCTTTTTATTTTTGGTCTTTTGACCAAAACCAATATTATATGAGACCAAATAAAAAAATTAGCAAAATTCTCAGTTTTTTCAACTCTAAAGACAATTCAAAATTTTCAAGATTTGCAGAGAGTAAAAGAAAGTGATACATGAGGAGAAGAGTAAAATCAAATTCGATATAAGAAGCTTCTGCACGAGCCTCCTCCAACTTTGTTGAGAGCTCTTTCATGAAAAGTGTGCTTGTTCCGTGGCTGATCCGCAGAACGTCAAATGCCTTAGTCAGTGAACTCACCGCCTCTTTGGTTTCCCCCAGCAACCTGCAACATAACAATTATTATGCTTTTATCCGCAGAATATTATAGAAACAAAACACCAAGTTATTGCACTCAGACTCAGATTAACATAGGGAGTTAATATGGACAATAATTTCCTACAGGCACACCATGAATCAGTAGTGTTTGTATCCACACTTCCGCAGGGATTCAAACTTAGGGATATCCAATTTCCTACCACCAAGCCAACCATTTTTGGTGAGTACGGAATGTTGCATCTAGGCCTACCCATATACGGTCCTGACGGAAAGTCACAGTAGAATAAGAGTCTCAAGCACTATAGTAACGTAAAGTAACTGGGAACATGTAATGGAATGGTTGCTTTGATATTTAGGAACAACACTTATATGTCCTATCGACTTTTACGGGAGAATTAAATCGGCCGGACAGCATAATTCTGTCTTCAAACTCTATTTCAGTCTCTGCAGCTCAAAATCTAATCCAGGTAACACAGTAGTAAACTAGAGAAAGGATAAAAGAGTTTTTAATACCATTCGAGTTTTCCCTGGGTATAGAACTGCAGTCCAATCAAAGGATGGGTTGCTGGATATACTCCTGCAATTTTATAAACAAAGTAAGCACAAGTAATATAACCACCAAAAGAATTTGAATGATTCTACCATTACTGTTAGCTGTTTCTGTTAAAGGACTAATTAGCAGCCATTAGTACTAGTACAGTTGGCTTCTGATACTGTAAGCAATTAAGTTCGTAAAGTAATTATAAGAAACTGTACCAGCACAGTAATTATAAGAAAATGTACCAGCACAGTAATTATAAGAAAACTTTTGAAAGCTTCGAAGGTATGTTCGAAATATAATACCCACACCTAGATCTATATACTAGAAGTCTAGTTATTTTTTAAGATGTCCAAAAGAAAAAAGAAAAAAAATAGATAAAACTTTCATCCTTAAAAAGCAACGTAATAATCAAGATGAAGCAGACTAATCAAGATTAAGTAGACATACTTTGGTAAACAGGGACTATGAGTCTGCAGTAATTCAAAGCTTCTTTCCAGCTTTCTACATCCATTAGCATCTGCAATAGAATGCGTAACAGCAAGCTTTGAGACACCACATTTGTATCTTTATTTCAGAACTCTGTACAACTTCCAAAAATCCAAAACCTTCGTTTTTTTTTAAACGTACCTTGAGAAGTTTTTCACGGGTTCTCATTAAAATGATGGAGAAAGAATTGTAAAGCTTCACTTGTAGTTTCTCCATTGTCTTATATAGTTCGATAGCGGCTTTTTTATCTGCAAATGGTCAAAGATTTTCTCAGACAACTTGCATCACAGCTCAATGTAACCAAAGATCAGTTAATCTTGTTCAGGCCTATAAATGCAGACACTGGAGGAAGGAAAACAGGCAAAATATTACTTTCTGCAGAAGGAGATGCAGGAGCATTCTCTGAAACTCTTTTAACATCACTTGCTAACTTTTTAACCTCTTCCTTGCTCCTAAGAAGCAAGCATTTCTGGCAAACAAAACCTTTTTCTTCTGCAAAAGTAAACAAATGAGGATTAGAGGAATCAAGAATGTTCTTGGACACACAAACTACGTAGTTAAATCTTAACATACCAGGATCACGGAGTAAGAAACCAGTGCATTTCTCATTGGCACACCGATAGCCTTCCAATATTGCACTTTCTTCAATATCATGCGGTTCTCCCTTTAGATATGAAAAATTAGGGTACATGTAGTAAGAAATCTATATTGGGTGGTCAAGTACAAACTTCATTTGTTAATAAGTGGGAGGATTAATGACTACTTACAAAGTTATTGCAGCGAGCACACTGACAGTGGAAGAGGTATTGTTCTTTCAGAGACTTCTGCCGAGTCAGAGTGCTTCCAGCGGTTTCAATATAGCTGATAGTTATCTGACCAAAGGCAAAGGATCTAACAGCTATATGTCAGTGTTCTACTAGCATATACGAAAGACTCAAGATGAAACAAATCAGGGACTACCTCTGAACCCTTTGATATCTTATCCATTGCACGGACAACAGCCATCTGCTCCTCAAACACTAAAATCGCATTGGGAGAGCAGCTACAGAGCAAAAGATTTAGGCAGGAAACAAAGTGATTAAAGGACACAAAAAAACAGATAAGTGAAGCATTAAACTGTGATTTATAATGGAAACAAAGGGAAACAATCCTATCCCTTGAGGTCTCAATTCGCTATCACAAATGGTATGAGCATTGCATGAGAACTGTGTTCAGTAGAAACGAAAGTGGCTTTAGTATATCCCTGAACAACATTTCAGGTAAAGACGAAACGAATGCAAATAAAACGAGGCCAATCTCTAGTCCTCAAATAAAACACTGTGACCCATCTCTTTTGATTTGTCATAGTATTTTCATGAGTATTCGGATGCAAAGTCATATCATCACCAACCTATCTGTATAATACTAAATATATAAAAAATTCCTAACACAAAAGAAGGATAACTATCAACTGCCGCTTGCAGGAAGCCAGCTCAGTCAATGTCAAGCTAAAACTTGAAGACTAGAAAGAAAGAAAAAGTGATGGTGTAGAACCTTTGAAAAGTTCTCGGCGATCTCTCTAAGGTCAACACTAGGTCATTGAAGAATCAAGTTCACAAGATTAGCCATCTGCGCATATAACAACATCTGCTTTTCATCAATCTCAGACATGTCTACCAAATGCAAGGTTAAAGACTACAAATTTCCAGGGGTATAGAGATCATCATTCATCAATATCACAAAACTATAAAACCCAAATTATGGAGGATACGGGACACTAAAGCCTCCACCAAACTATAATTGTCAGTTGTTGTAACTGGCAAGACCTGGACAAGATAAATACATTAAGAGATTAGGATACATAGACTGCTATCAAAATGAAACTAGCAGCCAAAATATAATATAAGACTTATTCTCGACATTTCAACACAAAGGTAAATGCAAGTAACAGCAGAGAGTCATAGCTGATAATGAGAACCTTTTCATTTTGCAGATTCCGCTTGATGTAAAGTTTGACCATCAGACGTATCGTAGGAGTAACAAACTTCCGTTTCTCTTTGTCAAGCCTAGAGAGAGCTTTGCACTCATGGCCAATTATATTTTGACTTCTGAAACGAATCAAAACAACCTAAAACGAATCAATCATCAATTTGAATAGAGGACTCAAATATCAAAACAACATCTCTAAAGGTTACTATTATAAACCTGGCAAGAGCTCCCACAGTACCAAACAACTTGACAACCAGAACATCTCTTAAGGTTATTATTATTGGTCTTGAAACATCCATCACATCTTGATTCCGAGGAGGACGATGTATTATTCGGAACACAAATATAAGGCTTTTGGCTTAGAATCACTTCGCCTTCACGAAAACACAAAAATTAGTTTAAAAAACGGTTGGTCGATTGAAACCCTAAATAAAACCTAGGGACTGGGAGAGAGATGAACCTGGACGAAAATCTCTGGTAGTGAAAAGGGAGCGGCCTTTCTGTGGGAGATTCAAAACGCTTAAGCAGCGATCTTCTAGAAACCTCTCCAAATCCGCCATTAGTGAAGCTTCCTCCATTGGAACACTTTAACGAGAGGTTTCGAGAGAGATCAACGGTAACTTTGAATCAATCAATTCTGAAATTTAGGGGTCAATTTCAGTTTTGTTTCAGCCTCACTCGCTTTTAAAACCCCCGGACCGCCAGATTCTTTCTTCTTCCGGGTTTTGGCGGAGAGATTTTATTAGTTGCATTTACATCCCTTTTCGAATTTATACAATTTTCCACAATTTGACAGAGATTTTATTAGTTGCATTTAGACCCCTTTTCTTATTTATTTACTCTTTTCAACTTCGTTTGTCACTGAAAACAACTGATGGCATGATGGCATTTGGAGTCATCAATTCCGAATTATGCAGAAGCGATTGAAGGGTTATTTGATGCATGATATGATATTAAAGATTAGAGGGTTCAAAAATACAATTTATAGTACAGGAAATGTTGCACAAAGGCGAGTGACCAAAAGGAGTGATAAATTACATAAAGGTTACATATTTACAACCCTAATGAATAATGTTAGCTTCCATTAAATTAAAAAAAAAAAGCACTGAAAACTTAATTGTAAAGTATTTTCAAGTTAGAACCAAGGGTGCCATGTTGGATCCATCATACATAAGTTGCGAGGCGACAAGGCTGCCTCCACCAACTCGTTCACACCTCTTTGCACTGACTGCGGCGGCTCAACCGTGTTCTCATCCTATACAAAACAAAACCTATTAATATGTTTGATCTTATGATGAAGATATTATTATAATGATGATGCTGTATGTACCTCTTCCGAAAAGTACTGTGGGGCTATTCCTCTGATCCGTCCAATGACATCTTCCACATTGGCGTTAACTTTGTGCTTCAGCTCCGCTGAGTTCAGTGTAGCAATTCCTCCAACAGGAGGAATCGGCACACCAAGAGGTCTTCTTCCAAACCAAGACAGCAATTCATCACGGAAGAACATAGCAAGCTGATACCGTAGATGTTCGTTTTGCTGAAAATTTGCAAGACAATAGAGAAACAGAGGTCAATCAATGGGCTTGTTGCATCCTTAAGTTTTTGTATATATATATATATATATATATATTTTGAATTATCCCTTTACCTTGGAGGAGATTACTGCTTGAGCTGCTGAACACATGGATGACATGAGGAGACCTTCGACCCCAAACTGAGAGAAGAATGCTTGCATGTTCCTTGTGAGGCGGAAAGGCACGGGTTCGTTAAATTCTATCATCCCGTTGGCGTCATAAGCAGGGTGAAAATCTGTCTGGAACATTTTCCCAGTGTTTTTTGCAAACAAGACCTTGTTCGGGGACCTCCCACCGATTTGTAGCATGAAGGACATGAAACTGGAGACAGCTAGCTGGACTGCAAATTGTTTCTTGAAAGCCCACATATGGCTTCCGCTCATCAACGTCTTGTACATGTACTGAGAGAAGATACTGTCATTGACCAAAGTTTTTGTGATGTCTATATAAGCCTGCAGACGAAGATCTCCTATTGCCTCTGCTGAGATTTGCCCTGATATAGCTTGATTAAGTTGCTCCTTAAAGTGGGTAATTGGAAGATCTGCCTCCCGGTCATTTCGTGCACAGTGATTCTCATAGACCTCAAGGAAAGTGTTGTACATGAGATCATCCTCAACCATCCGGACCTGAAACCAAATATTTTTGTTAAAACCAATACTCGTCCAATGGAACATCAAATCTGAATTCAAGGTATAAAAATCACCTGAGACCAGACAGGAATGATGATTGGAGTGTGAATTCCAATGTGTCGCCGTCTTGATTCTTTATGCTTATCAAACATTTGATTCATTACACGGAAAAGCTGCAAGATGCGTTCATCACTTCTAGCATTAGGCGTCAATGATGTCTGGACTATAAAGTGCTTTTGCGAGCCATCAGAGCCAATCAGAGTCAACCGCCTGAAGCTGCTTCCATGCCTTCGAACGATAGGAACGTCTGCTCCAACCCTATCCAACTTTACTGTATGATCAGGTGCGATTTCCTGTTTAATTGCACATAGTTATTTTAACAATCAGATAGGGAAAAAATGTTCCAATTGAAGTCTTAATTAAGAGCAAGGGAATTCTACCTGGTCAGCAAAGTACTGCCCTGGTATCTCCACATCAACAACACTGAAGTCACGCAAAACCCTGCTCTCATCTTCCAATCTTAACACAGCCGGAAACCTATCTTCAACATTGCTCTGAAGAATATTTTTCCACTTTTTCAGTCGCGCCGTCAGCTCAGCGAGTGTGTCTGGAAATGTAGATGTACTTTCCGGATCAAGGTGACGCTCAAAATCCTGTTTGTACTCTTTCACAAATTCGACATGCTTGGTTACAGCATCTGCTGAGAAACAAGCTCTGCAGACACCCGACAGCTCTTTTTTGAGTGGTTGGGGAACCTCGGCAGTGGTAGCAGTTGGATACTTGTAACAACGATGCAACAGAGCATTCACAACCGCCAGCAGTCTTTCTTCCGGTAATGTAACGAATCTTGAACCTATTTCTGTGAGAAGAACCTGAAAAAGAAGATTACTTGCTTAGATCATCCAACCAAAAACCTGCTTGGTTGAGTAAGAATCAAAACCGAAGCTATATCCTTCTTCTCAATAGTGTGTTGCATATTCCTCTGACTTATGGTTACTATGAAAATTTGCATGTGTTTAGAGCAATTTTAATGAATATGGTAGATATACAGGAAAAAAGTATCACCTCGAGTTCACTGGCTAAATTGTTATGTTTACCCCTAAGAGCTTCCATGATATCTTTAGCAGCGTCAAAAGCTCCCGCTGCAGAGATTGCTAGGGATGCAACATTCCGCCTCGCTGTGTTTTCATTGTTATCATTGATACCGGAGCTGCTTTGGTGCATCGGTTGATCACTCCCGGTATGGACATTATTTTCCGCAGTGGAGCGGTCACTATCTTGCCCATGTGCATTACCACTGTCATGTGTTCCACTGGGCCCGCTAATTTGACTGCCTTGATGGATTTGAGTTTCCGATGGTAAATTGCTTCCACCGTGGCCTGCACTTGCACCAGAGGCATTTTGCTGCATTCTTTGAGCCAAAACCAATCTGCTAAGTTCGGATTTATTTACTGCATCACGTCGTTCCAGCAAGTATGTGCGCAACCAGTAATAGAGAGCCTGAAACAGAAATTCGCCACATACTCAGATAAAATGATGATAATGCACGAATTAGTCATAAACGCTAAAGGTAAATTACCTGTGGGAAAACTGCAGCAATTTTCAATAAAACCAATTTGCAATGGGGTGCTTCTGTTCTTTGTAGGGAAAGTAACAGCTGTGGGATCCAAGAAAGCCATACCCAGTGAGGAACTTGCTCTAAGTGTTTATCAAACACTCTGCCAACAGGCTCATTCACTGTATCAAAGCTAAGAAGATAAAGAACACGAGCTATATGACTTCTGGAATTGGAAACTCCAAATCTTATACCCTGAAGAAAGCAACTGACAGCATATTCAAGCCATATTTCTTCTTGTGTTTCTTGGTATGCCTACAAAAGTGAGTAAAATATAAGTACAAGTAATAGAAAATTTAGGGGAATGTTAACAGCCATATAAGAAACAGAACATAGTCACAAGACATACCATATCACAATAGCTTCCCCAGCTTATCCATCCTTTGGGTAAATTCTTGAACAGGGTGATAGCATTGGAATATGCAATATTAGCACTTTCGGTGTCATTTAATTTCAAATGAAAATCCCCCTTCAGACGAAATATCTCTGCTTTGATCTTATCTGGAAAATACTCCAAATTTGTGCTATTGATCAGATTAAGACCACTAGCACGCTCTCCCTTCATTTCCAGATATGCTTTTGCTTGCTCTCTAATTTTAACAAAAGCTTCCTGCACTCACACATCCAAAAACAAAAGATTAGGAAGATACCTTCATAAAACTAACACTATTTCAAGCTAATCATAAAAAAAAAAGAAAAGAAAACAATGAAAAAAACCACTTTGAGACAACGAAAAAAAAGCCCTTGTTTAGAGAGTATTGCACTTGACGATTTTCGAGAAATGTACCTGTACTTCCATAGTTGAGTGTCCATACATTTTTTCAAGAATCTGAACACAAACATCATAAAGCCCTTGTTTCCGAGCTATCCTGGCAAGCTTATTGACATTCCATGCTTTGTCACGAAAACCAAGGTGATGAAGTGGAGAATTTGAAGTAGCAAAGTCCTTAAATGCATCAATAACAACATTATACATTTCATTCCTCCACTGTAGCATATCGTACCAGACTGTCATATTATCCCATTCATTTGGAGTCCTCAGCCTCCAAGTCTCAAGAATATCCTTCAGATCTGCATAACGATTTCCAAGTCCACCAACTGCAACATTTCCTGTGCCTTTACTCCCATTTGCGATGTCAACATGAATTCTAGCAGACTCCTGAACCTCAACTAGTTGTTGGAATTGCTGCAATAGAGGCAC
Organism: Camelina sativa; assembly: GCF_000633955.1. Lineage (NCBI taxonomy): Eukaryota > Viridiplantae > Streptophyta > Magnoliopsida > Brassicales > Brassicaceae > Camelina > Camelina sativa. Next base: position 19,827,885 of record NC_025685.1, on the reverse strand, counting down.
TCTAGCATGAACAGACATTTCAGGCAACTGCCACCACTGTTCCAAGGCAAGATCAACGCCTTTCCCCACTGTGTTTTCGGCATCTCCAACACCATTTGAATTTCTGTCATGAAGGGCAAAATAAGATTGAACCAAACGAAGCTTTGGAGTCTCTTCCACTTGTGCCTTTGGTATAACGTGATCCTTCAAATATGCCCAATCGGGTAATTTCCAAAGACTATCAAGCAGTATTTCATAATTCTCAATGCTTTTTCCAAAATCTACCAGGGCATCCCATTGACTAAGCTGACTGGCGCAGTGGAGCCACTGCTCCTCCCACAGACACATTTCTGCTTTAGGGACTGTGTTGTTATACGTGCCTTGGGTTGCCTTAACCATTGCCTGGTAAAAGAGGCTCTGGGCACGCTGCCAAAAACCATGCTGAACTAATGAAAGTCCAGCTCTCGTTTCAGCAGTGATGGATCTCTTCTTCCACAACCCAAATCTCATATCTTCTTCATTTAACAAACGATAAAGCTCAGCAAGAGACTCAGCACATTTTGTGTCATTCATGAACAACATCACATGGCTCTCTAGCAACGCCAATGCGAGATGCCACGCATTGTACGTTTTTCCAATATATTTGATAAGCTCACTAGGCATCCTAGGTTGAGGGTGGCTCAACTGAAGCCCTTCCAGAAGTGCTTGAACAACATTTGGCCGGTGTCCTTGCTGCTTCTTATGGTAGTCCTTCGATAGTAGAGAAATCATAGGTTTAGCCAATGCTACCTGTTCTTCCTTGAGCAGGGTTACCCATACAATTGGAAATACCAAGACCCACAAATGATATGCAACATTGGCATCCGTGTGAGCCAGCTCCCTTAAAGGGATGACCACATCAGCCACCTATAATGGAAATTAAAAATAGTTATAAGCCAATATATGAATAACGTGATACCAAATCAATCAGGTGGATAAATACGCCTAGGGACTTATGATAATTTAGTCAGCATTTTTGATTAGGTATTATAACAAAGAGAAAGCACCATGATAACACAAAAGATAATTTTAAATGACTCGTAAACACCTGAAGTTTGCTGGTCGCGCTCAGAAATTGTGCATGCTTCATAACTATACTGTCAAACATTGCAGTAACTTCTTCGGGACCCTCTAAGTTAGCAGGAGCTTGATGCTGTATTCCAGGACTATCTGAAGGTAAAAGTGGTAGTACCCTCGCGGAATTTGGGGCCAGGCTAATTGGCTTGTCCTCAACTAAGATAGCTAAAAGGAGATCAAGACCTTGTTTGAGCCAAAATACATCACTTAAAGCTTCCCAATCCTGAATTTGAATAATGTACTGCAACCGCGCGAACAAATTTTTTCCAAGTGACTCGTGATATAACAAGAAGAACTTCCTTCTCATCTCAGGATCACTTGCCCTTAAACCAAGCATAAAATGTCTTTCAACTTTCAGAGAGACCTCTTGTCGTAGGCCCAGAGGATACCTATTCATGAAATAGATGAAGATATATTATTATATCCATCTCCTAAAAGCAACAATGTGACACATGGGGAAGAAAAAAAGGAAGCATAAAACATACTTTGTTGAATCGGCACAAAGTCCATATAACAGCTGAAGATACTTCTGATCCCACTCTTCCAAAGCATCAGATGAGAAGTGTTGCTTATCAATATAAGAAAGCTTATTGAGAAAAGTAACTACATCCTTTTGGGTAAGGAAAGAACCAGACAAACCAGATGTGCCTGTTTTGCTGAAATCATCCTCAACCCACCTTTTTATCATGTCTAGTATGCAGAGAAGCACACTAGCATCTGTACCCTTTTCGGAAAGCAATGTGTTCAAAATTTGAGTAACAGATCTTTTGCAATCTGCTATAAGCATGACCGTTTCATCAATAAGTTCCAAGACCGACTTTATATTACATATGACTGCTCCAACATCAGCAGTTTGACGAGAAGAAGTTACTGCAGAATCCGAGTCTGGTCGCTGGCCCTGGAAATGGAAAGAAAAAGGTCTAGGGTAAGCCATGATTGAGGAATGACTAGGTTATCTAGTCACCATCCATTAGTCACATGGAAAAAAAAAGGGTTAAATTACAGGAAAAAGGGATAGAAATGATATCTTGAAGTTGATAATAACATAAACCAATGAGTCTGAGTAGCTAGGTGAAGTAAGAGAGGAACCAGTATAAATCCTGACATTAATAAAAGTCATTGGTGCAAAGCTGAAAAGATGCATAGGAGATTCCAAAACTCACTAACGTGGCAAATACCAAGTAAATTTAAATTTTATTTCAAGTTCCCATACAAAGGAAAGCAAACAGTATTAAACTCTTAGCAGAAAAACAAGTTATTTAGTAAGAATGACGTACTTGTCTAGGATGAGAACCCACTGCTGATCCCAGGTCCCGTGCAAGGCGCTGAAGGATACGCACCAACACATATGAATCAACAAAGTTTTTATGCACCTTGGCCAAGGTTTTGATGACAAGAAGTACAAAGCTTATTGAACCAAAAGAGTTATCATCTCCTGAAGCTTGTGGAGCAGTAACAGTATTCACATGTTTGTTTATTAGCTCATTGACTTTCTGGTACAATAGCTTTATGTCAGGAGGTGTATTGACGGCATCCAGGGGGAATGCAGTGAAGACCATCTTCAGCAAGGAGCACAATGATTTACCAGCATCGAGCATCTTGTGTTTGAAACACGGTTCAAGAATCTAGTGAAGAAACAAACAGTTAATCTAGTGAGCAGTAAACAAACAGCAGTATTGTGTTTCAAATGTTAGAATAAAAGCTTACTGCAGCAAGTATACCTGCGAAATCTGGCTGATGTTGTTCCTAATGAAAAGATGAGGCTGCTTCTCCAGAACTTTGTTCATGACATCCAATCCCTGAGCAAGTGCTGTTGACGGATCTGACTGAGATGGTGGCATGCTGCTCAGCAGTTTTTCTAAATAGTTGAACTTGACATTGGCATTTGGCCAAACCTCCAAAGCTTGTGAAAGCAAATCTAACGCTTGTTTGTACATGGTGTTGGTTTCTCTGTCCTTAGGTTCAATTACCAATGCTACCTGTTTAAGAAAGTGAAATATTAAATTAGAAAAAAGAAACTAGAAATGAGGTCATTTCTGCTAAATACAACTCGACTTGACTGATCGATGAATTGAAATAGCTGGAGCAATGGCATACACATACGCTCTTAGACATGAGGTGACATGGTTACGAGAATTGGAAAGCTAAGCAAAGTAAAATATATGCTCAACAGTTGACGGTACGACAATAAAGCCTTACTCTTATGAGAAAATTAATGATCATTTCTTCCATG
>NC_025685.1:19821123-19824497 GCF_000633955.1 Camelina sativa | reverse complement strand
AAGATAATCCATTTGTTGTTCCAAAGAAAATATAAGAAGTTATCAATCATAAGACCACATAATCCGTTGTAAAGAGACAAAAAGCCTGGTATAAAATCTAAGAAGCCAACTTAAATTATAATATAACCTATACTCCAACTTGAAGCTAAGGTGGAAAATCCGCGAAAGGAAATATGATTAGCAATCGAGTTTGAATATAATCATGTGCAAGACGATCCCACATTGGCTGATAATTCGGGTTATTCACTAAAAAAGCCACCAGTATAAGAGATGACACAAATTACCTGGACAGGAAGTTCAAGCTTCGACCTTAAAGTGACCCGATCCTTTCCCACCTCACCCTCCTCCAAAAGCTATGAATCGCAAAGCAAGAATTGGTAAAATATCCAACTTAAGAAGAGAATTAGCTGAAGGTTCAAGATTCCTTTATATTAACCTATTACCACCTCTTTAACGGTAACATAAAAATATAAGAAATGACATAATTCGGGTAAAATTAATCCAAAGCAAGAATTGGTAAAATATCCAATTTAAGAAAATAATTAGCTAAAGTTTCAAGATTCCTTTATATTCACCTATTAGCACCTACTTTAAAGGTAACATAAAAATATAAGAAATGACATATCAAACAAGAATACTTGTTAACAGATATTCTCAAAGAAATCTGGAAACGGAAAGAGATAACAATAAAGCAAATGCATCTTGAAACTTGCCCCTGAAGATCAAGTGATCAACACAATAATTGATGCACATCTTTCCCAATCCCAAACACTAGAAGGGCAGAGACAATTAAAAAGCAGTATAACTTGGTTTTGAAACTTTAAAAACAATAAATCATCAGTGTATAGAAGAAAATCAAGCCAAAAAAGTTGGAACTCTTGATCACAACAGTCGCTTTTGAAAAGCAAACAGCATTACCTGAGGAATAGTACGCTTGAAAGTACTGAATTTTCCCACAAAGGCATCCAGGATACGTCCCTATATACAGGTGTACCATGAGTTACGTTAATGGATAGAGAAGCCAATAAATTCTAAAATGAGCTCTCTAGTGAATTTATACCAGTAAAATCCGTGCTTCATCCATTGACTGCTGATCAACATCTTTCTCAAAGATTGGTTCTACCTGTATCAAACACAAGTTTTGATTGAAGCTTAATTCAGAAAAAAAATAAACTAGTATGCATATTTTAAGCAATTTTATCGAATTTAACAAGACAAGCAGAGTCAAGAATATAGAATTACCAGATTCAGCATCAGCCTGGCACATGTTGTATGGATGCTAAGAGAGAGGGTAGAGTCGTGCATGTTTCTTGAAAATAGGTAGATGATCCGAGATAACTGTGATGTTATTTATAGTTAATTAGAGGAGTGTAAAGGAAGTACATTCACTAAGCAGGAAAAAAAAAAGATGTTTTATTAAGAAAGCTTGATGGTGCAAAGAGAAGTGATCAATATGTTAGATTCCTAAGATTTTCCATACACAGAGAAATAGTTGGGTATCATAATGAAGTGTTTTCACTTATATTGGAATCTAGGCGGTCAAAATCAACGTTTCACATTAAATGCTCTTCATCAGTAAAGACCTGAGCAAGAGAAAGATCTCCGCGAACATGGTGAACGATTTCCGCGAGTAGACTGTAAGCCAAAGGCCTCAAAGACTCGAAACATGCTCGCCCAGTTCCAACTAGAACCCTAACACAGAACACAAAGAAGAATACCTGACAAAAGNCACAGGTGTACCATGAGTTACGTTAATGGATAGAGAAGCCAATAAATTCTAAAATGAGCTCTCTAGGTGAATTTATACCAGTAAAATCCGTGCTTCATCCATTGACTGCTGATCAACACCTTTCTCAAAGATTGGTTCTACCTGTATCAAACACAAGTTTTGATTGAAGCTTAATTCAGAAAATAAATAAACTAGTATGCATATTTTAAGCAATTCTATCGAATTTAACAAGACAAGCAGAGTCAAGAATATAGAATTACCAGATTCAGCATCAGCCTGGCACATGTTGTATGGATGCTAAGAGAGAGGGTAGAGTCGTGCATGTTTCTTGAAAATAGGTAGATGATCCGAGATAACTGTGATGTAATTTATAGTTAATCAGAGGAGTGTAAAGGAAGTATATTCACTAAGCAGGAAAACAAAAAGATGTTTTATTAAGAAAGCTTGATGGTGCAAAGAGAAGTGATCAATATTTTAGATTCCTAAGATTTTCCATACACAGAGAAATAGTTGTGTATCATAATGAAGTGTTTTCACTTATATTGGAATCTAGGCGGGCAAAATCAACGTTTCACATTAAAAGCTCTTCATCAGTAAAGACCTGAGCAAGAGAAAGATCTCCGCGAACATGGTGAACGATTTCCGCGAGTAGACTGTAAGCCAAAGGCCTCAAAGACTCGAAACATGCTCGCCCAGTTCCAACTAGAACCCTAACACAGAAGACAAAGAAAAATACCTGACAAAAGTCATTATTTGTTGCATGATAAATTATATGCGAACTAAAGTTGTGCTTGATTCAACCAAACAGCTCCTTAAGAAAATACTAAAATTCTCAAATTTCAGATGTTATACCTCTCATCTAAAAGAGTGTCAATAAGAGGAAATAAGCCTCTCTTGAAATCCGTCCCAAGAACATGCTTTAATGAAACTAAGAGTTCCTGCATTTCGTGAAATGGAAATAAATCTTTAGCTGCAATCCCTTAAATGTGTCACCACAGAAAACATACCGATATAAGGAAACAAAAGGTTTTCAACCTTTCTGATGGATGCAGAATCTGAACAGGTCACAAGCAAATTTACAATGCTTTTGCATATGCTTTCTTCATGCGGTCGGATATATTCGGCACAACTTTTTAACAAATAAGTTAAAAAAGAAACCGTCTGCAAATAAACAAAAATCAAAAATTAATATATCATGGCATCTCTCAGTAATGAACAATATAATTCAGATGAAACAATGAGTCGGTGTAGGCCTTGATATAATAATATTTCCAACTACGTAGAAAGCTTTGATTTCCTTCCTTACGAGGACCTTTCTTACAAGGAAACATTGTCTCACCTTAACCTGTGCACCCTTCAATTCTATGAACTGAGGCTTCAAATGTGAAGGGACATTCTCAGGTCCAGGGACAGATATAGCAGCAACCATCAGCGGAAGTAAATGAGGAATGTTGGTCTGAACGAGTCGGCTATACAGCTGAAAAAGGAACATAACAACAAGGGGGCTCTCTGTGATGATCTTGAATGACCGAGTACTGGGGTTAAGCTGCCCATTCCCAACAGGTGCGGCAGGGGTAAGGGACTGATCAGAAGTCGTAGGCGTCTCCATAGGCTTCACATCTTCCATTTTAACATTATCGAAAAA
>NC_025685.1:19819351-19820181 GCF_000633955.1 Camelina sativa | reverse complement strand
GTGAATCTGAAAATGGAATAGATCTTGCAGACAAAGTCTAAAAAGGGCTGAACCTCGTTTTCTAGTGTTGGCCTAAAGTTCCTAAGAAGGTCAAAGATGATGCGGATGCAAATTAACCCGTTTTCTTCATTGTCAGTGGTGAGCACCTGCATAGCAACCTTCAAGAGGTCCTGAACAAAGGGACGAAGAACCTCACTGTGGGGAAGACGATTGAGGATCTCAACCACAATGTTCCGCAGTTTGTGCTCCGGATTATCAATGAACTGCGGTTTCGTAATCTGTAGGAGAATAACTGAGAATGCTGGGAAGTAGCATTTTAAGAAATTCAAGTACTCAGCCGTATGCGCTATCTCTAGACTATCTCTGACCTCCACCACCATCTCAAGCCTTGCTTGTATAGCTACACAAAAAAAATGAAATTTCCCCACAAAAAAATAAACAAAAATTAGATATTTTTCCTTTCGCAGCTAACAACTGTAACAAGAACTAATTCCAATTCAAGACTAAAACTTTAATACGAGAATCATGAAAACCTCAAAACCCGAAATCATTTTAAGTTATAAATAGAGAGAGAGAGAGAGAGAGAGAGAGAGAGAGAGAGAGAGAGAGAGAATTACGTAGGTCAGGATCCACGAGACGACGGGAGTGTTGCTCGAAATTCTGAATTGGACTCATGGTTGAACCAAAAGAGAGCCCCGAAACCCACAAAATGAGAAATAATTTACACGGCGGAGCTCTTCCACCCGATCACAGACGCGACGATCTCTTACAAGTTCCAGACTAGGTCAAAAGAAGCTGAAATTAGCGACGGTTTTTTTTTTTTTTTTTTT
>NC_025685.1:19791351-19816932 GCF_000633955.1 Camelina sativa | reverse complement strand
TTTTTTTTTTTTTTTTTTTTTTTTTTTTTTGTGGTTTCTCAGTGACTCTTTTTCTTTGAATGATGAGTTCTGTGAACTCTACAAGAGAGGTGAGGTGAGATCGCCGACTTGTAAGTACCGCCCAGTTTTGATAGTTTCCTTAATGGGCTCACAAACTAGGCCCAACTAAGTTTCCAGAGCCCCGTAATGCTTTTTCTTTTAAGAGAGGAGGAGAGGTGTTGTTATCAAGATGGTCACATTTAGCTAACGAATATATATATATTTTTTTTTTTTTGAATTTAATGTGAAATTATATTCAAAAGAAAAATAGAACTGTTTTACAACTTGTGCAACTGAGTTTGAAAAAGACAACTAAATTAAGAATCTTTTAACCATATACCCTAGCCACGAGATTGTAACCAAAGCTGAAACACTTCATCGTAACGCCGATCACCTAGTTGGCCAATAGCTAAGAGTTGATCCTTAACCCGTCGATCAAGCCACTCGATTAGTGCTGATGCAGGCTTCAGCGCATCACCATGGCGACGTCCATTTCGCTCCCTCCAAAGCAGGTAAGTGACAGCTTGGAAAACATACCGGATGAGGAATCCCTCCACAAGTGGGATGTGTGGATTGGAAATATAATCAAGAAGGATAGACCAGTCAGTAGTGTAGTGTGCCTTAAGCAGACCTTTAGCAAGAGCTGCCCAGACTACAGAGGCATAGTCACACACAAAAAACAAGTGATCCCTTATTTCCATGGCAAGTTGACAGAAAGTACAAATACCACCCAACCCCCCGTTCCAAGCAATCATACGCGCCCCTGTCGCGAGCCGATCAAGAGCAGCCAGCCATACACAGAAGGAGAATTTTGGAGTCGCATGACCAAACCAGACCCCCCTATGCCAGGCTACCTCCTGTGTTGTCGTACGTATGTGGTTCCAAGTATCCCTAGTAATGAATTTGGGACGAAACACATCATTTTTCCCACGCCAGAGTATTCTATCTTCGCCCTGCTGCCGGTTTTGACCGGACTGAAGCAAAGCAGCCTCAATCGCTATTTGATGATCTGCACGGGGACGTCGGCGTCTCCGTTGAGCCCAGGCCTCCGCTAGAGAACTCTGCCAAGGTATCCCAAACTCCACTACACCGTTATCCCCCACAACCTCCGCAAGCATCCCCATTCCAGACCAATCGTCAAACCAGAAAGATATGCGTTCACCATTACCGACTTCGACCTTACAAAACGTCTTAGCCACGTCTCTGTATTTCAGGAGTTTTGTCCAAATCCAAGACCCAAGAGAGGAGGTACTCTTCACTGACCAGAAAGAGGCGTCTTGTAACAAATTGGTATGCGACCATTTTACCCACAGAGAGTCTCCATGAGATACTAACCTCCATATCAGCTTCAAACAACAAACCTTGCTTGCCTCATGGAGAGATCTTAACCCAAGTCCACCTTCCTTTCGTGGCTTACACACCACCTCCCAAGCAACCTTTGCCTTTCGCACATTCATCTCTGCACCAGACCAAAGAAAAGCTGAACACATGGAGTTAATCTCCGCAATACACGCACTCGGCAAACGATAGGCCGCCATCCAAAAATTGCAGACACTCCAAAGAACAGAGGAAATCAAATTGAACCGACCAGCGAAAGAGAGATAGCGAGCTGTCCATGAACCAAGTCTTTTTCGAAGCTGCTCCACCAGCGGCAAACAGTCAGCAGAGGTGAGCCGTTTTGTGACTAGAGGGAGTCCCAAATAGCGAACCGGGAGTGAACCAACCGCAAATGGGAAACGCTCTGTGTCAAGATGGTCTGCATTACCAGCCATATATAGTGTTGATTTCTCCATACTAATCGACAATCCTGACATTTTGGCAAACTGAGTAAACACGGTGACAATTCCCTCGATAGACCGTATCTTGCCATCCGACAAAACCATGAGATCGTCGGCGAAGCTTAAGTGGGTGAGACCAAGATTTTTACATCGTGGATGGAAACCAAACACACGTTCACCGGCAGCCTTGTCTAGGAGCTTAGATAAAACATCCATACAGATGACGAATAAATACGGTGAGAGAGAACAGCCCTGACGAAGACCCCTAGAGCTGCGAAAAAAACCAGCCAGCTCACCATTAACTTGCACTGAGAAAGAAGCTGTTGTAACACAGAGCATGATCCAGTGGATGAACAAAGGAGGGAACTGCAATGCAGTTAGAATCTTGGACAGAAAAGACCATTGAACATAATCAAATGCTTTGGATATATCAATCTTTATAGCACAACGACCAGAGAGGGCCTCCTTATGATAATTTTTTACCAGCTCAGTAGCAAGAAGCACGTTCTCAATCAGCAGACGATCGTTGACAAAAGCAGATTGATTTGCAGACACAAACTTAGGCAACACCCTCTTGAGCCTGTTAGCGATGATCTTTGAAATTACTTTGTATAGCACATTACAACATGAGATGGGGCGATAATCTTTCATTTCCATAGCAGAAACCTTCTTAGGGATTAAAGCTAGTATTGTAGAATTTGTACCTTTGGGCAAGAAACCTTTGGCGAAGAAAGATTGTACAGCTAAGACGAACTCAGTTCCCAACAGATCCCATGTCGTTTAAAAAAATTCTGAGGTGAAACCATCAGGCCCCGGCGATTTGTCATTCGGCATTGAGAAGAGAACCTGCCTCACTTCCGTACCAGTGACTTCCCGAGTTAAAAGTTGTTGATCAATGCTAGAACAGCGGAACAGCAACAGGTGCTCAAGCTCATCAACTGTGGATCCCTCAAACTCACTGGGAATAAACTGCAAGAACTCTCTAAAGTGTCGTACTGCCTCATCCTTAATCTCGTCCGCATTTGTAACCACCCTTCCATCAGCACAATGGATCTCCTTGATAGAATTTTGTGCCACTCGAGTTGCAGCTGCTCTGTGAAAAGCTTTGTTGTTCTTATCACCTACCTTCAACCAGTGTAACTTCGACCGCTGCTTAAGAAATTTCTCTTCTAGGCCCGCCAAATGTTCCCATCGAAGATAGGCTGCATTCTCCTCCTCCATCGTTAGTAGTGACGGATTAGTCAGATTTGCCTGCTGTTTTTGACATAGGAGATCAAAAGCTTCCCTCGTCTTCAATACCAGATTACCAAGACGGCGCTTAGCTAGGGAACGGAGAGCTGGTTTGAGGGCCTTAAGTTTCTTGGTGAACAGAAACAAAGTTGACGTAGACAGAAACAAAGGTGATGTGCCCTGCCAATAATCCCTTACTAGCGGGAGAAACTCCTCCATCTCAGTCATGACATTGACAAACTTAAAAGGTTTACGCCTACGACCTTGAGTGTCACTCTGCACCATAATCCGGCAGTTTAAATGATCTGAACAACCCCCTGCTGCAAAAACGTTGTAAGCTTGTGGATACATCCTTGCCCAAGTGGCATTCACCATCACACGATCAAGCTTTTTCAGAATTAAGTCATCTTCCCGCTTATTACACCAAGTAAAAAGTGGTCCCTGCCAGGCCATATCAGTGAGGGAACAATGGTTAACAACTGACTGGAAATCCCGCATTCCTCCAGTGATTGTCGGATTGTCATCGACTCTCGAGTGTTCCTGCATATCTAAGGTTTCATTAAAATCCCCAAATAATATCCAAGGCTTATTTTGGAAAATAGGGGAATCATGGTGATGTTTTATCTCCCGCCATAACACTTTACGAGCCTCCACCGTATTTAAACCATATATGAACGAGCAGAAGAACTCCTCTGTTTGATCATCAAGTTTTACTGAGCACATTATCATCTGCTCACTTTTATGGAAAGGATCCATCCTCACATCATCCTTCCATAGCACCCAAATACGTCCCCGAGGACTATACTCATAGTTCGTTAAGACTGACCATCCAGAAAACAACCTACTCCCCAACCGCTGAGCCTGTCTTTCCCTAACCCGAGTTTCCAGCAAACATCCAAACTTAAACTTATTACCTTCCACCCACTGCTTGATAACTGAATGCTTAGCTAACGAATATTAGACAAGACCAAAACCAATTATTAATAATTTCAATTAAGCAAAAAATTTCAAGTGTAGTGAACGCCAAGAATCTAACACCCCTCTAAATTAGTTTAGTACTATATATACTAAAGAAAAAAAAAACATAAGTATTCATTAATATATGTGTGTGTTGATGGGAAGGTAGTACGTATAATATAATTAAGGAAGGAGAGCAATGGAGAGAGTGACCGGTTGGAGGAGTGATAGGGCGGAGATAGAGACGAGAGCAGCATTTGGGTCGGTGAAAGAAGCGGTCGCCATGTTCGGAGAAAAAGTTTTAGCCGGAGAGATCTATATGCAACTAGGCTTAGAGAGAGGTAAACAATGTTCCTTATCATAAATATATTGTTACTTTCAACATTTTTATTTTGGGAATATGTATAACAAGGTAGTAACCCGTGCTGTAGCACGCTACAAATTTTTTTTATATAAATTTTAAATTCGTAAACGACTAAAATTATATTAACACGGGTGTTATAGTACATGTGCACCGGTGCTATAGTACATTTGCGTTATTTTCATTTAAATTAAAAAAAAAACTAAACATAAACGTATTTACTCTGGAACTGGAAACACGTGCAATCCCGTCCCATCTCCTCAGTCCTCACGTCCCAACTCATCACCTCTCATCCCGTCTCATCCTGTCTCATCCAGTCTCATCTCGTCTTGTCTCATCCAGTTTCGTCTCGTCTCATCCCGTCTCGTTCCATATCCATCATAATATTTTGTCTTATTTTCGTTATCTTTTAAATAGTTACTCTTTAGATAGTATTTACTAAAAGAGATTGGGTAAGAAATTTAGATGGGATACCTGAGTTCTCTATTGAGTTCTCTTTTCGTAAATCTCTTTTAGTTAGTTTGGATCCATAAAATTATAATTTTCAAAAATTCTATAATTATTTTCAAAAATACCAAATTTTTTTTAAGTGTCCGTTCCAAAGTCGTTAATTACCTATCGTATATTCAATCCTTATCAAAATTAGTGAAAGTTTGATATTTGAATTCATCGACCTATATATTTTTATTTTGTACTTTAATCTAAATTTTATGTCCCTTTTTAAAAAAAAAACTATTTAATATATTACTTTTCATTATTCAAATTTACCCGTTTCAGTTTACATATACTCTTTCTCGTCTTAATACCACAAATAAACTGAAATTTTCTCAAAATTTAATTATTGTTTTTTAAAATATATGTACTCAATTAGTAAATTAAATTACTTAAAAAAATACTGGTAAAATATATATTCAGTCAAATAATAAACCTTTTACGGTCGGAAAATTTAAATTGTATAATAGTAAAATTTTTTCATTAAAATTAGTTTGCCAGTCTTTCATGGTGTTTTGTCAATATTTTGGTGTATATGTAGAATACCACAACCCATACCGAAATAAACATGATCATCATCTTTATTAGCTGGAAAATATACAATTTTTATCATCGTCTCGTCCTGACCCATCTCATCCCTTTTCCGTTCTGATCTATCCCATTAGAAATTTTATTTCCCATAACCATTTATTTTAAAGAATTATCAATATAATAATGTTATTAATAAATTTTGGCTGAGAATTTAGACGAAATACATGTATTCTCCATTTGTATGTTTAATTTCTATAGTTAGCAGAAATTATAATTTTCAAAACTCTCAAAATATTATAAAAAATACCAAAAATTCTCAAAATACCCGTCTACAGAACGAAACAAAATATTTCATACAAATTTTAAATTCGTAAAATGACTAAGAATTATATTAACATAGGTGCTATAGCATGGGGGATTAATTATCAATATATACTTCAATTAGACATTATTCGTAGCAGAAGTAGAAACATACGTAAAAAGTATAAAAGATTGCATTTATAAAAATTACACATTCACAATGTATGTTTTGATGAACCAACCCGTAAATAATTGCATTTGTAAAAACTATAAAAGATTACATTTAAAAAAATTACACTTTCACAATGTATGTTTTGATAAATCAACCCGTAAATGATTGCATTTGTAAAAATATTAATTTTAACCCGCTTTAACATACGATTGTGAGTTTCATACACCAACCAGTCTACTCATTAAAAAATTATGACATTAAATGACTAATATTTTATCATTGTTTGTATTTTAAGTAGAAAAATACGTAAAATAGTGTAAATATAAAATCATGGATAAAAACTTTTACTTAGTTAATATTTAAGATGTAACTGAAGTTGGTAATCATTTTTACCTCAACTGATTTAATAAACCCTATAGTTTTCATATATTAATCTAAATAAAATATTATGATCCATGACCATAAGTGATTGAAATATTATTTTAATATTTTACCTCCTACTGGATATTGATCTATCAATTGATTTTGCTTGGACATAGTTGGTCAAAGAAAATGGTGAGTTCAAGTAATCAGATACTCGATTCATGCGATGATATCCGGAATTGGATTTTTTTTATATGTAAGCGATCGATTCTCTTGATCGATGATAGTTCCTTTTTCATGCCTATCAGTAGGCTTGTTCGGCGCAATCGGACTTCAAATTTTGTAAGTTTTTATTAAATCATTTTTTATATAAGACAATTATTAAGTGTTACTTGTGATTCCATAAACTATCTTTAATTAAGGTATTTTAACTCAGTATTACGAACAAAGACTTGTTTTGGTCACTGGAATTTTTATATCTGAAAATGGTTTTTATTATATTGTTCTCTTTGACAAAAAAAAAATTTATATTGTTCTTTAGCATTTTTTTTGGTAGAACTTTTCAAAATTGTATAGTATAGGGTCAACTTTTGATAACAAAATCTATTTTTTTTCCTTACAATTGATAAGGAAATCGAAGAGCATATGAGTAAATCAATCATGTCTATATTGTGCCAATTTGTTTAATAATAAAATGAATTGTACACATAATAATTAAAACATAGAATGCTATTAAAGCCAATGGTTCATTCAAAAACAAAATTGTGCACACTGCTACGCATAAACAAAAAAAATATATAAAATTGAGAATATAACTTAAATAAACGCTAAGATGATTTAGTCCGACAATAGATAAATTGAATGCATTTTTGGAAAACAAAAATACATAAACCTTCACAGTAAAAATTCCGGATGATCTCTTGATAGTGGAAAACTGGAAAAAAAAAAAAGGATCAATTTGTACTCCATAACAAATATCATTAGACATAATATGCATACCTCTGCCTAAACTTAGTAAGCTTTTGGAATTTATGGATCTAAGATAAATTGAGAACCTTCTCTTTTAACCTTTTAGAAACCTGTAAAAGTTTTGAAATTATGTACATTAAAAAATGATTATAAAATAACTTTGAACCAACACCTGAATTCAGTGAAAATAGAATTACTTTAAAGCAAATGTTTTTGAAACGCCAAAAACATAAATGACTACATCGTCACCAGCTGAATTCTAGTTTGCATCAAACTCAGCTGCAAATTTTCCAATGAAAATATTAGGTACAATATGTCAAAATTGGTCAAGGGCAGCTAGTAAAACTTTGGAAACTTAAATATTAAAGAAAATTACATACATGTAAAATAAAAATATGAATAAGATAATCAGATATATGACTATGGAATTGGTGGAGCAACTTACATATCATACTCAATGTTTCCCCAGTTTGTGAAGTGTATTGCTTCTACGAATGGAGGATTTTGACCAAGATGCGCAAAGTTGTGTTGAAAAGCTTGATCTCTTTAGGGTATGTGAAGACATTTTTTTTTTTTGTGATCAAGTTCTTACGTTTAGGTTATTCAGAAATCAGAATTATGCAGGATATATTTATACTACAAATAAGTTCTTAGGTTTGATACACAATCTTTCAAACAATCCAGACTATAGTAAATTAGTTTAGTTGTGGGAATATGCTCAAATTTAAAGGTAACATTATGGATATATGGTAATTGTAATATTTCAATATTGTAACTACCTTGTTTTTTGGAGATAATTATGGATTTAATTAAATGGTTGCTAAAAATAAAATAGGAATGATTAATGCATAAGAAAAAATACATTTAATTTCTATTTTATCTATTGCTAAACTTGTAGAGAAATCTTTGAATATAATAAATTATAAATATTAAAGTTAATAATTTAAATTTGCTAAAGATCCGTTTTTTTATATTAATTATTAGTTCATATTTAAAGATTTCTTATGCCATTTGCTGAAAATCTGTTTCCCTTATTAATACCCGTGCAATACTTGATTAATAATAACAACTATAAATTTGGCAAAAAATAACAACTATAAATCTTGATTTTAGGAATATCATAAAACAAAATCTGGTGAAATAGGATAGAATCTCGTATAATAGGAAAGATATTGAGTGTTAAAAAGAAAAGTAAATATGTTGAAACTTTAATTATTTATAAACTGGACCATTATTTATAACATAGCATTAAAGGGGGAAAAAATATAATGGAATTTTCTCGCATATCGAACCTGGGACATCATCTGCTATTCAAGTGTTTCTTTTACAACTCGACGAAAGAAGAATTTTGGAAATCATCGCTCCCTTTTATTTTTAAAGAATTGAAAAATTTCAAGAATTGAAAAATTTCAGATCCGACCCGGGATCCGAGTGTTTATCCGATAATTAGATGATTTTAACCTCACGAAAATAAATTATTTTGTCATTGTTCCAATGGTATACCCTTGTAAATACTTACAAAACTAAGGTTAGTTTTATAAACGACTTTACAAATAATAGTAGGGAGAGTGTATATATTTTAAGAATGTATATAACATTGTCAACCTATAAAATAAAATACTAACAACACACACATTTTTATTTTTAGGTATATGTGTGTGTAAATTTAACAAAAGATAAATTATATCTATAAAACTTTTTCATTATGAAAAATTATATATTCATATACGTGCGTGACTGCGTGTGTTTATATGTAACACGTCCACCATTGATATGTCATTGTATATTTGTATAAATTGATACATTCCTGTAATCTAGCTTTTACTTTTTACATCACATGTATTTGACGGTTTCAGATTCGGACAAAGGAAACAAAATCAATTCTGAGTGGGCCGACTCCTCTATCAAGACTACGATCTCTTACACTCGAGCTCGATCAGACCAGAGAAAATCTTACAAGAACGCTACAACTAAACACCATCCTCACCAACAGAATCAAAACTCTAACACAAGAACTTAAACATGGGAGGAAGGAGATACAACAACTCAGCAGGACGAGGTCGAGTCGCCTAGACAATCCGGAGATTGAGGAACTCAAGTTCGTGGAACAGCATCACACGAAGACGACGTCTAAAGATGTTGAAGAAGAGGTTGTAATGACGGAGGAGCTCGAGAAGAGGAGACTCGTCACATTCGCGAGCTCGCCTTTGCTGACGCGTGTGATGTCAAACGTGAGGGAAGAAGAGGAGAGGAAGAATAAAGAGAAGGATTTTGAGAGAGATTGTTCTTTCAAGAAGACAAAATCAAAGAGGGGTTTTGCTCCGTTCATGGGATGGTCTAGAGCAAACCGAGGACGAGATTGATCTATATAAGTCCAATAATGCAATTGGTCATATTGATTATTTGATTTTACATCGTTGTATACTTGTATAACATATAGTCAATGTATATCAATATCGTTCTAAGAGTTTGATGAATAATATGTTAAAATGTGCATCTCGCAGTGATCAACCTTGGTTCTTTACAATTATCTCGATAGATAAGACATTTATACGCGAGATTTTATATCGTTACCGTTTATACGTACATATTATTCTTTGCGATTTTTATGTAGTTGTCGTCTTAATTTGTGATATATAATCTTTAATTCTTGGGTTGTTGTACCATCGTTATGATGTTAGGTTGATGTTTGCATCTAAACTTACAACTTGGAGATAATATAGGATATATGAGATATAATTTCAGACGAAGATATATATATTGTTCGAAAAAGCGTTCCAAATCTAAAGTTCTTGCAAAATAAAAGTCGAAGACCAATAACATGTTGCCAGCTCAAGTGTCTCCGAGGTTCTTTAAAATCTATGCAAAGACATGTATCTAACTATCTACACTGTTGTGTCTTATTTTATTATTATTTAATTAAAAACTCTCTAAAAAAATGTGTATGGAGAGGCCTTATGACTTCATTTTAAGGGGAGCTCACCTTCAGAAGAATGGTTTAAGGGCCACATGGCACATCCTCAAATGTATTTTAAAAAGTTTTTCTATTTACATTATAGTCCACAATCTTACCAATTATTAATTATAATCATAATACTTTCATAAATAAATATAAAATACACAATTTGAAAAATATATCAAACAATATTTCTATGTCCATGTACTTTATTTCCTGTGTTAATTTATTTTGTGTGTTTATGCATTATTATTTTCCTAATTTTAGTTTAATTCTATGTTAAATCACTCAATGTAATATTATTGTTGTATAAAAATTGCTTATAAATGATATATTTATATATATATATAATTTCAATTTTTATTTAGTGCGTTTGAATATATAGATTTATTTCAAATAATAGAATTTATATAGATATAAATCAAACAATTGAATTATATAAATATATTTCAAACAATTGAACTTAATAGAACTATTTGTAAGATATAAAAGTTATATGGACTTAACTGAAATAAATAAAAAAATATAAGGGTCTCAATTGTGCACCCTCAATTTTGAGGGTTCACTATCCAAACCTTTAAAAATTGAGAGTTTGATGATTTTTTGGAGATTAAAACCCCTCAATATTTGAGGGTTTGAGGGGTTGTTGGAGATGCTCTAATTCTAATACATGAAATACAAAAACTGAAAAAGTAAAGACATTGTTTTTCATTCGCTACCAAAAAAATATGTTCATTAACTAGTGAATAGAAAAATATTGTTATGACTTAGATGGTTATATTCTGTATGTAACAACAATATTAAAAGTACATATCATAAATTTTTTACATATAAAACCATCACATATGAATATTTTTTTTACGGTTTTACCTAAAGTATAAAATTTTAACACCCCCTTCCCCCAAGTCTTTATGAGACAATTACTCCTATATAAGGAGGCTTTTAAAACGAGTTCTAAACCATTTTACATCAGTTAAGGAATTCTTTAAAATATTAACAGCTAAAATAATGGAAACCCCCAAAGGTTCAAATTTTATAAATTGTTTACACTAAATATAAAATTGTTTTCTCGAGAATTTTAGTTTTTTACATTTATTGATGCAAACGTTGTTTTCCACATTTGCAAATAGAGTTTTTTGTTGTAACCAAACACTGTGACGCAGGAAAAAGTTAATATCGTGGATGATTCATGTGTTGTGGATTTTTTCTTCAAATTGTTTTTTTTTAACGGTCTTCAAATTGTTTATTTCATTGTAATCGCCTATGAGTAACATAAATCAATTGATCATCTTTTGTAGTTGGATTACATATTTACATATATTATTTGTGACTATGATGATAATGTCACAAACAAACCAAAAATACTAGAAAACCATCTTACTTATGTTAGAGATTTGCTGTTTTTAATTTAGCATTTCATTTACACATATCGCCAGATTTTACGTTAAATATAGTCCTTTTATTTTGCAGTCTCATAAGAGGTCACGTGGCTTATAAGTTTGACATTGTTACATTTGCCAACCAAATTTCCAGTTTAAACATCGATGTCTAAGGATGGGCATCGATCGATGCAATTGTGCGATTTGTACTTGGTTAGCTTCAATGTCTTCACTTCGACGCATTTTGATAGAAAAAAACCTAGGACTTGTTTATAAAAGAGGAGTTTGACATCCTAATGTTGGAAAAGCCGTTTTATCGTTCTAAACTCTAGAAAAAAAAGTTTTTTCTCTGAAATTTTTTGCCGAAAAGAAGCTGTTGTCGAGACAAGCGAGCGATCATCAAACGGATTTGGATACGAAGACAATAAGGTTTAGTGGAGTAGTTAAATGACTTAATCATTTATTTAAAGAGTTTTAGAATTTTCTCAAGACGAAATCAGTCGGAGGGACGTTTTGTTCAGATTTGACCGAAAAGTTGATGTGTCATGAAGCTGCTTGTGGTGTAAGCAGCTATGTCACCAGCTTGGAATGTGCAGACCACGAGATGTCACACAAATGGATGAAGACGTCCAATGATAAGCTTAAGTTTGAGTTTGGATAAGGATAAAAGTGGATAAGGATAAGGTTATGGGTAAACCTTATCCACCAGCTCGTGTTTCCCTTAAATTCGGCGCTAAGTATCCTCTCCTATATAAGGCCACGAAATATAGCTTTAGTTCATTAGCTTTCCACACTAAAATCCCACTTTAGAATTGTTAGATTGTTAGTTAGTTCGAAAAGCTTGGAGAGGAGAGGCGTGTATAAGTTGGTTGAGTCGAGAGTCGTGGTCGGGTATCTGGTAAGTAAGTTCTGCCTTTAGTCTTTTATTCCTTTTAGAATATTTTTCTAAGTTTTTGGTTTGGTCCCAAGCTTAGATCCATCGTTGGAGAAAGCTAGTCGGATCGAGATCAATAGGCGGGTTGGAGTAGAATGTCGTTTCTCGACATGAAGGTCAAGGTGAGTACTGAAGCATGTGTAGTAGCACATTACTAGGATTTTATTTTGTGTATGAGTTTAGGATTGAGGTTGCATGTTTATACTTGTGTAAATTATGCATGATAGTTAGATCTACGTTCCTACGTGAGATCGATTTGATTGTTTAGTTTAGATCTAGCATCTTTGCTTGATTTATTTTAATATTGTGAAGTTTGTGTGAGGTTTAGGAACTATACTTAGTATATTTTTGAGATCTATTGGATGTTGTGAAGTTTCTTATGCAATTTTATGAGGTTAGAGTATCGTTGGTATAACTGTTATGCTACTTGGTTGTTCATGGTCAATAATTGGTATTTATTGGCATGATAATCAGGCATTATTTATGTTGATTGTTTCATTGTCTGTTTGGTTATTTATTTGTATAATTGATTGATTGTTGTTAGTTAATCTTGTTGTTTCTTGATTGGCTTGTGTGTTAGTAGATATAATGTGAGTAGTAATGAGATTACATTAGGCTCGTAGTGAGTAGTGTAGAGTTAGTCTTTCTATGTCTAGCGAGTGGCGAGATCGTGATTGTCCCAACGGCTCGGAGCGGTTCACTACCACCGGGCACTACTTGACAAAGTATTAAATTTTGTCGTAAGAAAATAGGTCCCTTGTACACGGTTTGGGGGAAAGGATGTGATCCTTCTAGCCTTGGTGGCTAAGGGTAAAAAAACATTGCCTTTTGACCCTTACTCATAGTGGTGCCATGTTGTTTGTGTTAGTTTGCTTCCATTGTGAGTACTTTATATGGGGTATGATTGCTTGTTTAAGCATTGTTGTGTCTTGTATGTATGATTGCTTGTAAAGCTTGATTGTATGTTGTGTGATTGATTGTTGTTTGGGGGATTAGGTTTGGGGTTGTTGATTGTTAGATCTCGGACACTCTAAGTAATCTTAGATTACTCAAGATTCTACTTTTGTTTTTCAGGTAACCGTATTTGGGAGACCTTTTGGGAAAGCACAAACGATGGACACCGATAGAGTTCGTTGCCTTTTTAAAACTAGATTTGTTGTTATTGACTCGTTTTGGGGCTTAGGCTATAGGATCCCAATCCTTTGTAAGTGTTTACAACGATTTATTATATGAAATAAGTTTTTTTTATTAAAAGCCTTGTGTTCCACTCAATATTAGTCTTGTCCTGACTAACACAACTCGTGGACATGGTACGGGTTGAAAAGCCTTATGCCGTGTTCGAGAGGAACGACACCCGTGGATGGACTGACTAAGGTATTAGATTCATTCTAGTAACCTTGGTCGGATCGTCTATGGGCATCACAAGTAACGCTTCCGATTCGTTCTTAGTTCTAGAATGGTCCGGGGGTGTTATAGGTTGACTAAGTCGGCATATTTTCTGGCCATCAAGAAGACCGATGGGACAATGGTTTTGGTAAGACATATGTGTAGGAAATAGTCATATTGCATGGTATGTCTGCGAGTATTGTGTCTGACAAGAATTCCAAGTTCACTTCCGTGTTTTAGAGGGTGTTTCAGGCATAGATGGGCACCAAGGTGCACATAAGTACAACCTACCATCCTCAGAAAGATGGACAGTCAAAAAGGATGATCCAAACTTTGAAGGATTTATTGACGATGTGTGTGCTGGATTGGGGTGGCCAATGGGCGAATCACCAGAGCTTGGTGGAGTTTATTTGTAACAACAGCTGCCAGGGGAGTATCGCCGTTATGATGGATACAGGTGGGGAAGAGGAGCATATATGGTGTAGATTTTGTTCAGGAGACCTCGGAGGCTTAGGATCGGTAGATGAGTGACGCTGATAAGAGGAGGAAAGATCTTAAGTTTCATGTTGGTGATAGAGTGTACCTCAAGATGGTCATGTTGCAGGCTCTAGACAAGTCATTTTCAGAGGCTAAGCTGAGTACGAGGTACATGGGTGGAGAGGACCGGTTGCATATAGGCTGGAGTTGCCCGATGCTATGCGTGCGTTCCACAAGGTCTTCCATGTGTCGATGTTGTGGAAGTGTTTTCACAAGGATGATCAGTTGTTGGCTAAGATTCCTGAAGATCTTCAACCCAACATGACTGTGGAGGCAAGACCAGTGAGGGTGCTCGTGAGGAGAGTTAAGGAACTTCGGAAGAAGAAGGTTCCTTCGATGAGAGTCCTAAGGGACTGTGACGGTGTTGAGGAGCAGAATGGGGAGCCAGATGCGAGGATGAAGAAAAGGTTCAAGAAGTGGTTTGAGAAGCAGGTTGAGGCTTGAGCTTGTCTAGCCTCTTCCCAATTTTTGTTGTGGTTGTTGGTGAGGTGAAGTTTGTGGCTGAAGCGGAATGAAGTTTTCCAACCCATCTTTCTTGATACTTGGTCGCTTAGGGGTGGTTGGATATGCGACTAAGTACCAAGATTAGGTGGTGTTGGGGATACGTATTTTAATTGAAGCTTGTTCTTGGAAGTGGAAAGTTTCTAGAAGGGGAAGTTTCTAAAAGTGAAAAGTTTCCAAAAGTTGAAAGTTCTGAAAATGGAAAATTTTATGTGAGTTAAAATTTGTCCATTTTTAGTAGTTGTGGGCCTTTGGTGTCGCTTGTGTGGGTTTGTGTGCAGACTTTTGCGTTAAGAGTGTGGCCCTTGTGGCGGTCTTTTGAGACAATGTGTGGTATTTGTGGCGGGCTTTTAAGCCAATTTGTAGCCTTTGTGGCGGGCTCTTTAGCCAATCCTGTGGCATTTTTGGCGGAATTTTTAGCTAATGTGGTCTCTTTAGGCGGTCCTTCGGGATGCATGTCTTAGTGATAGTCATTCGGATGTGTGGCATGTTTTAGGTGATCCTTCGGGATGTGTTGTTTTCGTGATGATCCTTCGGTATGTGTGGTATTCGTGACGGTCCTTTGAGATGTGTGGTCTTGGTGGCGGTCCTAGTTAGGACAATTGTTTGGCCTTTGTGGCTGTCCTCTGTAGGACATTTGTTTGGCTTTGGCGGTAGTCTTGTTTATGACATTTGTTGGCCTTAGTGGCGGCCCTTGTGACATTTTGACGATCCTTGTGTGGTCATGAGTTCCAGTGAGGGGATATGTGGTTGGTAGGACGTTATGATGTTTTACGCGAGCCACAGGAGGGAGACCTAGTTTGGAGATAGGACTCAGACGTGTTCAAAATTGTTTGATCTAAGACAGTTGATCCAAAACGACTCTTTGGGGAACTTTAGTTCTCTTAGTACCGTCATATTTTGAGACTTTGTGGCTTTATAGTATGACTGGTGTATAGACTTCAGATGGCGAACTGGTGGCGCGCTGTAGGCCGACAACCCAAGAGGCGACTATTGGACTTACTTTAAATATTATGGCATGCGTGTTAATGAGGCCCGATAATGAGCCAACACTATGGCATACAGGCTAAGGTCTGATGATGAGCCAATAAAAACTCAAGGTTGCGACCTATGGCTAAGGAAAATCCAAAAGTCAAGAGTAAATAATGCCTGAAGCGTGAGTCTATCTCCTAGAGGTAACCTTCATAGTTTCGGTCAGAGGAAGTGGGGGCCACAGATACGGTTGCACGAAAGTTCTTGGTTGAGGGTTGTTCGAGATTTGAGGACGAATCTATGTTGGTGGGAGAGAATTGTAACGCTTAAGTTTCCAGTTTAAGCATTAATCGAAGCTAAGGATGGGCATCGAACGATACATAGGCGCGGTTTGTGCTCTGGTTAACTTCAATGTCTCTGGTTTGACGCGGTTTGATGGGGAAAAATCTATGGCTCACTTATAAAAGGGGAGTTCGATGCCCTAGTGTTGGATTAGCCATTTTGTCGTTTGAAACTCTAGAAAAGAAAAGTTTTCTCTCTGAAAAGTTCTTGTGAGCGTTCTTGAGGAGTTCTAAGCCATTTCTAGAGAGATCTATTCCTGGAGTGGAGATCTGTGGCTAAGGACATGGTGGGAAGCTTGTTGTGGGGGTTGTTTCGTCGTTTTTGGTGCAGAATCTTCTTGTTAAGAGGTGAGTGTGTGACCATGGCTGATTTTTTTTTTTCCACAAGACCATGGCTGATCTAAGCGATTAGATGTCACTACAAAAAAAACTATTGTTTTGAATCATCTATTTTATATATATACATCAGATTTAAATGATGTGAAATTAACTTGCATCACTTGAAGAAATGATTTACTATTTGTTGATGCAAATAATTTGTATCAGTTTAATTCAAACCGATGTTATACGTAAGTCAATTACAACAAATGATTTTAATTATTTGTGTCAGTTTTTTGTAAATGATTTCAAATTTTGGTATCATTTATTAATAACCGATACTAATAAAATATTTTTTGTTTTAATAATACCAAAATTAATAACAGAGATTTTTTAGAATAAATATTTACGAAATTATTTTTAATATGCAGAAAATTGTTTTTGATATCTATTAAAATATTTTCAAATTTGTACTAATATCTTTAAGCTATGGTTTTTTCTTGCTTAAGTGTTACATGTATTTCTTCATCCTTAAGTGTTATATGAAACACATATTACTTGTCTTCCATGCCTTTCTTTTCCAGTATCTTGATGACATTGTTGTTTAATCTTGAGATTTTCTGAGTATATAACCAAAAGTAACAGAGAAAAAAATTAGAATTCTACATGAGATCATAAAAGAAAATTGATAAAAAAATATGGAAAAGAAAATTACACTTTCTTCAAATGTTCTTAGATGTGATGATAATATCTGAAGATGTGTTGTAGTTGCATAATTTGTTTTACCAGCAGTAGTCTTGGTTATAATCAAAAACAACTTATGCAAAAGTTGTTGTTTTGATCACTCCCAATTTTTTTTTTTTTTTTGCTAATGTAAAATCACTTTCACCTTTAAATAATCACAAAGATTTTTTTTTTTTGAGAAGTTACAAAGATCGTGAATTGTGGAAATGAATTTTCAGATTAAAAAAAATAAATAGTTTTTAATACATATATTTTTTAATAAAACAAATAAAAATGAGAAATTAAAAAAAGTAAAAGAAATAGATTTCGATATTTTAAATATTGAAACCACATCTGTAGTCCAAACAGAAAATATATATATACGATTTTTTGTTTATAATTATTTATTTATTGAAAAGATTTGCGGTATATTGATTTATTGTTTTAAAAATATTTTAAGACTTGACACATGTAAATTAAGATTGACTTGCACCAATTATATGCAAGCGATAACTATAAAATTATGAAATTACATGTATTTTTAAAAATTTTGAATCGATTATGTATTAATTGGTACTATTTTATTATTGATATTTAGTTTGCATCATTATATTAAGTGATGTAAATTTCTATTTTTATTAAATATTTTTGAAATTATACAAGTTAAAATAAATTTGTGTCATTTTTACTGAACCGATGTCAAATTATTCCATTATAACATCAATAATTACAATTGATACTAAACCACATATTATACATCATTTATTAATACGTCATTTAAATGGATATCATTTACTTTTGTGATACTATTTAAGTGATGCAATCAACCATTTTTTTGTAGTGTGTGTGTTTTGTGTGATTTTGGGTGTTGATTGCTTGTGTGCTTGTTTGTGAATGTTTAATGTGGTGTTTGTGGCCTTTGGAGGGTGGTTTTGGCATCACGCAGCCTAGAGGAGTCTGAGGAGATCATATTCGGCAGTACTTCGAGCAACTGCATCGATCGATGAAAGTTGTGCATCTGTCGACGCAGATAGATATTTGATGGAGACGCGGGTTGCATCGGTCGATGCAGATAGGGATTTTATACGTTCATTTGTTGGTATATATATAGTATTAGAAAGGGTAATTCTCATAATTACCATTGAAATGAGTTTTTTTTCACAAATACCACTTTTAGTTTTTTTCCAAAAATACAACAAAAGTAAACTAATTTGCTATATTGAAAACTAACCCTAAATCCTAAACACTAAACCCTACCCCCTAAAAACTATACTCTAAATCTAATTTTTCCAATCCTAGCCTAAAACAAGAATTTCCAATATAAAAATATTGTTTTATGGTATTTTTGGAAAACAAAACTTTTGTGGTATTTTGGAAAGACTCAAGAGTTATATTTTTGGGAAAAAAAATTGAAATTACAGTATTTTGAGGAATATCTCTATTAGAAATTGCCGACACAATGCGTGGGTTAGGTTTACATTATTAATTCAGAATATGTAATGAAGTTTCTATTCAATTATATATGATGTGTGCGTACAATTTATTAATATATCTTGGAAAATAGTTTTAAAATATTTTATCTATATGTTTATAAATTATATTGTAAGGAAAAACCTTGATAATTTAAAATTTTCATGCACTTCAGCTTCGTAGTATATTATATTTGTGAATTACTAATAAATAAATTTTATACTCTTTTCTTGAAAATAATGTTATATATGAAAAATATGTTACATATATACCACTACTTTTTAATAGTTTCCACACAATTTTGTTCTTTTTTTCTTTTTTTTTTTTGTTGAAATGCATATATTACTGTTTCTCTCAAAATAATAGATGAATCTCTAAACTCGACAAATAAAAATACCTTCCACAATTCAATTATTTTGATATAAGCGTTGATAGTAAATTTATAGATTTAAATTTTGAAATGTTTTCTTAAATAGAAAATATGTAAGTAGATAACTTTTTCCAAGTACTTAGAACATAATTCATATTGACACAAAATTTCTATGAATGTTAATCAATTTCGCTTTTGGTTACAATGTGTGATTGATTATATTATCTCTTTTGGTTACAAGCGGACTTTTGATATCTTTTCGTTTTACATGTATTTTCTTTGTAAAATCTATTGACACTTATATCTATTATAATGAGGTACATGTCTAGGGCTCGGGTTATTTCCGTTTCCCCGGTTCAACACGGATTGATGGGAGAACTCTAGGACTCGCTTGTTAAAGACAACTGGATGCCCTAGAGTGGTGTTAGCCATTTTGTGGTTCTAAAAACTTGAAAAAAAAAATTTCTCTCTAAAAAGTTTATGTGAGCGTTCCTCAGAAGTTCTAAGCCGTTTCTAGCGAGATCTGTTTTTGGAGTGGAGATCTGTGGCTAAGAACGTGGTAGGAATCTTGTTTTGGTGTGATTTTCATCGTTTTGTTTCAGAATCTTTTTGTATAAGAGGTGATCACGGGAACATGGCTTATCTAAGCAATTAGATGTATGTTTTGTATGATTTTGTGAGATTGATTGCTTGTGTGCTTGTTTGTGTGTGGTTGTCGTGGTGGTTGTGGCCTGTTGAGGTTGGTTTTGGCCTCACGGACGTGTTGGCGACGGTTGGAGCCGAGATGAGTCGAGAGAACTTGTGTTTCGGTGACGTCTACGCGACGGTGCCGATCGACACCAATATTACAGATTGTCCTTTTTGATGCTTTGTGCACTGTTTGTATTTGTCTTTTCACTTGTGTGTATAGCCCAGTAGATGGGAGGATCGAAAGACTAGGTATTTCTGGTAATACTCACGCATCTCATTGTTTTTGTCGTGCAAGTAAGCGAAAGTGTGATCGTGGAATCAAGGCGATGAAGAGGAGGATGTTCTATTGGCTTGTTTGATTGATGTATGGTTTATGTTAGGTTGCTAGAGTCGAGTCATTAGAATGTTGTAGGTGGTCATTAGAATGTTGTAGGTGGATGGTTTATTGCTTCACGAAATTGTTGGATGTTTTATTATTGGTTTATGTTGGTTTGATATATAATTGGTTAGTTGGTTAGTGGATTATTGCTTGTTTGATACTGATTATTTGTTGTTTGAATTCAGTGCTGTTAGGCTGTTAGTGAGTATATGATCATTAGTTATTTATTATACTAAAAAAGGATCACATCGTTTCAGTTTGCTATCAGAGCCCTTATGGTTATAGGTACAAGTTCATTGTGCTTTGCATTGTCGATGTTGTGGATTGCATGCTTTGGTAGTGTAAATGTTAGAGGTGGTGATGTTGTTGGTCGTGGAGACGATGGTGATCGTGGACACGGTTGTGGTCTTGGTCGTGGTAGGGGCAATAGCCCAATTGCTAATGAGACCGTGGATCAGAGTATGATGGCTGAGGGGATCAGTGAGTCGCATGCATTTCACGAGAGGTTAGTGATTTGCCAGTAGTGGTACTGATGGGACGGTTGGAGCCGGTGTGGACGTTGTCGGTGCTAGGAGTTTTTCTGGCATAGGCTTTGGTCGCCTGTGGCGGCAAAAGTGTAGCATCCGGTGACTGTAGTTGCAGGAGATCATTTTCAGTACATCTGTGCGCTGGGAGATATGTGTGGGATCGATAGAGTTCTGTTTTCTGGTGGTGCTGAGCCCTCTAAGGTGAATGCATGGAGGAAGAGGCTGGACCGCAACTTCCAGTCTCTCAGGTGTCCCGAGGAGTATCAGGTGTACATAGGGGTCCTTTACCTAGCAGATGATGCCCACTTGTGGTGGAGGTTGGTAGCTGCTAGGGGGTGCAGAGTGAGATGACTTGGATTGATTATGTGGAGGAGTTCAACCATAATTATTTCTCGTGAGGCAATAGACCGTGTGGACGTGCAGTTTTTTGCAGCTGATGCAGGGAGCACGGTCAGTACGTGAGTTAGACATGGAGTTCAGTCAGCTTTTGGTGTATAGGTGCCGAGCGATGGAGTAAAAGGAGCCGCAGGTCCGGAGGTTCATGAGGGAACTTTGAGATGACTTAAGGGTCCATTGTAGAGGGCAGAGTTATGCCACGAGAACAGAGTTGGTTAAGACCGCGACTGAGATCGAGGAGGATATGAGGGCACAGGTGGTGATAGTCTGTCCAACTGTTCTACCGAGGAAGGGTCAGTAACATGGTGGTTCTGGCAAGGGCGACAATCCTGCGCAGGGAACCAAGAGGAAGTGGGAGGTGATACAGAGACCGAGTGGTGCAGAATGTTACAGGTGAGATAGCATGGACCACAAGGTGGTGAGCTATCCTCAGAGAATTGCGCTGACGGCAGCTCAGACGGCATGTCAAGTTTGGTACCACTACAGAGAGCCTAGGCACATCAAGCCCATGTGTCCAAGTTGCAGCAGATGGCGGTGGTAGTGGCGCATGCTGGAGTGCCGACAGGAGTGCAGCCAGTGGAACGGATCGAGCAAACACCTCAGGTTTACTCGACCATGGAGACCAGTGGAACTAGTACTCGATCGTGGAGACCGGTATAACTTCTGAGACTGAGACTTGGTGAATTCTAGTAGTTCAGGTTTTATGAATTGTGTGTGATAAATTTTATGGTTCTTAGCAGATTAGGTGTGTGTAGGGACCTTATTAGTTGACGGATTTAAGTCTCACATCTTGTTTGATTATGGAGCAACTCATTGCTTCATTACCCCATAGTGCGCTGAAAGCGCCAATATTAGCGAAGATCCCAGAGAGCGGTCCACAGTCATTAGATTCGTGAAAGGCGAGTTTAGGAGGCTTCTTGGATGGTCGAGAGGTATTGATATTTAGATTGTAGGAGAGTCCATGCCAGTTGATTTGATTATCAGTCCTGTGAAATTGTATGATGTCATTCTTGATTGATACATGGTGCATCTTGATTATCATCGGGGTAGAGTGGCATTTGAACGCCTAAGAGAGAAGCTGGTATTTCAGAGAGTGAGACCGACTTCAAGGAGTTTCTGTAACATCCGCGGACCAATTTCTAGGTATTGGGAAGGGGTGTCGATCGACACCAAGGTGACTGTCGATCGACACCATCATTTTTTTGTTCGACCAGGTTTGTTTGAATTACCGTTTTGGTTTGGTTTGGTTCAGTTGAAGTTCCAAACCGACACATATAAGGGAAAAGTCAACCTAGGGTCGTGGATTAGAGTGTTGGTCGCCGTTTTTGAGAGGAAAAGAGAGAAAGAAGAGGAAAACATTGGAGAGTGTTCTTGAGAGGTTTCTGGGAGATTCTAGGCTTGTGGGGTGAGATTTGTTCTTGTGGAGTGGAGATCTAGAGCTAAGGACGAAGGAGAAGCTTTCTAAGGTGTGGGATTCGGCATCTTTTGGTCAGAATATTCCTGCAAAGAGGTGAGTGCATGACCATGACTGATCTATGCCTGAGAATCCTTTGTTTTGCTTGTTTTGTGGCTTTTTCTGTTGTATTCTTGTGTCTTTGTGGTTGGATGTTGGTTCCTATGAGTTTCTAGGAGTTTTGGATGAGTTTTGGACGATTTGGAGGATTTAGGAAACAATTCTTCGACTTTCGGCTTCGTGCAGATCGTGTTGCAGGGTCGGTGTCGATCGACACCAGGTGGGTGTCGGTCGACACCATGTTGGGATCAGTGTCGGTCGACACCAACTTGTCTATTGCGTTTTTCCTGGTTTGTGATGTGGAATCATGGCGATGAGGAGGAGGATGATCTAGGGTCTCGTTTGTGTGTGGTTGGATATATTTTTTATGTTGGAACCTTGGATAGAGTTATGCTAGGTTGCTGGATAGAATGGTTAGGAATCTTATTGTATTGTTGATATGTTGGTTTTGTATTGTTGGTATGTTTCCGCTGTGCATATTGGTTGTTGTTGGTTTATTGATGAATTGTGGTTTGGTTGGTTTAATTAAGTAGTATGGGATGCTTAATTATATAATCATATTATTTTTTTAAAAAATGGGTCGGGTTGTTTCAGTCTCGTTATCTCGAGAAAGGGCGTGAGGCCTATCTAGTTACAAATTATATGCTGCAGTCAGTGGGGCTGTCTACGGTTGGAGGTATTTGGGTTGTTGAGGAGTTTGAGAATTTTTTCCAGACGTTGCAGGGGTTACCACCATCTCGGTCTGTTCCTTTCACGATCGAGCTGGAGTCGGGGACAATGTCGTTATCTAAGGCCCCTTGTAGGATGGCTCCAGAAGAGATGGCATAGCTGAAGAAGTAGCTGGAGGATTTGGTTAGCAAGGGATTCATTTGTCCTAGCGTTCCACCATGGAGAGCATCAACGTTGTTCGTTAAGAAGAAGGACGAAAGTTTCCACTTGTGCATTGATTATCGAGGTCTGAACTTGGTCACTGTGATATAATCGATGAGTTGTTGGATTAGTTGAGAAGTGCTACTTGGTTGTCAAAGAATGATATGGCGTCGGGTTATCATCAGATTTCGATAGATGAGGTGGATGTAGAGGTGTCAAGCGGGCTCTATGCCCGCAGGCCTAGCCCAAATAGTACCTCAGCGGGGCGGGTATCGACACTAAATATTAAGTCCGTTAAAAAGTGAGCCTTGCGGGCCTAGCCCAAACGGACTGCGGGTTTTAGCGGGTTATATCCGCGGGTTGGCGGGTCGGCCCGCGGTTTTCAAATATTACATAAAAATAAATATTTAATATAGTTACATAACTCTTTTTATATAATTTTAAATATATATCTTTTAAAAGTATGTGGTAATACAAATAAATTTAATGTAAAAAAATTAAAACATCTATAAACATTAATATAAACATTTATTTAATTTAAAATTATTTTTAAAATTATTATTTATTAATTTTACTTTATTTTTTAATATATTATATGGGCCGCGGGGCGGACTTGGACATAAATTTTAGAAGTGCTACTTAGTTGTCAAAGATTGATATGGTGTCGGGTTATCATCAGATTTCGATAGATAAAGTGGATGTGAGGAAAAAGACTTTCAGGAAAAGGTATGAACATTATGAGTTTGTGGTGATATATTTTGGTTTGACTAATGCACCAAGCCTCATCAATGAAAGAAACCCTATCCAACGTTAGGATTTCACTATTTCTTATTGTGGGGGTAAGTGGATCTAAAATTCAAAAAAAAAAAATTGTGATATTATATAAGATAATATTGTAGTTTATTATTAAGTAATGTAGTGTATTATTAAGTATATAGTGTGATGTTTTTTTACTTTAAGTGATGATAGACAAATCAAATAAATTGTTTGAATAATGTATGAAGTAAATGTATAGCTTAATAAATTTTATGTGGTAGTAAATTTTATGTGGTAGTAAATTTTATTACAAAGTAGGCTAATATTTTTTAGTTTTAATAATGAAAGAAAAAAACAAATAAAAAAATATAGAAAAAATGTGTGAAGTAGATGTATCAATTATAGTATGTGATAGTAAATATATAAAATTTTCACAAAATAACTTAAATACATGTCAAGTGTAAACATAGTTGATGATTGGTATAATTGTTTTAAACGTATAGTTAAACTAAAATTAAAAGGAACAAAGTCAAACTAAGTGAGGACATGTATCATCAACGAAAAGTACCAAATGTGGCAATGTTAATAAGGGGGGTGTATTCAGTCCATAATTTTGGAGGATTTTGGATTTTTATTAAAATCACATGTTATTCAATTTAGAATTTTAAAATCCTTTTCTAAATCGAAAATGACATTTTAATAAAATCACCCAAAATCACTCAAAATGTCTTGTTATTCAAACAACAACTTTTAAAAATCATATAAAATCAACTGTTATTAAAAACATAACTTTTTTTTCTTTAAAATCTCATAACAATGATTTTGGAAGATTTTGAGAGATTTGGAATACATTTTTACACTACAAATCCAATTTTTTAAAACCACACCTCTAGAGGTGCTATTTTGAAGGATTTGTTTTACAACAAAAAAAACATTGTGACCTCTCCTCTCACTATAGACAGCTTAGACAGAGAGAATTTCCCTATCAATACAATATGATCATTACCATCACTAACAAAACCAAAGTGCTTGAATCTTGTCCTCTTTTGCCGCCTCCATATCAACGTTCGGAACCACCACGTCCTCACCTCCACGTTCGGCCAGTGAAAAGGAGATGATGATGGGGGGAAGGAGATGATGAACACTACTGGAGTTAAAACTAGAAGATGATGAACAGTACTGGGAGATGACAATGATTTTTATCCACGATACCATGATTCTCCACTCCCCGGTTCTTAATTAACAATTAAAACTAGAAGAAAAAAACAAATGATGAAACAAAATTTGGGGATAGGAGATGATGAACAGAGAAATCCATTTTTGTCTTTCAATTTTTTTAACAGTACAAGCTGTAAGGTTATTATTTAGCTT
>NC_025685.1:19785955-19788385 GCF_000633955.1 Camelina sativa | reverse complement strand
TGGGCTATACACACAAGCAATAGAGATACTCTAACCATCAAACAACAATCAACAAATAAACCAGGCTTTGCATCGACCGACACAAAGATTGCATCGACCGACACCATCAGGGACCAGCATCGACCGACACAGGATATGCATCGATCGACACCCTCAGGGACCAGCATCGACCGACACAGGGTATGCATCGATCGACACATGCTCGACATTACGCGGAAACCCTAATCGCATCGACCGACGCCTCCACATGGCATCGACCGATGCTCCTAAGTCAAACCGCGCCATCCTCGCACTAGCATCGACCGATGTCCATTGTGCATCGATCGATGCTCATGTCAAGCATATTTTCTCCCGAAGCTTCTCGCCGGATCTCCGTTTCTGCAACCACAAGAATCGATCCCAAGCCACAAGAAAGCTTCCCAACCCCTCAAAACGACATAATAACAAGCCTAACAACACAGAAACAAGCAGATCAGAGTAATCTCCAGCTTAGATAAGCCATGGTCATGCACTTACCTTTGCCAAGAAGAATCTGAACCTCAAACAAGCAAAACAACGCTCCTAGGAAACTCCTACAACGATCCCAGCTACAGATCTCTACAGGAATAGCCTCAAATCCACAGAAAATCTCCAAGAACACCTAGAACACTCTTTCTCTCTTTTCTCTCTCTCAAAAGCAGCCAAAACAACTAATGAGACAAAAGAAACGACTTAAGGGGTTTTCCCCTTTTTCCTCTTTTTCCAAAACGCAGCATTTAACTTAAGTCAAAACGCAGGAAATTGAGTCAGCATCGACCGATGCTCCCCCAGCCTCGATCGATGCTCATCGCAAACCGGAATTCCGGTTCGCGAATGTTACAATTCTCCCCCACCAATTTAGATTCGTCCTCGAATCTCGAACAACACTCAGTCAAGGACTCCCGTGCTATCGTCTCCACGGCCCGCACTCCTCCGACCGATCTATGAATGTTCACCTCTAGGCGATAGACTCACGCTCCAGGAATTATCTGCTCTCGACTTTTGAACTCTCCTTTTTACTCACATGCCTAAACCTTGAGTTTCTATTGGCTCCTCATCAGTCTGAAGCCTGCATGCCATAATATATATAAGGGAGTCCAATACTCGTCTCTCGNGCTGTAAGGTTATTATTTAGCTTTCAATTTATTTTGGAAATCCATTTTATTATTCCTATAAATCTCTTAGAATCATCCAATATAATCCCTTTAAATCTCATCAAATCACAAACTTTTTTTAACAATTCCACCAAATATCCTAAAAACTCTTTTTAAATCTCTCAAAATCTCAAATTTTCTAAATCTCATAAAATCCTCTAAAATCACAGTTTTAATACACCCCCCTAAAAGTTATAAAAAAAAACTTCATCAAATTATATATAGATATACTGAATAACAATAAACTCAATGTGCACAACAAAATACCTGAAATATACTTTGTATACAAGACATAAGACATTCATAATCAATAACACCAACCACCAAACGCAACAAAGATACAATATACCATTTTGCAGATGATTAAAAAAGATTCAAATGATAATAGTTTTTGGCAGATGATTAATTTTAATTTATAAACAAGTTATAGAAACAAATATATAGATATTCATTACTCATCAAAGTCGGATCTGATTTATTCATTACATTTGCATCCACTTACCTCTTTCTACTATGTCTCATAGTCACCTTATTGGCTTGGTTAACAGATGAATTTGACGAGAATCACCCGGAACCAATGACTATAAGATATATATATATATATATATATATATATATATATACACTTAAAAATAGATTTAGTACATATCTTGAACAAAATTCTTAATTTATAACATAAATATTTAGAAATGAAGAAAGAACAATAGCAAGTTCGTGTAGATCTGGTTAACGAATTTCTCTATCTCTTTCTCTTACTTCACTTATTCCATTATCAACACTTCTTCACTCATCTTTTTCTCAACGATTGCTTCATTTTGCGCCGATGTATGTAATAAAAGATTTCCATTTTTTATTTTTTATTTCCCTTTCTACAAAAGGATCTACATTTTTTTTCTTATTTTCCTTCTTCTTTAAGTAGAAAATTTTATATTTTGAAAACTACACCATATTTTTCTCCACTTAATCTATCTCATTCTCTAAAACCCTAATTCAGTACTTAAGAACAATCATCATCAAGAACCTGAGAACCCATAAATCATTAAAACTAGCATGATCAAATGACTAAATTAACCTATTTATGAATAATATTATTTTTGATATATACAAAAAAACATGTAAAAGAATTCACCATCTGAGATTATCGGAATCAAAACAGTTAGATGTGTTAAATAAGCCGTTATAACCATTACTGTTTGCACATCTATTGGATTATATATATATATATATATATATATATATATATATATATATATATATA
>NC_025685.1:19777911-19784224 GCF_000633955.1 Camelina sativa | reverse complement strand
CTAACAGAAGCCAGACAACCAAGCGAACCACTAGAACATCCTCCTCTTCATTGCCTTGATTCCACGATCACACTTTGCCTTTACCTGCATCACAAACACAAATTGCAATGCATGAGTATTTTATTAACACTCAGTAAGGCAATCCACCCATCTATTGGGCTATACACACAAGCAATAGAGATACTCTAACCATCAAACAACAATCAACAAATAAACCAGGCTTTGCATCGACCGACACAAAGATTGCATCGACCGACACCATCAGGGACCAGCATCGACCGACACAGGATATGCATCGATCGACACCCTCAGGGACCAGCATCGACCGACACAGGGTATGCATCGATCGACACATGCTCGACATTACGCGGAAACCCTAATCGCATCGACCGACGCCTCCACATGGCATCGACCGATGCTCCTAAGTCAAACCGCGCCATCCTCGCACTAGCATCGACCGATGTCCATTGTGCATCGATCGATGCTCATGTCAAGCATATTTTCTCCCGAAGCTTCTCGCCGGATCTCCGTTTCTGCAACCACAAGAATCGATCCCAAGCCACAAGAAAGCTTCCCAACCCCTCAAAACGACATAATAACAAGCCTAACAACACAGAAACAAGCAGATCAGAGTAATCTCCAGCTTAGATAAGCCATGGTCATGCACTTACCTTTGCCAAGAAGAATCTGAACCTCAAACAAGCAAAACAACGCTCCTAGGAAACTCCTACAACGATCCCAGCTACAGATCTCTACAGGAATAGCCTCAAATCCACAGAAAATCTCCAAGAACACCTAGAACACTCTTTCTCTCTTTTCTCTCTCTCAAAAGCAGCCAAAACAACTAATGAGACAAAAGAAACGACTTAAGGGGTTTTCCCCTTTTTCCTCTTTTTCCAAAACGCAGCATTTAACTTAAGTCAAAACGCAGGAAATTGAGTCAGCATCGACCGATGCTCCCCCAGCCTCGATCGATGCTCATCGCAAACCGGAATTCCGGTTCGCGAATGTTACAATTCTCCCCCACCAATTTAGATTCGTCCTCGAATCTCGAACAACACTCAGTCAAGGACTCCCGTGCTATCGTCTCCACGGCCCGCACTCCTCCGACCGATCTATGAATGTTCACCTCTAGGCGATAGACTCACGCTCCAGGAATTATCTGCTCTCGACTTTTGAACTCTCCTTTTTACTCACATGCCTAAACCTTGAGTTTCTATTGGCTCCTCATCAGTCTGAAGCCTGCATGCCATAATATATATAAGGGAGTCCAATACTCGTCTCTCGGGTTGCCACCTTACAGCGCGCCCCCGGATCGTCATCCGAAGTCGATATACCAGCCATACTCCCAAGCCACAAAGTCTTAGAATATGACGGTACTAGGAGAACCTAGGTTCCCCAAGAGTCGCGAGCAAACAATTCTGAACATGTCTGAGTCCTATCCCTAACAAGATTTCCTTTCTGTGGCTCGCGTAAGACGACACGATGTCCTACCAACCACATATCCCCTCACTGGAATACCTCATGACCATACAAGGATCATCTCTCTGCCCAGCGGACCGGCACAAAGGCAAAAAAAATGTCCTAAACAGGACCGCCACTAAGGCCAAACAAATGTCCTAAAAAGAACCGCCACCAAGGCCAAACAAATGTCCTAAAAAGCACCGCCACCAAAGCCACTCAAATGTCCTAAAAAGGATCACCACCAAGGCCACTCGTCCCTAAGGACTGTCACAAAGACCATCTGTCCCGAAGGACCGCCTCAACAGGCATTCTGGCTAAACAGCCCGCCACAAAGGCCACACAATGGCTAAACATCCCGCCACAAAGGTCACACAATGGCTAAAAAGCCCGTCACAAAGGCAGCTAAAGCCCTCTCCAAGGCTCTCCGCCACTAAAAATGGACAAATTCTAACTCACATAAAACTTTCCATTTTTAGCACTTCCCACTTCTGGAAACTTTCCACTTATAGAAACTTCTATTCCAGGAAACTTTCCCGCAACCCACCGCCTCACGGAAATTTGGTACCCCAAACACCACCCCATCCTGTTACTTAGTCGCACAACCAACCATCCCAAGCGACCAACTAAACAAGAGAGATGGTCTGGGATACTCCATTCCCGCTTCAACCACGGATTACAGATGGGACCAGGCTAGGCAAGCTCAAGTTGCAGCTTGATTCTCATACCAGTTTTTAAACCTTGCCTTCATCCTCGCCTCCGTCTCCCAAGTCTACTCCTCAAAACCATCACAGTCCCAAAGGACTCTCATCAAAGGAATCTTCTTCTTTCGAAGTTCCTTGATCCATCTCCGAAGAACCCTCACTGGTCTCGCCTCCAAAGTCATGTTGGGCTGAAGATCCTCAGGGATCTTAGCCAACAACTGGTCATCCTCACGGAGACACTTCCGCAACATAGACACATGAAAAACATTATGAAATGCACGCATAACCTCAGGTAACCCCAACCTATATGCCACTGGTCCAACTCGCTCAATCACTTTGAACGGACCCATATACCTCGGACTCAACTTAGTCTCAGTAAATGACCTGTTCGGACCCCGCAACATGGCCATCTTGAGGTACACTCTATCTCCAACCTGAAACTCAAGATCTCTCCTCCTCCTATCGGCATAACTCCTCTGCCGATTCTGAGCTTCATTCATGTTCAGCTTGAGAACCCGAATCTTCTCCGAAGTCTCATGAACAAAATCTGCCCCGTACATGCTCCTCTCCCCCCCCCCCCCNAATTGGGATTACTTCCCCTATTGTATCTCAAATTCTATAAAATTGATAGCAATTCTTGCGAAATCAAAGAGATAGACCTTACAAGGGTGTTATTTAATCCCTAAGAATCTGCTTTAAATTCTCTCCAAATATGCAAAATTCGAAACAAAAAGAAAATACTACATATGAACGACAATAACCTCATCCTCAAAATCTGTATATATGTGTTGAGCCATATCAGTGGCGCCTAGACCGATTTTTTATTTGTAACACATCCACAATTGAATATTTATATATATAATGAATAAACTAGGGAGTTTCCCGCACTTTTGTGCAGGCAAAAACTATTTTAAAATAATTATTGTCTAAATTTTTTATGATCAAATATATCACTAATTCAATTTTTTTATACGTTTGTATGGACATATATATTTTTAAATAATAGTTCAACTAATTTAACAAACCAAAAATTAAATTAATTATAATACTAAAAAGGATTCCAACAAAAATGTAAATAGAAAATAATTAACCAAAAGAGAAACTAATTTAATTTATAGTTTGATAAAAATACATGTTTTAACGAGTTTAACTCAATTTTTTATATATTTTAAAATTTTTAAGAGTAAAATTAATAATATTACTTAAATATTTTATAGACTTAAATATATTATAATATTATTAAATTTCGACGGAGTTCAAATATTTATAAAAATTTAAATATTTATAATCTATTAAACTTTTTTAAAAAAACGTAAATATATTATAATATGTTTACTTTTTNTGGTTCCATCCCGATACTCTCCTGGTAACTGTTGTTGTAAGCAAACTCTACCAAGCTCAAATGATCTGCCCAATGGCCACCCCAATCCAACACACACATCCTCAGCAAATCGTCCAATGTCTGGATCGTCCTCTCTAATTGTCCATCTGTCTGGGGATGATAAGTTGTACTCATATGCACCTTAGTGCCCATCTCTGCTTGAAATGCCCTCCAGAACACCGAAGTGAACTTGGAATCCCTATCAGACACAATACTCGCTGACACCCCATGCAACATGACTATCGCCTTCACATACTTCCTAGCCAAGACTGCTGCTCCATCAGTCTTCTTAATGGCCNAAACCAAATTAAACTGTTAAATTTGGATACATGATAAATCAAGCTTCTTGCTCATTTGTACTCAAAATATATTAGTCATATATTTATAGTGATTATGAACCATATTCCAAATTGTTTAGTCGATGTGGGATATAAAGTACACATTTTCTGTAAGTTAGTTTACAAATTTACATATATATAATTTCTACATTTTTTTATTCTTTCCATATATACTAATCATAATTAATTACTATAATTTCGTTAAGAAAATATTGAAAAATCTAAACTAAATTGTTTTTATTTAATTGAATTAAGTTGATTTATTGTTTCTGTAAATATCTCATAGTATAAAAGCAAATCAAATAAGTTTACATATATATACAATTTCGTATTTAATCTATTGATTATTTTTGAAACGACCTGACCCGTTTTTTTTAATAAATAATAAATAATAAATAAATAAACTACAACAAGTGGTCTCATATTCACTAGCCACCTAGTCACAAGCACAATCAAAAGCGGAAATAATAGATACCAATAACCAAATAATAATCCAATAAATAAATCATAACCATTCCAATAACCAACATTAAACCAAATCATAAACTAATGATCCAAACAGCATAAACCAGATAACTAGCAATCCTAAACAACATTCTAGGACTCAACCCTAGCAAGCTAACAGAAGCCAGACAACCAAGCGAACCACTAGAACATCCTCCTCTTCNTGTTTTTATTTAATTGAATTAAGTTGATTTATTGTTTCTGTAAATATCTCATAGTATAAAAGCAAATCAAATAAGTTTACATATATATACAATTTCGTATTTAATCTATTGATTATTTTTGAAACGACCTGACCCGTTTTTTTTAATAAATAATAAATAATAAATAAATAAACTACAACAAGTGGTCTCATATTCACTAGCCACCTAGTCACAAGCACAATCAAAAGCGGAAATAATAGATACCAATAACCAAATAATAATCCAATAAATAAATCATAACCATTCCAATAACCAACATTAAACCAAATCATAAACTAATGATCCAAACAGCATAAACCAGATAACTAGCAATCCTAAACAACATTCTAGGACTCAACCCTAGCAAGCTAACAGAAGCCAGACAACCAAGCGAACCACTAGAACATCCTCCTCTTCATTGCCTTGATTCCACGATCACACTTTGCCTTTACCTGCATCACAAACACAAATTGCAATGCATGAGTATTTTATTAACACTCAGTAAGGCAATCCACCCATCTATTGGGCTATACACACAAGCAATAGAGATACTCTAACCATCAAACAACAATCAACAAATAAACCAGGCTTTGCATCGACCGACACAAAGATTGCATCGACCGACACCATCAGGGACCAGCATCGACCGACACAGGATATGCATCGATCGACACCCTCAGGGACCAGCATCGACCGACACAGGGTATGCATCGATCGACACATGCTCGACATTACGCGGAAACCCTAATCGCATCGACCGACGCCTCCACATGGCATCGACCGATGCTCCTAAGTCAAACCGCGCCATCCTCGCACTAGCATCGACCGATGTCCATTGTGCATCGATCGATGCTCATGTCAAGCATATTTTCTCCCGAAGCTTCTCGCCGGATCTCCGTTTCTGCAACCACAAGAATCGATCCCAAGCCACAAGAAAGCTTCCCAACCCCTCAAAACGACATAATAACAAGCCTAACAACACAGAAACAAGCAGATCAGAGTAATCTCCAGCTTAGATAAGCCATGGTCATGCACTTACCTTTGCCAAGAAGAATCTGAACCTCAAACAAGCAAAACAACGCTCCTAGGAAACTCCTACAACGATCCCAGCTACAGATCTCTACAGGAATAGCCTCAAATCCACAGAAAATCTCCAAGAACACCTAGAACACTCTTTCTCTCTTTTCTCTCTCTCAAAAGCAGCCAAAACAACTAATGAGACAAAAGAAACGACTTAAGGGGTTTTCCCCTTTTTCCTCTTTTTCCAAAACGCAGCATTTAACTTAAGTCAAAACGCAGGAAATTGAGTCAGCATCGACCGATGCTCCCCCAGCCTCGATCGATGCTCATCGCAAACCGGAATTCCGGTTCGCGAATGTTACAATTCTCCCCCACCAATTTAGATTCGTCCTCGAATCTCGAACAACACTCAGTCAAGGACTCCCGTGCTATCGTCTCCACGGCCCGCACTCCTCCGACCGATCTATGAATGTTCACCTCTAGGCGATAGACTCACGCTCCAGGAATTATCTGCTCTCGACTTTTGAACTCTCCTTTTTACTCACATGCCTAAACCTTGAGTTTCTATTGGCTCCTCATCAGTCTGAAGCCTGCATGCCATAATATATATAAGGGAGTCCAATACTCGTCTCTCGGGTTGCCACCTTACAGCGCGCCCCCGGATCGTCATCCGAAGTCGATATACCAGCCATACTCCCAAGCCACAAAGTCTCAGAATATGGC
>NC_025685.1:19762267-19776631 GCF_000633955.1 Camelina sativa | reverse complement strand
ACCTCGCAACCCAACTAGCCACGTCCTTCTTCATCCCGACCCAGTGATAGTACCTCTTGAGGTCACGGTACATCTTAGTCGCTCCTGGATGAATAGAAAACATGCTCGTATGAGCCTCTCTCAGGATCTCCTGTCTCAACTCCTCATCCTTAGGCACACAAATCCGTCCATGCACCAGAATAGTACCATTAGCCGAAACCTGATACTTTGAGTCAACATCCTTTGAGGCATTCACCAGCCCCAAATCCGACTCCTGAGCCAACCGCACTCTGCTCAACAAATCTGCTCTATCAGCTGTAACCAAAACCAATGGCTCCTGAGAAACCGTACACAAGCTCAACACACTGATCTCCCTTACCAGGGACTCCAAATCCTGCTCCTGAGCCGAAGCCGCCCGCTTCTAACTCAAAGCATCGGCAACCAAGTTAGCCTTACCAGGATGATAGGTTATCTCCAGATCATAATCCGCCACCAGCTCCATCCACCGCCTCTGCCTCAAGTTCAGCTTGGGATGAGTGAATATATACTTCAGGCTCTTATGATCTGTAAACACCTGTACTTTTGCACCATAAAGATAAGATCTCCAAATCTTCAGGGCAAAAACTACAGCATCCATCTCCAGGCCATGAGTAGGATAGTTGTCCTCATGCTTCCACAATTGCTGTGAAGCATAGGAAATCACCTTCCCATGCTACATTAACACACAGTCCAAACCCACTCTAGATGCATCCGTATAAACCACATAGGGTTCTCCCTGCTCAGGCAATGCCAACACCGGAGCAGTAGTCAACATCTCGTTCAGGCTTGCAAAGCCCTCCTCACACTCCCAGACAAAAGGAACATCCTTCCCCGTCAACTTAGTCATAGGACGTGCTCTGCTCGCAAACCCCTGCACAAATCTCCTGTAATACCCTGCCAACCCGAGAAAACTCCTAATCTCCGTGGCATTCTGCGGTCTAGGCCAATCCCTGATAGCCAGAATCTTCTCTGGATCTACAGAAACCCCATCTGCAGACACAATATGACCTAGAAAGCCCATCTCACGCTGCCAGAAACTACACTTGCTAAACTTACCGAACAACTTCTGCTCCCGCAGCTTCTCCAAAACTGCCCTCAAATGCACTGCATACTCTTCAGGACTCTTAGAATAAACCAGGATGGCGTCGATGAAAATGATGACAGACACGTCCAGAAACTCCTGAAACACGCTGTTCATTAATCTCATAAACGCAGCTGGTGCGTTAGTCAACCCAAACAGCATCACCATAAACTCATAATGCCCATACTTCGTCCTGAATGCAGTCTTCCTCACATCTGCCTCATTTATTGGAATCTGATGATAAACCGATGTCAGATCTATCTTGGAGAACCAAGTAGCACCTCTCAACTGATCATGATCCAACAACTCATCGATCCTCGGAAGAGGTTACTTGTTCTTCACAGTGACGTGGTTGAGACCTCTGTAATCAATACACAAGCGAAAACTCCCATCCTTCTTCTTAAAGAATAACACCGGCGCTCCCCACGGTGATACACTAGGACGGATGAATCCCTTGCTCAACAAATCCTCTAGCTGCTTCTTCAGCTTTGCTATCTCTACTGGAGTCATCCTGTAAGGAGCCTTGGATAATGGTGTTGTTCCTAGTTCCAACTCAATCGTAAAACGATCAGACCGAGAAGGTGGTAATCCCTGCAACGACTGGAACACTTCCTCAAACTCCTCTACAACCTGAATACCGCTAATCGTAGACTTCCCCACTGACTTTGGCATAGATATCGTAACCAAATAAGACTCACGGCCCTTCTCGATCATCTTCCCAGCCTGAATGGCCGAGATCACGAGACTTCTCGAAGTCGGTCTAATCCCCTGATAAACCAACTTCCCTCATGAACGCTCAAACTCCACTCTATCCCGATGACAATCCAGATGAACCATATGCCGATGCAACCAGTCCATCCCCAAGATAACACCATACAGCTCCACTGGGCTGATAAGCAAATCCGCAGGACAAGACTCTCCCGCGATATGAATACCAATACCCCTTTCTCTACCAATGACCCTTAGAAACTTGCCTCCAACAACTCTGACAACTCCTGTACGCTCTCCGGGATCTCCCACGATACCCGCACTCTCTGCACACTCTGGGGTGATGAAGCTATGAGTAGCTCCAGAGTCAAACATAACATGGGACTTAAACCCTCCCACCAACAAGGTCCCTACACAAACCTCATGTGTTGAGAACTTAACACTTTATCACAGGACAACATAAAATCTGAACTTACTAAGAATTCACAAAGACAAAGTACCATAAATTATACCTATGATTGCCCCGGAACTGGTTCCACCTGTCTCGACAGTCGTGTAAACCCGTGACGCCTGCTCAATACGTGCCACTAGCTGCCCTCCCGGCTGCACCTGCTGCAACGCTGCCACTTCTACCGGCTGCAACTTGGGACAATAGGGCCTGATGTGCCCTGGCTCCCTGCAATAATAGCACACATGATCTGCTACCGTCTGAGCACACCTCTTGGGACAGATAGCAACCTTGTGATCATTGCCTCCACACCCGAAGCAACTCGGACCACCCGGCCTCAGCGTAGCCTCCCATCTTCTCTTGGTTCCCTGCGAAGGCTTGCCGCCCTTGCTAGAACCTCCCTGATGTTGTGCATTGCTAGGCTGGACTGCTGGGCTAGCCGCCACTGACTGT
Source organism: Camelina sativa (assembly GCF_000633955.1). Lineage (NCBI taxonomy): Eukaryota > Viridiplantae > Streptophyta > Magnoliopsida > Brassicales > Brassicaceae > Camelina > Camelina sativa. The sequence goes on along the minus strand of NC_025685.1, from coordinate 19,773,923 downwards.
GCCCGGATATCCTCCTCAATCCCTGCTGTAGTCTCAACCAGCTCTGCACGCGTAGCGTAACTCCGCCCTCTCGAGTGAACCCTCAAGTCATCACGTAGGGCCCTCAAAAACCTCCTCAAACTCCATATCCCGACCACCATACCTCAGAAGTCAACTGAACTCCAAGTCAAGCTCCCGCACTGACCGAGTTCCTTGAGCTAGCTGAAGGATTTGCACCTCCAACCTATCCAGTGCCTCTCTAGGGAAATGCTTGCGGTTGAACTCTAAGACGAAGTCAGCCCAAGTCAACTCCCTCTGCATTCTCCTGGCTGCCACAGAACTCCACCACAACTGAGCATCACCAGTCAAATGATGGACCCCAATGTCCACCCAAAACTCCTCAAGAAACCTCAGAGTAGGGAAGTTACGTTCCACACTCTTCCTCCACGCCTCCGCAGCGGTAGGATCAGTATCTCCCGAAAACCGCTCGGTACGAATACGACCCATCTCTGCCAGCATGTTGATATAACGAGAATGGCCCCCTACATCCGCAGCCACTGGCTGCCGCTCCTCCGCCACCACTGGTGGCACTACCTAAGCCTGAGCCAGTGCCACTGGCGGCAACCGCTCTATCAACTGTGCCAGCAAACCTGCAAGGTCGACACTCAGGACTCCTCCCACTAGAACTCCCACACCTGGAGCCCTACCATCACCGGCTACTGGAGCATCAACACCGCCCCCTCCGGCCACACTCACGGAATCCCCCTGGACACCCTGTGACTCGCCGACACCCTCTGATGTCACACTCTGGTCCTCGGTCTCACTAACCACTGGGGCTGTCCCTCTACCACGACCACGTCCGCGTCCACGACCACGTCCGCGTCCACGACCACGACCACGACCAGGAACAGCATCCTCTCTAACCATCTGCACTACCAGAGCAGAAGGCTAAGCACACAATAAACATAACACACAAACAAAAACTCACCGTGGAATCACACTATGGGCTCGAAGAGGATGTTCTAAGACTCCATGCCACACACAATTGACTAACTCACATAATCAATCAAGACATGCAATCCCAGACAACACAACAGAAACCTAGTGAACCCAAACCTAGAACCGTAAGGGCTCTGATACCAAACTAAAACGACCTGACCCGTTTTTTTTAATAAATAAAAATTATTAAATAAATAAACTACAACTAGTGGTCCCATACCCACTAGCCACCTAGCCACAAGCACAACCAACATCGGAAATAACAGATACCAATAACCAAATAATAATCCAATAAATAAATCATAACCATTCCAATAACCAACATTAAACCAAATCATAAACTAATGATCCAAACAGCATAAACCAGAGAACTAGCAATCCTAAACAACATTCTAGGACTCAACCCTAGCAACCTAACAGAAGCCAGACAACCAAGCGTACCACTAGAACATCCTCCTCCTAGGAAGATCGTACAACGATCCCAGCTACAGATCTCTTCAGTAACAGCCTCAAATCCACAGAAAATCTCCAAGAACACCAAGAACACTCTTTCTCTCTTTTCTCTCTCTCAAAAGCGGCCAAAACAACTAATGAGACAAAAGAAACGACTTAAGGGTTTTCCCCCTTTTTCCTTTTCCCAAAACGCAACGTTTAACTTAAGTCAAAACGCAGGAAATTAAGTCAGCATCAACCGATGCTCCTCCAGCATCGATCGATGCTCATCCCAAACCGGAATTCCGGTTCGCGGATGTTACAATTTTGGAAGCAACAAAGTCATAATCCATAAGTAGAAAAGATTTCTCATTATTATTAATATTCGTAATAATTATAGGCATTAAGTTTGGTAGTAGTTAATATTTGATATTACAGAAGTCATTAAATACTCGGATACCAGTTTCCTAATTTATAGGGATTATACCTCTGTTTGGCGACATAAATACTTATTCTTGAACCAAACAACATACAAGATCCGAATATTATAAACCTCGAATACAAACAGATCCGCGAGTTTTATTTCTTCTATTTTGCGGGTTAAAGAGGATCCGCGTCCCGACCCGGTCGTAATTAAGTGGTCGAGCAAGGGGTATAATGGTCATTTAGATAAATCGTAACTATAGGTTAATTTAATTAAATTAAGTGATTCTCTAATAATTTTTAATGAAAAATGTACCAAAACAAAGTCATGGTCCAATTTGAGTCTAGTGAGTACTTCTGCTTTAATAGTATATAATTTCTACGTTTTTTATCCTTTCCATCTATACTAATCATAATTAATTACTATAATTTCGTTAAGGAAATATTAAAAAATCTAAACTAACTTGTTTTTATTTAATTGTATTAAGTTGATTTGTTGTTTCCGTAAATATCTCATAGTATAAAAGCAAATCAAATAAGTTTACATATATATACAATTTCGTATTTAATATATTGATTATTTTGGAAGCAACAAATTCACAATCCATAATTATTAAAAATTTCTCATTATTATTAATATTCGTAATAATTACAGGGATTAAGTATGGTAGTAGTTAATATTTGATATTACTGAAGCCATTAAATATTCGGATACCAGTTTCCTAATTTATAGGGATTATACATCTGTTTGGCGACATGAATAATTATTCTTGAACCAAACAACATACATGATCTGAATATTATAAACCTGGAGTACAAACAGATCCACGAGTTTTATTTCTTCTATTTTGCGGGTTAAAGAGGATCCGCGTCCTGACCTGGTCGTAATTAAGTGGTCGAGCAAGGGGTATAATGGTCTTTTAGATAAATAATAATTATAGGTTAATTTAATTAAATTAAGTGATTCTCTAATTATTTTTAATGAAAAGCGTACAAAACAAAGTCATGGTCCAATTTAAGTCTAGTAAATACTTCTCCAATTTGAGTCTAGTAAATACTTCTGCTTTAATAGTATATATATATATATATATATATATATATATAATTTAATATTAAATTTTATCACGAACCTTAATTGGGATTACTTCCCCTATTGTATCTCAAATTCTATAAAACTGATAGCAATTCTTGCGAAATCAAAGAGATAGACCTTACGAGGGTGTTATTTAATCCCTAAGAATCTGCTTCAAATTCTCTCCAAATATGCAAAATGCGAAAAAAATAAAAATAATAATACATATGAACGACAATAACCTCATCCTCAAAATCTGTATATATGTGTTGAACCATATCAGTGGCGCCTAGGCCGATTTTTGATATGTAACACATCCACAATTGAATATTTATATATATAATGAATAAACTAGGGAGTTTCCCGCTCTTGTGCAGGTAAAAACATTTTTAAAACAATTATTATCTAAATTTTTTTATGGTCAAATATATCATTAATTCAATTCTTTTATAAACTTGGGCAGATATATTATTAAATAATAGTTCAATTAATTTAACAAATCAAAAAATAAATTAATTATAAGATTAAAAAGGATTCCAACAAAAATGTAAATAAAAAATAATTAACCAAAAGAGAAACTATAATTTAATCTTCAATAATAAGGAATGGAAGTAATTTTTCTAATATAAACATAAAGTAACATAGTTAGGAGAGTTACCCGCGAGCATACGCCACCAAATATTTAAGCCTAACAAAACTGACTTCTAATTTCTAATGTTGTGATTGAGCGCCTCTATATTGATAGCTTAGTATCCAAGTCAAACCTTCAGAATTATTTATAGAAATTTCACATTTCTAGTAATAGAATTTTTTCAAAAAAAATATTTACAAAATGTTTTAGTATTTATTTTCCATTTTTATAATTTTAAATAGGATACAATTATTTTAATGCGATTTTTTCTAATTTTCGTTTTTAAAAAAATCATTGGTTTTTTTAAAAAAATTTACTTTTAAAAGTTAAAGAAAAATTATTCTTTAAAATTACTCGTTTGTATTTTCAATATACATATATATATTTTTAATTATTTTATTTTTTCATCCACCTAAATATAATTGTCAGAACCTTTTATCTTATTTAGAGTATTTGTTCCTCCTTTAGTGTATCCAGCCAGAAAAACATGGTTTTTCCCGGAGCTTTGCAGCAACGCTATGAAATTCTGTCAGGATCACAAAAGATTGTATTATATCTTCAAATTAAATGGATATTTGTAGTATATTCTCTAGAGATTTTCAGTTCAAATCGTCATAATTATCTATAGAAATTTAACATTTTAGAAAATAGAAGTTTTCTTGAGAGAAAAATTTCTAGGTGGCTAGTGGATATGAGACCACTAGTTGTAGTTTATTTATTTATTATTTATTATTTATTATTAAAAAAACGGGTCAGGTCGTTTCAGTTTGGTATCAGAACCCTTACGGTTCTAGGTTTGGGTTCAATAGGTTTTTGTTGTTGATGTTGGGATTGCATGTCTTGATTGATTATGTGAGTTAGTCAATTGTGTGTGGCATGAGTCCTAGAACATCCTCTTCGAACCTACAGTGTGATTCTACGGTGAGTTCATGTTTTTGTGCTCCGTTAATTGTGTGCTTAGCCTTCTGTTCATGGTAGTGCAGATGGTTAGAAAGGATGCTGTTGCTGGTTGTGGTCGTGGACGCGGACGTGGTCGTGGTAGGGGAGAGCCCCAGTTGTTAGTGAGACTGAGGATCAGAGTGTGAATGCAGAGGGTGTCGGTGAGTCGTAGGGTGTCCAGGGGGATTTCGTGAGTGTGGCTGGAGGGGGCGGTGTTGATGCTCTAGTGGCCGGTGATGTTAGGGCTCCAGGTGTATAAGTTCGAGTGGGTAGAGTCTCGGGTGTCGACCTTGTGGGTTTGCTGGCACAGTTGATTGAGCGGTTGCCGCCAGTGGCACCGGCTCAGGTAGTGCCACCAGTGGTGGCGGAGGAGCGCCAGCTAGTGGCTGCGGATGTGGGGGTCCATTCTCGTTATATCAGCATGCTGACAGAGATGGGTCGTATTCGTACCGAGCAGTTTCCGGGAGGTACTGATCCTACCGCTGCGGAGGCGTGGAGGACGAGTGTGGAACGTAACTTCCATACTCTGAGATGTCCTGAGGAGTTTTGGGTGGACATTGGGGTCCACCATTTGACTGGTGATGCTCAGTTGTGGTGTAGTTCTGTGGCAGCCAGGAGAGTGCAGAAGGAGATGACTTGGGCTGACTTCGTCTTGGAGTTCAACCGCAAGTATTTCCCTAGAGAGGCACTGGATAGGTTGGAGGTGCAGTTCCTTCAGCTAGCTCAGGGGACTCGGTCAGTGCGGGAGCTTGACTTGGAATTCAGTCGACTTCTGAGGTATGGGGGTCAGGATATGGAGTCTGAGGAGGCTCAGAGCAGGAGATTTTTTAGGGCCCTACATGATGATTTGAGGGTTCACTGTAGAGGGCGGAATTATGCTACACGTGCCGAGCTGGTTGAGACTGCAGCAGGGATTGAGGAGGATATCCGGGCACAGTCGGTAGCAGCTAGCCTAGCAAATCAGCCTAGTAGGGCTCAGCCTGTGCAGGGAACCAAGAGGAGGTGGGAGGCTACGCAGAGGCCGGGTGGTCCGAGTTGCTTCGGGTGTTGAGGCAAGGATCACAAGGTTGCTATCTGTCCCAAGAGGAGTGCTCCGTCGGCAGCAGATCGTGTGTGCTATCATTGTAGGGAGCCAGGGCACATCAGGCCCTATTACCCCAAGTTACAGTCGGTAGCAGTGGCAGCATTGCAGCAGGTGCAGCCGGGAGGGCAGCAGGTGGCACGGATTGAGCAGGCGCCACGGTTTAGACGACCATCGAGACTGATGGAACCAGTGCCGGGGGGATCACAAGTATAATTTTTGGTACTTTGTCTTTGTGAATTCTTCGTAAGTTCAGATTTTATGTTGTCCTATGATAAAGTGTTAGGTTCTCAACACATGAGATTTGTGTAGGGACCTTGTTGGTGGGAGGGTTTAAGTCCCATGTTATGTTTGAGTCTGGAGCTACTCATAGCTTCATTACCCCGGAGTGTGCAGAGAGTGCGGGTATTGTGGGAGATCCCGAAGAGCGTATAGGAGTTGTCAGAGTTGCTGGAGGCAAGTTTCAGAGGGTCATTGGTAGAGCGAGGGGTATCAGAGGGATTTGTTGAGCAAGGGATTCATCCGTCCTAGTGTATCACCGTGGGGAGCGCCGGTGTTATTCTTTAAGAAGAAGGATGGGAGTTTCCGCTTGTGTATCGATTACAGGGGTCTCAACCAGGTCACTATGAAGAACAAGTACCCTATGCCGAGGATCGATGAGTTGTTGGATCAGTTGAGAGGTGCTACTTGGTTCTCCAAGATAGATTTGGCGTCGGGTTATCATCAGATCCCGATAGTTGAGGCGGATGTGAGGAAGACTGCTTTCAGGACAAGGTATGGGCATTACGAGTTTGTGGTGATGCCGTTTGGGTTGACTAACGCACCAGATGCGTTTTTGAGATTGATGAACAGCGTGTTTCAGGATTTTCTGGACGTGTCTGTCATCATTTTCATTGATGACATCCTGGTTTATTCTAAGAGTCATGAAGAGCATGCAGTGCATTTGAGGGCAGTCCTGGAGAAGCTGCGGGAGCAGCAGTTGTTTGCTAAGCTGAGCAAGTGTAGTTTCTGGCAGCGTGAGATGGGTTTTTTGGGTCACATTGTGGCTGCAGATGAGGTTTTTGTAGATCTGGAGAAGATTCAGGCTATTAGGGATTGGCCTAGACTGCAGAATGCCACGGAGATCAGGAGTTTTCTCGGGTTGACAGGGTATTACAGGAGATTTGTGCAGGGGTTTGCGAGCAGAGCATGTCCTATGACTAAGTTGACGGGGAATGATGTTCCTTTTGTCTTATCACAGGAGTGCGAGGAGGGTTTTGCAAGCATGAACGAGATGTTGACTACTGCTCCGGTGTTGGCTTTGCCTGAGCAGGGAGAACCCTATGTGGTTTATACAGATGCATCCAGAGTGGGTTTGGGATGTGTGTTGATGCAGCATGGGAAGGTGATTGCCTATGTTTCGCGACAGTTGCGGAAGCATGAGGACAACTATCCTACTCATGACTTGGAGATGGGTGCTGTGGTTTTTGCCCTAAATATTTGGAGATCTTATCTTTATGGTGCAAAGGTACATGTGTTTACAGATCATAAGAGTCTGAAGTATATATTCACTCAGCCCGAGCTGAACTTGAGGCAGAGGCGGTGGATGGAGCTGGTGGCGGATTATGATCTGGAGAGAGCCTATCATCCTGGTAAGGCTAACTTGGTTGCAGATGCCTTGAGTCGGAAGCGGATAGCTTCGGCTCAGGAGCAGGATATGGATTCTCTGGTAGGAGAAATCAGTGCGTTGATCTTGTGTGCGGTTTCTCAGGAGCCGTTGAGTTTGGTTGCAGCTGATAGAGCAGATTTGTTGAGCAGTGTGCGGTTGGCTCAAGAGTCGGATTTGGGGCTGGTGAATGCCTCAAAGGATGTTGATTCAGAGTATCAGATTTCGGCTAATGGTACTATTCTGGTGCATGGGCGGATCTGTGTGCCCAAGGATGAGGAGTTGAGGCAGGAGATTCTGAGAGAGGCTCATGCTAGCATGTTCTTTATTCATCCATGAGCGACTAATATGTACCGAGATCTCAAGAGGTACTATCACTGGGTCGGGATGAAGAAGGACGTGGCTAGTTGGGTTGCGAGGTGCGATGTGTGTCAGTTAGTGAAGGCTGAGCATCAGGTACCAGGTGGTTTGCTGAAGAGTCTTCCCATTCTAGAGTGGAAGTGGGATATGATTACTATGGACTTCGTGGAGTTATGCCGATAGGAGTAGGAGAGATCTTGAGTTTCAGGTTGGAGATAGAGTGTACCTCAAGATGGCCATTTTGCGGGGTCCGAACAGGTCATTGACTGAGACTAAGTTAAGTCCGAGGTATATGAGTCCCTTTAGAGTAATTGAGCGAGTTGGACCGGTGGCATATAGACTGGAGTTACCTGAGGTTATGCGTGCTTTCCATAAGCTTTTCCATGTGTCTATGTTGCGGAATTGTCTCCGTGAGGATGATCAGTTGTTGGCTTAGATTCCTGAGGATCTTCAGCCTAACATGACTTTGGAGGCGAGACCAGTGAGGGTTCTCAGGAGGAGGATCAAGGAACTTCAGAAGAAGAAGATTCCTTTGATGAGAGTCCTTTGGGACTGTGATGGAGTTGAGGAGCAGACTTGGGAGGCTGAGGCGAGGATGAAGGCAAGGTTTAAGAAGTGGTATGAGAAGCAAGCCCCGACTTGAGCTTGTCTAGCCTGGTCCCATCTATAATCTGTGGCTGGAGCCGGAATGGTGTATTCCAGCCCATCTCTCTTGTTTACTTTGTTGCTTAGGGTGTTTGGTTGTGCGACTAAGTAGCAAGATGAGGTGGTGTTTGGGGTACAAATTTTCCGCGAGGGAGTGTGTTGGAGGAAAGTTTTCTGTTTTAGAAGTTTCTATAAGTGGAAAGTTTCCAGAAGTGGGAAGTGCTAAAAATGCTGCGTCTTATGTGAGTTGGAATTTATCTATTTTTAGTGGCAGAGGGCCTTGGATGGGCTTGTGTGGCCTTAGTGGAGGACTTTTGAGTCGTTGCGCCGTGTGTGGCGATCTTTTGAGTTATTGTGTGGTCTTTGTGGCAGGCTGTTTAGTCGTTGTGTGGCCTTTGTGGCGGGCTGTTTAGCCATTGTGTGACCTTTGTGGCGGGCTGTTTAGCTATTGTGTGGCCTTTGTGGCGGGCTGTTTAGCCAATTGTGTGGCCTTTGTGGTGGGCTGTTTAGCCAGAGTGCCTGTTGAGGCGGTCCTTTGGGACAGATGGTCTTTGTGACGGTCCTTCGGGACAAGTGGCCTTGGTGGCGGTCCTTTTGAGGACATTTGTTTGGCCTTGGTGGCGTTCATGTTTAGGACATTTGTTTGGTCTTGGTGGCGGTCCTGTTTAGGACATTTGTTTGGCCTTGGTGGCGGTCCTGTTTAGGACATTTGCTTGGCCTTTGTGGTGGCCCGTTGGGCAGAGAGATGATCCTTGTTTGGTCATGAGGTATTCCAGTGAGGGGATATGTGGTTGGTAGGACATTGTGTTGTCTTACGCGCGCCATGGAAAGGAAACCTGGATAGGGATAGGACTCACACGTGTTCGAATTTGTTTGCTCGCGACTCATGGGGAACTTAGGTTCTCCTAGTACCGTCATATTCTAAGACTTTGTGGCTTGGCAGTATGGCTGGTATATCGACTTCGGATGACGATCCGGGGGCGCGCTGTAGGGTGGCAACCCGAGAGAAGAGTATTGGACTCCCTTATATATATTATGGCATGCGGGCTTAGGCCCGATGAGGAGCCAATATTATAGCATGGAGACTTCGGTCTGATGAGGAGCCAATAAAAACTCAAGGTTTAGGCCTATGAGTAAAAAAGAGAGTCCAAAAGTCGAGAGCAAATAATGCCTGGAGCGTGAGTCTATCGCCTAGAGGTGACCTTTCGTATATCAGTCTGAGGAGTGCAGGCCGTGGAGACGGTAGCACCGGAGTCCTTGGCTGAGTTTTGTTCGAGATACGAGGACGAATCTAAATTGGTGGGGGAGAATTGTAACATCCGCGAACTGGAATCCCGGTTTGGGATGTGCATCGATCGATACTGACTCAATTTCCTGCGTTTTGACTTAAGTTAAACGCTGCGTTTTGGGCAAAGGGAAGGAGAAAAAACCCTTAAGTCGTTTTATTGTCTCATTAGACGACTTTAGCCGTTTTTAAGAAAAAAGAGAAGAGAGAAAGTGTTCTTGAGCGTTCTTGAGTTTTTTGGGAGATTTCAAGCTGTTCTTGTAGAGATCTGTAGCTGGGATCATTGTAGGATCTTCCTAGGAACGTTTTCTTCCTGTGTTTGGGTCGGATTCCTTCTATGGCAAAGGTAAGTGCATGACCATGACTTATCTAGGCTGGAGATTACTCTGATCTGTTTGTTTATGTGTTGTTAGGCTTGTTGGTATGTTGTCTGAGGCGGTGGGAAGCTTTCTTGTGGCTTGGGATCGTTTCTTGTGGTTGCACGAACGGAGATCCGGCGAGAAGCTTCGGGGAAAACAATGCTCAGCATGCGCATCGGTAGATGCACTATGTGTGTCGGTCGATGCTAGTGCAAGGACGACGCAGTTTGACCTAGGAGCATCGGTCGATGCCATGTGGAGGCGTCGGTCGATGCGATTAGGGTTTCCGCGTGATGTCGAGCATGTGTCGATCGATGCAAGTGGGGGCATCGGTCGATGCAGTTGAACATTGTGTTGGTCGATGCATACCCTATGTCGGTCGATACTGGTCCCTGATGGTGTCGGTTGATGCAAGCTTTGTGTCGGTCGATGCAGAGTTTGGTTTGTTTGTTGATTGTTGTTTGATGGTTAGAGTATCTCTATTGCTTGTGTGTATAGCCCAGTAGATGGGAGGATTGCCTTACTGGGTGTTTATAAAATACTCATGCATTGCAATTTGTGTTTGTGATGCATGTAAGGGCAAGGTGAATCAAGGCAATGAAGAGGAGGATGTTCTAGTGGTTCGCTTGGTTGCCTGGCTTCAGTTAGGTTGCTAGAGTTGAGTCCTAGAATGTTGTTTAGGATTGTTGGTTCTCTGTTTTATGCTGTTTGGATCAATTGTTTATGATTTGGTTTAATGTTGGTTATTGGAATGGTTATGATTTATTTATTGGATTAATATTTGAGTATTGGTATCTGTTATTTCCGTTGTTGGTTGTGCTTGTGGCTAGGTGGCTAGTAAATATGGGACCACTAGTTGTAGTTTATTTATTTATTATTTATTATTTATTATTTATTATTAAAAAAACAAACGGGTTAGGTCGTTTCAGAAAGCTTCTGTATGCTAACTCTTATCAACAAGACTTTGGAGCTCAACGAAGTAGAGGACGCGGAAACAGAGGAAGAGGAGACAGAGGACGTGGTAGAGGCCGGTTTAATTCACAAGACTATGTAACAAATTAATCTAATCAAACACAGGATAAGGAGAAGAAGGATATCTCGAAGATTATCTGTTTTCGATGTGATAAGGCAGGTCATTATGCCTCTAATTGTCCCGAGAGAGTTCAAAGAACACAAGAATCGCATAAAGTAGAGACAGAAGATGCTGACCGAGCACTCTACATGCACGGAGTTGTGTTCTGAATGAAGAAAAGCTAATACCAATTAAGGTTTCCGAAACCAAGAAAGGGGAAGAAGGACTTTGGTACTTAGAGAATGGTGCAAGCAACCATATGATAGGAAACAAGTCTTATTTCTCTGAGTTAAATGAGAAAATAAAGGGCAAGGTGAAATTTGGAGATGGCTCATATGTCAAGATAGAAGGAAAAGGTTTTATCCTCTTTCAAGGAAAAACTGGTGAACAAAGACTTGTCACCAACATCTAGTTCATCCTTGATCTCAAGAGCATCATCCTGAGTCTAGGACAAGCTACAGAAGTCGGATGTGATGTGAGGATGAGACAAGACTACTTAACAGTGCATGATCCAAGCGAGAGATTGTTAGTTCGAGTCATTCATTCACCAAACAGGCTGTTCACCTCAAAGGAGTTTCATGATTTTTGTGAAGCAAGTGGAATTAAGAGGCACATAACGGCACCATACATACCACAACAAAACGGTATTGTAGAACGAAGGAATCAGACACTAATGGAGATGATGTGGAGCCCTCTCAAGGCAATGATGGTACCTAATTATTTGTGGGGGGGGG
>NC_025685.1:19740739-19762246 GCF_000633955.1 Camelina sativa | reverse complement strand
CCATATACATAATTAACAGGGTACCAAAGAGAACACTTGAGAACAAAACTCCCTACGAGAGCTTACAAGAAAAGAAACCGAACCTAGAGCATCTAAGGGTGTTCGGTTGTCGAGCCTACTCTAATATTGAAGCTATAAATTTAAAGAAATTGGATGATAGGTCACAGCCTCTAGTGCATCTTGGAATCGAGCCAGGATCCAAAACATACAGGTTGTATAATCCGACTTCAAGAAGAGTTGTAGTGAGCCGTGATGTAGTGTTTGACGAAGCTACAAGCTGGAATTAGAATAAAACAACAAGTGGATCAAGTGTGAATCCGGGGATGTTTCACATGAGGTGGGGAGAAGTTATAGATACTGGTGATGGACCTGTAGTAGTAAACAATCAAGAACAGGATGATGATCATGACGGTGACGATGATGATCAAGAACAAGAGATTGAAAACAACACGGGGAATCATGGTGCTCATAACGACGGAGAAGGAGTGAATAATGCAGGTCAAGAAGTTCAACTTGTTCTTCGACATTCAACTCATCAAAGTGTCAGGCCGAGATATCTTAACGATTACGTTCTTCAAGCTGAGGAAGAATATGATAAGTTGCTACTATTGATTAATGAAGAACCAAGAAGTTACAGAGAAATAGAGGGTATAAAATAATGGATACAAGCTTGCAAGGAAGAAATCAAATCCATTCGCAAGAACAACACCTGGTCTTTAGTTGACAAACCAATGTCTTTAGTTGACAAACCGATGGAGACAAAAGTGATTGGTCTCAAGTGGATATTCAACTCAAGAAAAATGCAGATGGCACAATCAATAAATACAAGGCAAGGCTTGTAGAAAAAGGATATGTGCAAGAATCAGGTACAGATTTTGATGAGGTCTTTGCACCGGTTGTGCGACTTGAAACCATAAGGTTGCTAATTGCTCTAGCTGCATCACATGGTTGGGAGATTCATCACTTAGATGTGAAGACAGCGTTTCTACATGGAGAGCTAAAGGAAGATGTATATGTAGAACAGCCTGAAGGATTTAAAATCAAAGGGAAGGAACACAAGGTTTACAAACTTACAAAGGAATTTTATGGTTTGAAACAAGCTCCAAGAGCATTGAACACAAAGTTTGATCAGATTTTTAAAGCAATGAAGTTTAAGAAGTGTTCGAAGGAGACCTCTGTTTATCGAAAACAAGATGGAGAATCACTTCTAATAGTTGCAATTTATGTTGATGATCTTTTCATAACAGGAAATACTCTTAAAGCCATAAAAGAATTCAAGATGGGGATGTCATCTAAGTTTGAGATGTCGGACCTTGGAAAGCTCACTTACTATCTCGACATCGAAGTTCATCAAGGAGATGATGGAATCGAAATCAAACAGGAAGCTTATGCAAGAAGGATTTTAAGAGAAGCAGGCTTAGAAGGATGTAATTCAATAAAAATTCCTATGGAGTTTGGACTTACTGTTTCAAAGGCTGAAAATGAAGAAGAGATAGATCCTACGAGTTACAGAAGGAATGTGGGATGCCTGACATACTTACTACACACTCGCCCAGACTTGGCTTTCTCGGTAGGTGTCACTAGTCGGTATATGTAGAGTCCTCGAGACTCACATGTTGTTATAATGAAGCAGATACTTCGATACCTAAGTGGAACTGTGTCCTATGGTTTAAAATATGGTCGAGGAGTATCAAAGAAGATTCATGGGTTCAGTGATAGCAGTCACAACATTGATCTGGATGATGGGATAAGCACTACGGGTCACATGTTCCACTTTGGGTCTACACCAATCAGTTGGTGTTCACAAAAACAGGGGACGGTTTCTCTTTCATCATGTGAAGCAGAGTACATGGCAGCAACGGAGGCTTCTAAACAAGCCATTTGGCTTCAAGACATTTTGAGCGAGATCACCGGGAAGGAGACGGAGCAGATCACCATTTGGATCGACAACGAGTCTGCAATACAGCTTTCAAAGAATCCTGTTTTTCATGGTCGAACCAAACACATACACAAGCGGTACGATTTTATATGAGAATGTGTGGAGAGAGAGCTTGTTGATGTGAAGCATGTACCAGGAGAAGATCAAGAAGCGGATATCTTGACGAAGGCGTCGGCAAAGATCAAGTTTTGCGAAATGAGAAGCTTGGTAAGATTGGAAGACATGTTCAAGACCAAGTTTAAGCTTAAGGGGGTGAATGTTGGATAAGCTTCAACATTCCTTGAAGTCTTAGAGATCCTTATCAAGTTAGGATTAGGATAAGAGATAGACTTAATAAGTTCTAATGGGAATAGGATTAGCAAAGGTGTGCTAACACTATAAATACAATTGTTGAGTTGTGACAATTGTAAGAGAGAATATTGAGAGCTTAAGAGTGTTTAGTTATGAGAGAGATATTTTCTAAACATCAATAAAGAGAGCAATTCTTTATAAGCAAGTTGTGTTCTAATTTCTAAATCCTCATCAACAGAATCAAAACTCTAGCACAAGAACTCGGACATGGGAGGAAGGAGATACAACATCTCAGCACGACGAGGTCGAGACTATCGAGTTGCCTAGAAAATCCGGATATTGAGGAACTCAAGTTTGTGGAACAGCATCACACGAAGAAGACGTCTAAAGATGTTGAAGAAGAGGTTGTAACGACGGAGGAGCTGGAGAAGAAGAGACTCGTCACATTCGCGATCTCGCCTTTGCTGACGTGTGTGATGTCAAACGTCAGGGAAAAAGATGAGAGGAAGAATAAAGAGAAGGATTTTCAGAGAGATTGTTCGGTCAAGAAAACAAAATCAAAGAGGGGTTTTTCTCTGTTCATTGAATAGTTTAGAGTAAACGGAGGAGGAGATTGATCTATATATGTCCAATAATGCTTAGTCATATTGATAATATGATTTACATCGTTGTATAACATAGTTAATGTGTTTCAATCTCATGCTAAGAGTTTGATGAATAATACTTATGTTAAAATATGCATCTCGTAGACCAACCTTGGTTTACAATTATCTCGATAGATGAAAAATTTATAGGAAAAGATTGGTGTCTTCATGGACTAAACTTTATAGGCTTTTCTGAACTTGTTTTGATATTAATTAGACAAATCTAGATTTGGGTCGGGCTTAAAGTAAAGGGTGCAGCCTACCCCTAACAATGTTACGTTTATGTTTGCATCTAAACTTGTAAGTTAGAGAAAATAGGATGTGAGATATGATTTTAGACTATGATAAATATATTTGTTGAAAAAGCGTTGTTCAAAATCTGAGATCAGTTTTTGCAAAAATATAATAATTTATGATATAAAATACCACAATTTATTGGTTATAGAAATATATAAAAAGTGTCCACTAATACAATTTTGGATTTAATAGCTACTTCACCGTAATATTCACATAACACATATAAAACTTCTATTTCGGCACATTATAAAAGGTAGCCAGCGTAAAAAATGGCAAATGGACCAAACTGATCCAAACAAGTCTTTTACGAAAATTTTCACATAAAGGGAATCACAGACCTTACATCTTTGCTGATCTTTAGATGCTACACAAGCCTCACATCTTTGCTTCTTGTAGAAATAACGTACTTTGAATCCCCAAAAAGCATCCATAGATCTTCTCATATCCGCAGAAAAAAAAAAAACCTTCATTTGCATATCCACTTGTATATGTATACACAATGGCGGATCCAGACAAATATTTTGACTGGGGCACAAAACATATATATTTAGAATATTAAAACTATATAGTAAAACATATTTAAAAATATTTTTTTTTATAACTTGAATTTGCATCTTTAATGAGCCAAAGTTTTAAAAGTATTTTTTCTATTGGTATAAATCTATTTTAAAAATGTTAATTAGAAGATACACAAATGTAAACTTACAATTCAGTATAAAATAGACATTGGTTTTATCTAACCATATCACACAAACTTAAACCCTAAAATATAAATTATTTATAAAATATATAATAACATAAAGAGGGATTGATCACGTAAGCTTATACATAGAAGAAATAAATGAAACTTTGAGTCGGTATCTCGACATGGTTGAATATGAGATCAGTATTTGCAAAAGAAAAGTAGAAGAAATCTGAAGTCTAGAAATCAAACTAACGGAAAGAGGTTTAACTGAATTTTGATATGCGGTCCACAAAATACAATAAAACGAAAGCTCAGTAGTTTACCAATATATATATCCCCTATATAATAAAAAGTACAGAACTTTTTTTTATACACTATATAATTTTTATAAATTGGTTATAAAATAGGTTATATATTAAATATAGATTGGTTACAAAAAAAAAGTTATAGATTAATTAGTCAATTTGTGGGATATACACTTAACAATATCCCAAAGAATTCTCTTAAAGAGAATATTCCATTGATTTATACAATTTCCAAAATAAAATCTTTAGTATTTCATGTATTGTTACAAAATATATACTGTTAAGCATAAAAATATACGGTTAAACGTAAAAAGGAATAAAATCTTGGTAATTTATCATACTTAATTGTGATTTCCGAGATTTTATTGCACGTGAAAATAAATTTTTACCTAAGCATGGGTCATATTAAAAAAACTTTCACCATACATGTATAAAAATTAAAATAAAAACAAACAACAAACATAACTATTTCTCATACATAAAATTACAAAAATAACAATATAAAACTTACAAAATGGGTGTTTTTTCCAAGCCATCATATTTAGCATATGATTTTATTGCATAATGTTTTATCCAGAAAAACTTTTAAAAACAATCATATAAATTATATTTTATTCTAAAATTATAATATAAATAAAAATAATTTCAACTCGTGCTCTAGCACGGGTCCCAATCTAGTACATATATATATATATATATATATATATGTGTGACAACCCGTCCTGTTGACCCCACTAGCCCACCGCTAGCTTGCCCCCATAGACCTGAAGATGGCCTTGCAGGACATCGATCATAACCCCTCACCGTGGAAAGGAACTATATATCCAAATCCACCAGTAGGTTATTGGTGTATTAGGCGTTGCTCGAACCCTGGTCCCCACCCTTTAACAACCTTCCAACAGTATAAGCCGTCACCAATTGAAATAGTTCCTTTCCACGGTGAGGGGTTAGGATCGATGCCCTGCAGGGCCAGCTTCGGGCTATGGAGACAAGCTAGCGGAGGCTAGTGGGATCAACGGGATGGGTTGTCACAATATATATATATGAATTAATATTTTTAAATGATCAGAATTATAAAAAAAATACACTATTTTTCATTCACTATGAATAATATGTTCATTCGTGAGTAGATAAATATTGCTATGACTTAGAAAGTTATATATATTCCGTATGTTAACAACATGCAATATTAAAAGTAAATATCATAAAGTTTTCACATATAACGAAAGTATTTTGTGGTCTCATAAGAGTATCTTTATCGGTTATCCTTTGAAAATGGGTTATGAATAGGTCTGAGCATTCGGATATCCGATCGAGTATTTTATGATATCGGGTCGGGTTCTGATCGGATGTCTTCACGTTCGAGTAATTTTGGGTATACCCGAATTCAAAAAGAAAGAAAAAAATCTTTTGTCGTGAAAAAAAAAAAAAAATCTACCTCTTCTTGTCTCCTTCTTCTTCAGCCAAAAATCATATTTTTGTTTATCTGTGGTCACCACTTCAAGAATCAAATCCTTCAAATTCCCTACCAAATCTAACAACATCTATAGCAAATTATATGATATAATTCATATTTATCTTCCAACCTCACTCACTCCTTAAACTCCACAAAGTATCACTCTTTTTTTTTCTTTTGTAGATTTGCTTGTCATGTTTTTAGTAAAATTGATCTTGGTACTAAAAATATAGAACGATTATGGATTATGCTGATTGAGAAAAGAAAAAACAAGTCAACTTTAGAATACACACATATATATACTTAATGTTTTTAAACTATAAGAATAATCAAGGTGGCAAAATAGTTTATGATGCACCAATAAATGCCTAAGGTATTGGGTTCAAATCCACTTAGATGCACTTTTGTATTTATTTCGGGTTTCGCCCACAAGCCCATTCAACAAGTTTTACCTGAGATTTTCTGGATTAATCGGAGTTTAAGATCACTCGGTTTATTTTGATTTAGGTCAGTATGTCATTGGTGCCAATTCCTGAACCAACATAAAACATAGATGTTTTGTGCTACCTTGTCCTGTAACACCCGTGAACCAAAACTCTTCGTTTTGGGGGTGGGTGTCGATCGACACCAAGGGTGGTATCGGTCGACACCATTGATTTTTGGTTCGACCAGATTGAGTTAATTATCGATTTGGACCGGTTTGGTTTAAGGAAACCATTGAACCAAGTTATAAAAGGGAGAAAACGACCTAGGGTCGTGTTTTGGTTTTTGTCTCACGCCGTTTGGAGAGAAAACAAAGAGAAAGTGTGTTCTTGAGCTTTTTGGTGATTCTGGGAGATTGCTTGGCTGTTCTTGAGAGATTTGGAGCTAGGAAGGAGCTAGAAGCTTGCTAGGAAGGTAGGATTCGTCATTGGTTGTTAGATGCTTCCTGCAGAGAGGTGAGTGCATGACCATGGCTTATCTAAGCTAAGATCTCTAGTTTTTCTGTGATTTGGCGCTTATGTGATTTTTTTCTTTGAGTTCTCTATGGTATTTCGTGGCTGCTATGGCTGGGGTTTGGCTTTTGGGAATGCATGGAGCGGATTGGAGAAGATTGGAGGTGAGATTCGGAGTTTTTGATCGAAGGAAATCGATGCTCGACATCGGTGTCGATCAACACCAGTTGTGGTGTCGGTCGACACCAACGCGAGGACGGCTCGAGACTTTGGCGAGTGTTGATCGACACTATGTGGAGGTGTCGGTCGACACAAACTAGGGTTTTCGGGATCGACACTGACAATCTGGTGTCGACCGACACCCTTCTTTCAGCTACGACGGGTGATGCATGCTTTGTATATTGCCTGGTTTGTTTTATTGATTGTTGTTTGTGGCATGTAGGGATCTTATTGCTTGTGTGTATAGTCCAGTAAATGGGAGGATTGCCTCGATGAGTGTTTATAAAATACTCATGCATCTCAATGTGTGTTTGTGGTGCAGGTAAAGGCAAAGTGTGATCGTGGAATCAAGGCAATGAAGAGGAGGTTGTTCTAGGGACTCGATTGGTTGTTGTCTGGCATTGCTACGTTGCTAGAGTTGGTTCATTAGAAACATTGCTAGGTTGTTGGTTCTATGTTTCTTGTTGTTTGGTATTTGGATATTGTTTATGTTATAATATAGGTTTATTATTGGATATTGGTATTTGCTATTCTCCTGTTGATTGTGATTGTGGTTAGGTTGCTAGTGGGTATGGGACCACTAGTCGTAGTTTATTTATTATTATTATATTTCTATTTATTATTATTATTATTTTTTTTTTAAAAGTTGGGTCCTTTCAGTTTGGTATCAGAGCCCTTACGGTTCTAGGTTTGGGTTCACTATGCTTGTGTTGTAGATGTTTGGGATTTGCATGCTTTGATTTATTATGTGAGTTAGTCAATTGTGTGTGGCATGGAGTCCTAGAACATCCTCTTCGAGCCTATTGTGTGATTCCACGGTTAGTTTATGTTTTTTTGTTATGTTAAGATTGCTTGTTAGCCTCTGTTCTTGGAAGTGCAGTGGTTAAAGGTGTTTGAGTTATTGGTCGTGGACGGGGACGTGGTCATGGTCATGTTCGGGCGGGTCCCGAGGCCAGCAAGTGTGTGGTCCAGAGTTCCACGAGGAGGTACGTCAGAGGGTCGCAAGCGTATCAGGAGGGACCAGAGGGAGTTAGCCGGTGAGCGTGTCGGGGGTGCTGGGAACCCAGATGTGGGGTTGCAGCAGGTGTAGCCCAGGGTCGAGATGATCGCTTTGCGGATATGTTGGCGTGCTATTGGAGCGGTTACCGAGAGGGGTACCAGTGCAGGCTCCAGTTGTACCGCATGTGGCGGAGTGCGGCCGAGGGCTGTAGATGTTGAGGACTTTCCTTCTTATGTTAGGAGGATGGAGCAGTTGTAGATGAGAAATTCTTTCTCGAGTGGTATCCAGCCTAGAGAGGCGGATAGGCGGACATATGCAGTTGGAGCAGATATTTCTCTGTTTGGTGGTTAATCCAGTTGGATATTAGAAGTTGAGTGGACAGGTGTAACATTGCAAAGTTATACTTGGACCACAGGAGGTATTGTTGGTCGGGAGATGTTATTAGTCTTTAAGGATTGTTGCTCCTGAGAGGATGGTGGTTCGTGAGGGGATGAGTAGTCCCCCTGATACCGAGATCTTGAGGATTGTGGTCAAAGAGTGAGACGGTATAACTCAAAGACGCTAGTCTGAGAGTGAGATCGGTAGGGCCTAAAGATTGCAACCTAAGGGTGGAGGAGTTTGGAGCAAGCAATGCCTAGGACGGGAGTATAAACATAATGACGGGATGTAGACCTCGAGAATTGATGGTGGTTTAATCTTGGATTTTAGTTGTGTTGGCCGGTGGGCCAGGATTTTATGACCGGTGTGGTCATGAATGTGTGGCTGATGCGCCAGGACCGTGTGGCCGGTGTTGTTGGATTCCCGGGAAGGGGAGCTGCAGTAGGTATGAGCCGGCAAGGGCATGGTTGCCAGGTACATAAGTTTCACGAGAAGCCTTCATGGCAGAATAAACTAATCGTTGCAACGATGGTGGATGGAGTTCATTGGAGATGGACAGGGATTGCGAGGTTCAAGGTTTTGGTAAGCTTGCTGGGGGAAAACAAGTCAAGTGGGTTGAGTTGGTGGCTTGCAAAGCATCTGACGCGGAGAATCAGAATATGCGAACGTATGGTACTTGTTTGTTTTATTACGCTCTTATTGATGATTCTCTGTGGAGGATTGCCAAGTGGAAAATCCATTTCTAGAATAAGTTATCTTGTGAAAGTTTCCCTAAAAGGCAAGTTACAAGAGATTGTTGGACGAACAAGAAGGTTGATTTTTCAGGTGGCGGTGAGTTGTTGTCGGCATACTTGATTATTTGTTTAGTAGAGCTGAAGACGCAGTTAGAGGATTCGTTGAGCAGGGTGCTCTTTTATCTTATCACTTCATTGTGGGGAGCGTCGGTGTTCGTCAAGAAAAAGGACGAGGTATGGGTTTACGAGTTTGTGGCGATGTCGTTCGGATTGACTAACGCGCCAGCAGCGTTTACTATTTTCAATGATTTTATGATGATTATTATTATTCTATTTTATAAATTATAAATACTTTAATATTAGAAATCACAATTTTCATAATTTTTATTAGTTTGCATAATAATAATATAAAAAAAGTTAACTAATCTTAAGATAGATTTAAAAAAAAATCAAATGAAGTTTAAATAAAACGCTAATTCATCTACTCCATTTACACAAACAAAATTCACTTGATTAATTTTCACTCCACTTAACACAAATATAACCTTTTTTCATTTGGCCGAAATGCAAAATTATACAGTATATAATCCAGTAATTATTTTGTTTTCTTATTGCAGTATTACTTTTTGGATAAAAATTTTGTGACAAAGAAAATGAACATATAACGAGGCAGTCCGGCCGAAGAAAATGAGATCCATTAGTATTAGTAAATTTCAATGTAATAATCATGAGTGTTGTTTACGATAAAACAGAGGGTTCAAACTACAAAAAATATACCCTTCTTTTTTTTTTAATATAAAAACAATGGCTGCACCAATGTCTTAACTGCCACATTCTTGTTCTTGGTACACATTTCACTATAACCGAACCGACCGTATAGTATAAGTAACGTATGAAATTTATAAGCAGACAGATCCCACAAAGCCATCTAAACTATTTATAAACTATACTATCTATTATAGTTACTATATGATACTATAGTATTTTTCTATAAAATTCTAAAAGCTACGGTTCATTGAACAAGATCTACGACATAAAATAGAGGTAGAGCAACTAACCCAAAAAAATCATTTCTCTTACTCTGTTACTCGCGTCATCTTAGTTCACGCGGCTCGAGATAATGTAGCTCTTTGTAATTTTCTCTGTTTAAGGAAATATAGAATGAACTTTACGCGCACTCACAACGCGTGAGCCACCTTAACGTAATCCATAGTTGTATACTCCACTATAACGAAGAACTAATCAGGTATAGTGGAATATTAATTAAACTGTATCCAAAGATTACACAAGCTCGATAAAATATGACCATCAATTTTAGTGACCAGTCAGTGGTCATTGATGACAATCATTAACTTTGATGTTTTAAAGGAAAGAACAAATAAAACAGACGATATATATCGATAAACAACATTTTTGGAAAACCAAAGGTACAAGACATCACTACTAGAAGAATAGTTGTGTATCGTTAACTAGGGTTGTAGTTTTTTTTCCACTATAATCTCAATTTTGGTTGACACTTGACACTGTTATTTTTTCCACGATTTAAATTTATTTTTTCAAAAAGTATTTACATAGTCTTTGAACAAGTTCAAACTTATCTATTACAAAAACTGAAGTTGAGTTAATTACCAAAAGAGAAAGAAAACAAAAAATGATTTAAGTTGTAATGGTTTTCTGATGAGCATAATTAATGGCTAAATTGTTGGTACCACGATTAGCACTCCGGGCTATGGGCCGAGGTCCAAAGGCAGACTGACGAAATGGGCACAAACCCAATGCAAGGGAAGTCCGCTAAGCCCAGTAGGCGAAGAGAAGCGAAGCCAGCTGGTCTCCCGCGTCACTTCGGAGATCGGGGAACGGTCAAAAGATTCCCTGTATTAATTAGCTTAAATGAGAAAACAAGATTAACGGAGTGAATTGATTTAGCATTTAATTGTAATATGGCAGTATAAGTAGAGAGGGGGAAGACTGTAATGGGGATCAAAAAAACTCTGAAAAAGCAATAACACACGTTTCTAATTTACAACACTCAGTCTCTAAATTCAGCTCGGAACCTTCGACGGTGATAGTCTCCTCCGTTCGGAAAAACACCTCGGAAGGAGAACTCAGATCTAGTTCTCACATAAACCATCAGCTACTTTGTTGCCGGTACAAGAAACATGAACCAAAAAATCCCTACGATCTAATCTTCCCATAGTTGAATGTCACCAATCAAGTGTTCCTTCGAGGTTAACCTTGACAAGTTGACAGTGTACAAGATCAAAACTAGTGCCTGGTTTTTACATTCACCGCAGAATCCATTATTATCCATCAATTCTTGTTTTAATTAGTTTTGAACTACCAGAAACATTCAACAACTACTGTTCAGAAATTCTGTTATAAAAACAAATATTTCTGATTTCGGTTCGAGATCACTGGTTAAAATAATATAGTGTAATGATGATTCGATAACAGATGGTAATCAAATATATTACTACTAACTACATCTCTGTCATTTTTTTGCATGCATCCGGATCTGTGAAAATTCATTTAATTTCTTCATAGTGTTAAAATTTTAACATATTCATTATATATAAAAAAAGATAAGAGATAAAACGAAGTCAATTACCTAGAAGACGATACCAGAGATATACTACTAAGTACTAATTAATACCATAACTGCAAGCGAACCATAGTTGCGAAACATAGTAGAACGAAAGAGAGAGGGTAGTTAAGAGCTTTAATCGGGTGCGAAGCCGGGGGTACGAGCTAGTTCAGACGAAGCGCAAGGGCCTCTACCATGACAATCACGACCGTCCAGTTGGCCATACTTCCAGCTGGCACCATCTCTGTGATCTTCACCATGCATAGGGAAGAGAGGAAGCGTACGTCGATGTTCCAGATAAGCATCGCCACCATATTCTTCTTCTTCTTGATGGCCTTCTAGACCAAACCGACGCTTCGCTCTATCGAAGAAGTTGTAAGGTGCTGATGAGTAATGATGATTGTGATCCATGTTTGCCGCCCATCATCCTCCACCTACGTTGTTGTAATTCATAGAATAGTCTTGTTCCTTCACCCAAAAAGTTCAGTTCCATTAAATTTATATATATATATAGGATATATATAGTATTTGAATTAAATGACTTATTGTTTGGTACGTACCATAGATCCATAGACATGGCTAGTTGGCTACTTGAGGAGCCATTAGAAGCATTAACAGCACCACATTCAGTACCTGAGCTTGCATGATTTAAATTAGAAGCATTAACAGCACGATTAGAAGCATTTATTTGTGATTCCACACTTTACACTATATACACAGAAAATGAAGAAAGAGACATAAAATTAGTGATTTTTCTATACTGACCAAAAGCCCTAATTTCGTTACAAATCACAAATAAAAATAAAATCACGTGAGTCTAGTTTCCATTACACAACAAAGAAACCGTTCTTTAGATGCAAATCTGTTTGCCCCAATGAAGATCCATAACTTCACTTATACGTACGTCATTACATATACATATATCCATCAAAATCACATGTACATAAAATTTTCTTGGGTTCGGTTATTTTTACTAATTCATACATAACTGAATTTGTTAGAAATACTCTTTTTAATATACTCTTTATCAAAAATACCATTTTTTGCCATTTTTATTTTTGGCCTCCATAAAAAAAAATTTTTAATGACCATTTTACACTTATTTGAAAAATATTTTATTAAAAAACAAAAATTTCCACCAAAAAAAATTCCCACCAAAAAGATTTTTGACAAAAAGTTTATGACAAAAAAATTCGAAAAAATAATTTACAAGACTTTTATAAGGTTTTTTATAAAGTTTTTTTATAAGGTTTTAAACGATTTTTAATTATTTATAAGACATTTATAAAGTGTTTATAAGTAGAAACCTTATAAAAACCTTATAAAACTTTGTAACTGCCGTATAAAAATCTTATAAAACCCTTATAAAAAACTTTATAAAAACCTTACTAAAATCTTATAAAATTTTATAAAACCTTAGAAAAATCTTTCAAATGTTTACAAAGTTCTTATAAGGTAAAAATCACATTTCGCTAATCGTCGTAATTTTTTAGCTCCGTTTCGAAGTACTCGATATCATCTCTAAGACTGTAGAGGGCAAGGAAAAGATCCCGTAAATCAAAATGAGTTGTTCAACCATCATCATTCGAGTTTGCGAAATGTAGTAGAGAGGATTTTCGGCATCTTCAAATCAAGATTTCTTATTTTCAAATATGCACCATCCTTTCCGTATAAAACACAAGCGGAGTTAGTTCTTGCATGTGTTGTTTTACATAACTATCTTCGTAAAGAATGTTGTTCGGATGTGTTTCTTCCCAAAGAAAACGATGTTGAAGAAAGTGGTGTTGACGAAAGAGATGATGGTGAAAATAATGGAAATGAAGAGATTCATGGTACTCAAGAACAATAAAGAGTTCATGCTAATAACTGGAGAGCAACAATAGCTGCAGATATGTGGACCGATGCTATGAATATGGGAGCATGATACAATAGAGTGCTTTAATTTATCTATAATTCTGTTTTGTACCTTTCAATTTGTTATGTTATATCAAAAAATCTTTGAGTTATGCGATCGTAGTCATCCGTTTGGCAAGTGTAAAAGCTTTACTTTTGGAAAGTCCTTTTGTTATGAATTCTCGTTTATGAACTTGACTATCTTCTTAAAACCCACTTAAAATCTCACCAAATCCCATCAAATCACAATTTTTTTTTTCAAAAATGGAAAATAATAACAAATTCACCAAACTACCTTAAAATCTCACTCAAAATCTCCTAAAATCCAAAAATTTATAAATCCTCCAAAATCCTGTTTTGAATACACCCCCCTATTTTCTTGTAATTATGTATTTTCTAATCTCCTCAATGGTATTTGTACTTCTCTTTCTCTCATCCTTAAAGGTTACAATGGTTAGGTTGAAGATATAAGAAATTTTTTTTTTAGGATTTTTGATTTGTTTTTTGGTTTTTAAAAAAAATCCCAACCGCAACCGCCTGCAACCGCAAACGCTTGCGAGAAGCAGCTTTTGGAATTCCATGGTTGGGAGCAGTTGGGAGCAGTTGGGAGCGGTTTATAATTCACTATCAACCGCTACCTCCCGCAAACGCACCAATCAACACCGTTCTTTTTCTCCCCAAAATCACATTGCTTTTTACACTATCTCCAACGTGGCTTTTAATTATAATGACATCTTTCATAATTACTTTAGGGCATTTTCAAAAATATCCCTTTTTAAAAATACCCTTCCATGTTGACCTTTTTAAAACTATTCCTTTTTATGTACAAAATGACCAAATTACCTTTTCTATGAGTGACAGCAAGAATGTACAGTCATCAAAGTCAAAAAATTTCCCGCTAAAAAATATATAAAAAATTTCCCGCCAAAAAATGAAAAATTTTCCAGCAAAAAAATATTTTTCGGTCAGAATAAAAAAAATTTCCCGCCAAAATCGAAAAATTTTCCCGCCAAAATTTTTGAAATTTATATCTTAAAAAAAACCTTTTAAAAAGATTTTTATAAAGGTTTACAAGGTTTTTATATATATTTTAAAAGCTTTACAAGGCTCTTTCGCCCACAAGCCCATTCAACAAGTATTACCCGAGATTTTCTGGTTTAATCGGAGTTTAAGATCACTCGGTTTATTTTGGTATAGGTCAGTATGTCATTGATGTCAATTCCTGAACCAACATAAACACATAGATGTCTTGTGCTACATTGTCCGCTGATAATGACAATTTTATAAACATGATGAAAATGCCTCATTACTTTTCTTTACGTCGTCTAGATATGTCGTCAAGTAGAGACGGTGCAAATATGTTTTTGCAAATTGCAATGGTGATTTTTAGTACTTAAGATACAACTAGAATATGATCCGTGCTAGAATAAAGGTTGATATTTTTTTTTTAAATAAATAAATATTATAAGTTCTATATTGTTATTTTTATTATGTCGAAAAATATGTTTATGTATGTCGATTTGGTATAACTGATTATATTACCTTGTTAATTTGGTGGATATATCCAAACTTTTTTTTATCTTATTTTGTATAGTATTTACCTTGTTGAATTTGTTAATATTGTGGAAAGCTTAAGAATTTTGTTTAGATAATTAGGTATAAAGAAATAATTTGTTTAGAGATTTGTTAAGATGTGCATATGTTTGTAAAGAAATGATGTATATATAATATATTTATAATATTACAAATAATAACTTTAAGTTTTGGTATTTATTAAAATGGTAAGAATTTTTTATGTAAATCATACAAAAAAAAATTCATATTAGCGAATGTACTTACGTTTTATCAATGAGGAGATGATATTTTTATTTTTATTTGTTTTTTGGTGTTTTTATTAGTGGGATTTTCGCTTTATTTCTAAACTCTTTTAATAGTTATTGTTTTTTTAACAATCCTATTTTTATATTAATTATAATGGCTACTGTATAGATGTAAGGTAACTCTTTAGTAGTATAGATTTTGAATCTAATTAATTAAGATCAATTTTTATGTCAATATTTACATTTATAGTAATATATATATATATATATATATATTGACATGGAAAAAAAATAAAAAAAAAAGTTACTATTAATAATAACCACAAGTGTCACTGTAGATATATCTATTTTGTTTTGTTTGTTTAACTATCTTCTATTAAATAGAAGAGAATGTAGCTGTTAGATTAGAGAGCTAGGTTTTGAAATTAAACAATTGTAAATCATCGATGTTTTGAAATTAAACAATGTTGTCGGTGCCAATTCCTGAACCAACATAAAACATAGATGTTTTGTGCTACCTTGTGTGCTGATAGTGACAATATGATAAACATGATGAAAATGCCTCATTACTCTTCTTTACGTCGTCTAGATATGTCGTCAAGTAGAGACGGTGCAAATATGTTTTTGCAAATTGCAATGGTGATGTTTAGTACTAAACATACAACTAGAATAGGATATATGCTAGAGTAAAGGTTGATATTTTGTTATTATTTAAAAATAAATATTATAAGTTCTATATTGTTATTTTTATTATGTCGTGAAAATATGGTTATGTATGTTGATTTGGTTTAAATGATTATATTACATTGTTAATTTGGTGGATATATTCAAACTTTTTTTATATATCTTATTTTGTATAGTATGTACCTTGTTAAATTTGTTAATTATTGTTTTTTTAACAATCTTATTTTATATTAATTATAACGGCTACTGTATAGATCTAAGGTAACTCTTTAGTAGTATAGATTTTGAATCTAATTAATTAAAGATCAATTTTTATGTCAATATTTATATTTATAGTAATTTCTTTGAGAAAAAAAATAAAATTTATATTTATAGTAATATATATATATATATATATATTGACATGGAAAAAGAATAATAAAAAAAAAGTTAATATTAATAATAACCACGAGTGTCACAGAAGATATATCTATTTTGTTTTGTTTGTTTAAGGGATTTTAGTAATAAAACCCCTAGAGTAAAGAAAAATCATAAAAAGAACCCTCAATTATATATTTAATGGAAAAATCCCTCAACTAAAAATCCGTTAATTTTTACCCTCCTCCGTCTACAGAGCCGTGAAGATTAAACAGATACAGTAAACCTGCGAGACAACGTTTTTTTTTCAGAAATAAAAAATGAGATTTATACACTTAAACAACACGATTTGCAACTGAAATAACAAGATGTTTTTATACCCAAATAATAGAAATCCCCAAAATTGATGAACCCTAATTTATGAAAGTGAAATTCTCAGAATTTTTGTAATGTTGAAGTCAATTAGGAGGTTTCTTCTGGAAAATGATCGACGAAAACGCAAATCTCATCTAAGGTATTAAATTTGAGGTTGTAGCCTCTGTTTTTAAAATTCTGTTGTTTATTCTTGCTACAGCTCTTGATGCTCATTCTCGTGTAGCCTCTGTTATTCATGAGAACAATTTTCTTTTTTCGTGTGTAAATCATGAGAATGATTTTCATAGTAACTAACGACACCGATTTGCAAAATAGTGTAGAGTGGATGCGGCTGGAACTTACAAGATGCTAAGGTAATTGTGTTTTATTGATTTCTACTCCATCTTTTTTGATTTGAAGGATAATAGATGTGTTGAGTTTTTGGATTAGTCACACCAATCTTAATTGTACGGGACGCTTTTCTTCCGATTGCATGTGGGAGGATATTGGGCAGCAGATGGTTCATACAATGGTGGTGAGACAAGATGTTTAAGGCTTGATTTTGAAGCCCCAAGTTTAGCAATGTTGACAAATATGGTTTCAAGTGCTGGTTATGCAGAAAATTATGAGTAAGTTTTTCTTACTTCCCATCTGGAGTAGTAGGACAAAACCGTAAGGATTTGTGTGGTGATAGTGATGTTCTTGAAATGATTACGTATACACATGAGTCGGAAAGCATTAATTTGTATGTTGTTAGGTCAGATGATCCTTATCTAGATGATGTTCTTATTGGAGAAAGGGAAGAAGAAGAGGAACCTGAGTATGAGAACTGTCTGATTTTTACTGTAATGATTATGTTGTGAGTGATGACTCGGATGATGATGGTGCTAGTATAGAGTTTTATGAAGGAAAGAATTTGTTTCGAAAGAGAAGTGTAAGGGAAAAATTGAGAAGTATGCTGTGAAAGAGAAGGTGGTGAATATACATTTTAAGAGATCAGAAAGGAAGAAAGTAGGAGTGTGTGCTCAGGATATATAGTTGCAAGTGGAGAATATATGCATCAATAAGTAGTCGTTCAGATAAAATGGTTGTTAGATCTTATAAAGGAACCCAAGTTGTTATCCTCTAGGTGTTGTGGATCTTTATAAGGCCCCAAAAATAGCTGCTGATTTTTTGAATGAGTTTAGGACTAATCCAAAACTGTCTGCTGACCAAATAATGCAGAGGTCGTATCTAAATGGTCTTCGGGTTTCAAATACTAAATGTCAGAGTGCAAGACAGATTATGAAACACATCATCACTGATGAGTAGTATGCTGAGCAGTTTACAAGAATGTATGATTATGTTGAGGAGCTGAGAAAGACTAATCCTGGTTCAACAGTTATTTTAGGTGCAAAAGATTGAGTTTTTGAGAAGTTCTACACTTGCTTTGATTGCTTGGAAATAAATTGTGATTCATGTGTTTGTGTTTGCAGACATGTAGCAACTGCCAACAAACTAGTTGGACACAACAAACGCAAATGTAAACTTGAACCAGTGTCCAAGCCACCCACCATGGTCAGAAACCTTCTCGGTATTGGCTGGATAAAATTCTTCGTGCTCTCTCTCATTGGTACCTTCTTGGCTTGGGTAACGGACGAAATTGCGGAGCATCACCCGGAGCCACTAACGGTTGCTGCAGTTTTATTAGCTGCGATCCACTTCTACGTCACATCACACTGGTTTGGCATTCACACTGATTGTTATAGGGCTCTTGATGGTTGCTGCGACAGAGTGTATTCACTTGACAAAGATAGATTTTGTCAAAATACTTCTTATGTTCGGGGAAGGTTTTCTTTTAGCATCGTTTTCCACTTACAAGCTGTGGGCAGCACAGAGAAGAGCAGTTGAGATACAAGATTTAGATTTTGAGGATGTGGAGGGACAAGATGTTGGAGGACAAGACCATAATCAGGTTGCAGCAACGGAAGAAGATGATGATTTGGGCTTGGAGGATCATAACCTGGAAATTGCTGTTTTCCAACCACCTGAGGTTGCAGCGATGCAGAGGATAAGGGAAGAAGATGAGGATTTGGGCTTGGAGGGACAAGATTATAACCTTGCTATTGTTGTTTACTAACCACCTGAGGTTGCAGTTCCTTTGAGGAGAAGAGAAGAAGAAGAGGACGGCTGCAGGGACACAGTTCAAAGGAGCAATAAGAGAAGAAGAGAAGACGAAGAGGAGGAACAGGGCAGTGGAGGAGAAAGGAAGAAGAGGAGTAGAAACCTCTGATGTGAAGGGATATAGACAGTCTATAACATTACCATTTTTTGCATGTACTTGGCATTTTCTTAAATAGTCGGGCATAGAACCATTCTTTGTATCAACAAGAGATTTAAGCTCTTCTTTTATTGGAAAAAGGGGAATTGTTACCATGTTCTTCTTCTGCGTACTTTTGGTGAAAATTAGATTAGAAACATTATGCATGTCATTGCAGTAGAAGAAGAACCAGGAATGAAACCTGATTTTTTTTTTTTTTTTTTTTTTTTTTAAAGCTGAGAAATACCCTTNGCACAATGTTATTGCATACATGATATAAAAATCAAATTTTTAACATGAGACTTATTGCATAAGACTTAATTTACTTATTGCATAAGACACACTTCTCTCTGTTACCAAAAGCAGAGGAGAAACCTTTTGGCTGCAATCTTGGTAATGAACCACCTAACGAATATCATCAAAGCCATCGATTTGGGATCAATGCATGCAGTACAGATTCTTGATCGAATTTGTGCTTTGAGTTTGAAGTTACAGTCCATTTCAAGGATTTGTGTGTTTTCACTTTTTACTTTACCATGATTTTTCAACTCAATTTGAACACATGTGAAGAGAAAATAACAAGAAGCAAATATGAAGCTTGGAACCTTGCACGAATTTTTCTTTGTTGCGTATATACAGGAAATTACAGATAGAATTGGGGAAAAGAAGAAAAGAAAAGAAAAAAAAAAAAAAAAAAATCAGAGTATCCTAGTCTCCTTAATATGTATGACCGCTTCACGAAGTGCTGGAGCTTCTGTTTTCCGATGGAGATGATGATGCTGGATCAATGGAAGCCAAACGTTTTAATAAGATTCCGCATCCTTTGTATAGAGTCATCATCTCCAAGGAGGCTTTTGACCCACATCAGTGACACGTCCAGGCAAATTAAGCTGCGACAATAAGCATAGAGCTTGCTTTCTCTAGTATATGTCCATGCCGTGTATTCTCTGAATAACCGCTGCTACTGCAAGATAAATACATTTGTATTTAAGCATCCATGTTGTAAAACACTTCAGCAGCTTGTGTTTTTGATGGACATGCTGCATTGGAAGCAACATTCCATGTGCAAGTTTTGCTCCAAGTATCCTATCAGCTTCATGTAGAGGCAGAAGCTTATGCAATCTGTCAACAGCTTTGCTGTCATATTCTCAAACCAGCAGCCAGCCACAAAGACAGAAACATATTTGTACTGAGATGGCCAAAACGTCAACAACTTTCTCTGTCTTTTCCTGTCGCAGCCAAGCACCATTATGTTCATTTAAAGATGCAAGGTACAGAACCTGCTTGTGTCGTCCCTGCATTATCATGTCCTCGTCTTTATATATGAAGTGCCAAGAGTTGCAAAGCTTTAGCTTCGTTGTTGTACTTATTATGTCCTTTGGTGTCTCCTCACGTATGAAGACACCCCTCCAACTGAAACGATATGTTGGCTGCGGTGTAACAATTTCTTGGAACATCAGTAGCACAAGCGTGAAGTTTGCATCAGACATAGGTAAAGAGACGTCTACCCAGTTTTGTTGCGTCTTGTGCAAGACCAGTCTCTTCCCTTGATTCCACTTGACACAAGAATTTCTGTTAAGATAGTAGCTTCCCTGGCAACATGTGATTAGTTTGCCAAAATGATTGTCGGTCAAAGACAGAGTTTGTTTCTGATAGCAACACCCAGAAACTCAAACGGTGGCCCAAGGAAAGAAAAATAATTGTGTCTTACACAAATGTGATGAGGAAAAATCATGTATTTTTGATCAGAGTGGCCATCAAAAGCACAGTCAGATGCTTCTTGATGGGATAGGTAATAAAACATCTCTGTTCAGAGCACAGCAAAGTAATGATTGTGACTAGTGGTGGCCTGCATAATGCACACACCCAAATGATGCTTCATATATCCGAAACCCAGTTATCCTACTCAGCATTGCAGAAAACAACAAGCTCCCACATGTCGCCAGCCAAACTGCTCCACTAATATGTTGAGAGTTGTTGACATCCTCGTCAATTCCAGCTTGAAACAGCTTTGAATTTAAACCACCAATTTTTTGGGAACTGTCGGCTTTATGTTTTCCAGCCACTGTATTATCTTTCAGATGCTTGGCAACGAGCTCCTGACATTCACTTGCTCTCAAGAAGACACATGTATTTTTCTAAATCTGGCTCTACAGATTTGAGCAACACCTTTTCTAGTCATAATGGGTGATTGCTGCCCCAAAAGCTCAAAATTTGCAAGCTTGTCTGCAGTAGAGTCTAACAATCACTCGACGTTTCCTTTTGTACTTAAACAGCCAGACCTTAGGAGCCTTTGATTTTTTTTTAATGTTGACTGACATTTTATCGAACACCTGGTGTGCCTCTTGCTGCTTAGTGAGATTTTAATGATCAGATAGTGAAAACACCTGATTGTTCTTTACAATTTCACACGGCCAGTCCTCAGAAACAACACAACCAATGACTCCTTACTGAAGCGAAGGCTAGGTTCCATGGCCAAGAGTGATACCTGGTTTTGAAACGCTTCTTGTAATCCGATCAATTCTTGTTGGACAATGTCTTCCTCCTTCCTTTTCGGATCTTCTTCTGGAATCGTTTCCTGCGGTTTTGATTCTATCAATCTCTGGAGATTTTTTTTTTTTTTTTTTTTTTTT
>NC_025685.1:19738798-19740358 GCF_000633955.1 Camelina sativa | reverse complement strand
TTTTTTTTTTTTTTTTTTTTTTTTGTACGGTCCTCTAAGAAGTTCTGCAAATCCATGTCATTCTTTACGCTCACTTTGATCCTCTCCGGATCGTCAATGCGTGCAAACTTCAACAACAGATTCCTCTTAAGCCCATCCCAGCTTGCAAGGGGCAACGTCGATTGTCTCCAATGGAAAAAACGATTCAGCTTCTCCTTCAGTAAAACTCTGTGCAAAAGCCAAAATTTCTGAAGTTCCAAGAAATTATCTTGAAGATATTTCATCTCCGTCCATAGCCCCAGTGAATACTGGAACCTCAACAGAACTCATCGTCACGTACATCGAACCGAGCTCACGACGCACCATTGTTAAGGTTTGAGATATCCGCAACGAACACGAAACCACCAAACAAAATTAGAAATCATTAGAAAAAACTATTGGTAAAACCTGTGTGAGCTTTCGAACCCTCCGAATGGAGCCGAGTCTTTCGTTTGACTTATCATCTTCAGCGTTGACCTGCTTCTTCTTCTTCTTATTACGGTTCTTGATCGAATTTGGATGAAAACACCGAGCTTTGAGCTTTGATTCATTTCAAGGATTTATGTGTTTCCACTTGAGTTGAGTTGAGTTGGCTCTGTCCCACACAGGCCACACACACAAATAGAAGACCTTGAGCGACCTTTGCTGGGACCTGAAGTAGCAAAAAACAGATCATCTCTAATGGATCCTTAAAAGAAAATAACTAACTTGATTTCAATGTTCCAAGCAGAGACCAAAGAGTAGATAGGAATACCACTGCCTCTAATCATCCTCTAAATGCATCTTCTTTCTCAATGTCATCACGCACCCTGAAAAGAAAGAAAGTATGATAAGCAATTTTTCTTATGGAGCAGAGGTTGGCAGTGTAAAGACTCCAAATTTAACACAAAGGTTCACTGACATTGACAATGCCACGCACCACATGGCTTCAACGTGCTCCATGTGAGGTGCGGTGAGGTCTGGACGAATGTTTCCCAACGGTAATTGCACTGTTCTCAACTAGTGCCTTATTGATGACACCCTGCTTATTAAGAAAATAATTATTTTTGGCATACTCATCAAATACCGCAGTTGACAGACGTATATGTGGCCAAGAGAACAATTTATAGGCTGCCAGAGTCACCTCTCCATGTTGAAGAATCAGGCCTAAGGAAGAGAGAACGTTGGCCACAATTGGTGAGACTTCCTGACGAACCTGAAACACTGAGTTCCTATCGAAAATTCAAGCCTCAATAGAAGAAATAGTATTTGGTATAACCATGACCGGCTGCCAACCAAGCATTATTTGCGACATAAAATGTGTTTTTTTTTCTTTTTCTAATGAGGTTTGCACTCTGTATAATGCATAGATATGATCATTGCCACAGAAGAAGCGAATAGGTGTAGTAACAATAAAACTTGATACCAACCAGTTGCTGGTCTGCAATTTCGAGGAACTCAAGCAGGCGGGACTGAAGATAGACCGGGAATGCCTGTCGGCAGTAGCCGAAAAGCATTTCACTAATATATCTAGCCAAAAAAAAAAAAAAAAGGGAGTTGAAA
>NC_025685.1:19732567-19738340 GCF_000633955.1 Camelina sativa | reverse complement strand
AAAAAAAAAAAAAAAAGGGAGTTGAAACATAACCTATAATCTCACATAACTACAAGTTGTC
Organism: Camelina sativa; assembly: GCF_000633955.1. Lineage (NCBI taxonomy): Eukaryota > Viridiplantae > Streptophyta > Magnoliopsida > Brassicales > Brassicaceae > Camelina > Camelina sativa. The sequence continues at coordinate 19,738,279 of NC_025685.1, read as the reverse complement.
TCTTCTCTTGTTGTTCTTTATAGTCAAAGGAAAAACTTTTTTAAGTATACAAGAATATGCAGCTTACTCTTGCGAGATCACCCATTAGGGCAAAAGCACTTTGTCTAACATCAGGAGCTCATCCATGCAACACTTGAGAAGCAGAACACATGGGTTACTTTGTAAAACCTGCATAAAAGCGATGAAATAAGAATATAACTGGTTGTTGAAATCAACTCAATTATGTTATACCACCATTAATTAGACACATAACCAATCGCTCGATCATGTTATAGTTAGTACCAACAACAATGATCAGAGCAGTTATAAAAGTTATCCACTGGTTATGAGCAATAAATTGTATGAACAAGACATCAAGAAAAGTAAGTACCAGAGACTCTAACCAACAAACACAAAATGGTAACAGGAATCGAGAAAGAAGCTTGTGGTCAGGCTTCTAGCTCCAAGTGGTAACAGGAATCCAGCAAAGAAAGGAAACGGAGCAATATCTAACAAAGAATTGAAAAAACACATACACAAAATGACAGGGTCGTGCCTAAACCAGTCAATGTATTGATGTTTCAGACAGAATCAGTTCAAATAAAGAACTCTAAACAGCAAACACAAAGACAATAACAGCAGCTCGGAAATAGTGAAGAATGATAGCAACACAAGATTAAAGCCACTACAAGAAGCAGAGTATTTGCTTGGTTCCTCGTATGCAACAACACAAAACAGTGCAGTTTTGCAAAATCATCAATTGGGCCGAGTGCAGAAAGAAGAGAAGAAGCCCACTGAGATCCAACGGTCGACTGCAACGGCAACGTCATCACCTACAACAAGCATAAAGCAATCTGTGTCACACCAGGAAAAAATACCAGCTCCACTTCAAGACAAACCCGTTGGAACAGAGGAGGACGCTGTGTCTGCATCATATCGGGACAAAGCCAAAGGCAAGGCTATAGCCGCGTGTTCCGACAGTACGACTAAAGCAACCTTAAAGCAGGCAAGTTGCAAACCGACGATGCAGCTGTCTAATCAATTTGCAGCCTTAGATTCACAATGTGCAATCGGATTCTGACATCTGTTAGGATACACTAGGGTTTATGATAAGTGTATAAATAAGCTGCCAATGGCATTGTAAAACCTTGAGCTCAATAATACAAAGTTCCACATTTCTCAAGTTATCTCATTCTGCTTTCATGGTATCAGAGCATTCTTGTTGTTGATTTTGGACTCTGTCCAATTCTAACGGAAGAGGAGTTGGCATTGGAGAACAGTGTTCCATAGCAGCAGTGACAAGAAGGTCTTCAGCATATTTCTGTTGTGACATAAACAGACCGGTAGGAAGAGTTTGAATCTGAATACCAAGGAAATAATGAGCCTGACCCAGATCCTTCATGCGAAACTGCTTGTTAAGTTCGTCCAGTAGGTAAGTGAGTGTCTTTGAGTTGTTGCCAGTAAGAACCATGTCGTCCACATATAGAAGAAGCAGGATGTTGTTACCTCCATGATCGTAAACAAAAAGCGAAGGATCAAGCTTGCTGCAGGTGAAACCAAACTCAAGGAGAAAGGTACTAAATTTGTCGAACCAGGCTCTTGGAGACTGTTTCAAGCCATACAACGACTTATGTAGGTGACACACATGATCCGGTTTATCGGGATCAACAAAGCCCGCAGGTTGACGCATGTAAACGGTTTCTTGCAGATCACCATGCAAAAATGCGTTCTTGACATCCATTTGCTTCAGTTCCCAATTGTTTATTGTGGTCGTATGAAGTACAAGATGCACGGTTGGAGTTCGGACAACAGGGCTGTAAGTCTCCAAATAATCGATTCCTTCTTCTTGATCGAATCCCTTAGCTACGAGACGAGCTTTAAGCTTGTCCAAGGAGCCATCCGCATTCAACTTTGTCCTGAAAACCCACTTACTTCCTAGAATGTGCATATCTGGTGTAGGCTCTGTCAAGGACCAAGTGTTGGCTTCCTTGCAATTGCTCATTTCTTCAGACATTGCACCATTCCACCCTGGATCCTTGAGAGCAGCAGTAACAGTCTTGGGTTCAGGATACGAGTCTTTGTGAGTGAGTAAAGCATACTTGGGGTTTGGTTTTCGGATCCCGTCTTTCCCCCTTGTGATCATGTGATGGTCATTTTGTATGTCTGTAATAGTAGTGGCAGGGTCATCATCATCAGACTGATCTTGTAATGTCAACGGACTGTCTTGAGGTTGGTAAGTGTTGTCGCCAATAGAAGCAGGATCGGAGCCCGTCGTACGCTCAGAACACTCACCAATCTCAAAAATAGGCGATGAAGTACTATGGTGATCAGTCAATGGAGAAGCTGGAGGTTGGACAGGAGGTACCAACTCAGAGACTTCGGCTGAGGGAGCTTCTTTTGCAGGCAATTCTGGTGACACACTGAGACCTTTATACCAGGCTGAGGTTAGAGTAGTATCGGATTGCGGAAGCAAATGACTATAGATTGTTGTAAATGGGAACACTGCCTCATCGAACACCACATGTCTACTGATGTAAACTCTTCCTGTCGGTGGATATAAGCACCAATAGCCTTTGTATTTGTCATTGTAGCCAAGAAAAACACACTGCAGAGACTTTGGATCAAGTTTGTTAGAAGCATAGTCTCGCAATGTGGGAAAACAGGCACAGCCAAAAACCCTTAGAGAAGCATAGGTGGGAGCATATCCATGCATTTTCTGAAATGGCGACATAGCATCTTCGAGGTGTGTAGCAGGAAGGAGATTAATCAAAAAATTAGCAGTGAAGAACACTTCAACCCAGTATTTGGAGGGAACCTTACTTTGAAACAACATAGATAAGCCTAGTTCTGTGATGTGTCTATGTTTTCTTTCAGCTAAGCCATTCTGTTGAGGAGTGTGAGGACATGAAAGATACTGTTGGATACCACAACTTTGTAAGTGTTGCAGAAATTGAGTGCTTATAAACTCTCCACCCCCATCACACTGGAAAGACTTGATTTTACAATCAAACTGATTTTCAACCATTTTCTGAAACATTGTGAAGATTGAAAAGAAATCTGATTTTATTCTCAGTGGATAGAGCCAACTGTATCTTGAGTAGTTGTCTACAAAAACTACATAGAATCTGAACCCTTGAACAGAGTTTATTGGAGAGGGACCCCATAAGTCACAGTGAACCCTCTCAAGGAGTCTAGATGCAACAAAACTAGAAGAAGAAAAAGGAAGTCGTGAGCTTTTCCCTAGCTGACACGCTTCACACACTGACTTGGTGACCTTATTGAAAGAGATGGACTTGTTTTTGGCTAACTGCTGGAGAAATTGCATATGGGGATGTCCAAGTCTTCTATGCCACACTTCATCACTAGCAAGATGCTGAGTTGCAGAGTAGAAAACTTGTGGCTTTGATTCCCCCAGCAAGTACAGACCCGTATGCGTTGTTCCCGCTACTAGTAGCTTCTTTGTTGCCTTTGCATTGATACGAACACCATCATCATCAAATTCAAAGGCACACAGATAGTCATGTATTAATTTTGAAACAGACATCAGTGATCTAGCAATATTAGGACATACAAGTACATCCTTCAACGGGAAGTTACCTGATGTCGAAGCTAAAGTAGTGGAGCCTGTGTGAGTGATGGGAAGAAAGGTACCGTCACCTACCATAACCGAGTCTGACCCGATATACGGCTGTGATTGCTGCAGACCTTGAGTAGAGTGTGTGACATGTACTGAAGATCCTGAGTCTGGTAACCACTCATGACCGTGTTGATCAGTGACATCTGTGATGCGCATTGCAGTTAGTGCTGTTGGGATATCTTCGGCTTGATAGCTGTTGTTGAATCTGTGCCAGCAGCGTAAGGCTGGATGTCCATTCTTTCCACNAGGATCAACAAAGCCCGCAGGTTGACGCATGTAAACGGTTTCTTGCAGATCACCATGCAAAAATGCGTTCTTGACATCCATTTGCTTCAGTTCCAATTGTTTATTGTGGCCGTATGAAGTACAAGACGCACGGTTGGAGTTCGGACAACAGGGCTGTAAGTCTCCAAATAATCGATTCCTTCTTCTTGATCGAATCCCTTAGCTACGAGACGAGCTTTAAGCTTGTCCAAGGAGCCATCCACATTCAACTTTGTCCTGAAAACCCACTTACTTCCTAGAATGTGCATATCTGGTGTAGGCTCTGTCAAGGACCAAGTGTTGGCTTCCTTGCAATTGCTCATTTCTTCAGACATTGCACCATTCCACCCTGGATCCTTGAGAGCAGCAGTAACAGTCTTGGGTTCAGGATACGAGTCTTTGTGAGTGAGTAAAGCATACTTGGGGTTTGGTTTTCGGATCCCGTCTTTCCCCCTTGTGATCATGTGATGGTCATTTTGTATGTCTGTAATAGTAGTGGCAGGGTCATCATCATCAGACTGATCTTGTAATGTCAACGGACTGTCTTGAGGTTGGTAAGTGTTGTCGCCAATAGAAGCAGGATCGGAGCCCGTCGTACGCTCAGAACACTCACCAATCTCAAAAATAGGCGATGAAGTACTATGGTGATCAGTCAATGGAGAAGCTGGAGGTTGGACAGGAGGTACCAACTCAGAGACTTCGGCTGAGGGAGCTTCTTTTGCAGGCAATTCTGGTGACACACTGAGACCTTTATACCAGGCTGAGGTTAGAGTAGTATCGGATTGCGGAAGCAAATGACTATAGATTGTTGTAAATGGGAACACTGCCTCATCGAACACCACATGTCTACTGATGTAAACTCTTCCTGTCGGTGGATATAAGCACCAATAGCCTTTGTATTTGTCATTGTAGCCAAGAAAAACACACTGCAGAGACTTTGGATCAAGTTTGTTAGAAGCATAGTCTCGCAATGTGGGAAAACAGNATACAGGCAAAATACAAAAACGGTGCTGCAGAGAATAAAACCACCACCACCCATTCTTCTTTCCATGAACGACGAACATAACGACGGCCACAAGAGTTTGACGGCGAACCTAGCTAACCAAACCACAGATGTTAAAATTGCTACAATCTGAATTCCGACCAAGGGAGACCAATGACCCGAGTTGTGAGTTGTCGGAACCGGAACCGGAACGTAAAACGACTTCACCATACAGGCAGAATACAAAAATGGTGCTGCAGAGAATAAAACCACCACCACCGATTCTTCTTTCCATGACGACCACGACGAACATAACGACGGCCACAGAGTTCGACGGCGAACCTAGTTAACAAAACCACAGATGCTAAAATTGCTATCCCGCGATATATCCATCGCGTTTTCGGACAATTCACTCCTTCCACTATCATTATCGACTCACTCATCTTTCTAAAAGAAACTTAATCGCTTAGATTTTTTTTGCTCAACTCTCTCGGATCCAAAAAAACCTAAGCAGACTTTATTTGAAGAAGAAAAACAAGGACTTATATTTCAATGTCTTTTCTTATTTGCATTGCTTGAACTAAATGATCATGGCCGAGTTGTCTGGAATGGAAAAGGTTAAGAAAATGCAGGAGAAGTGCTCTTTTCATGTTGGGCGGGTATCCTTCTGCAACCTGATCAATATATCTCATTTGTTATACTACTGCTGAAAAGTGCGAAAACTAATGGGATGAGAAAGAAACTGTAACTAAAATTTAAAATCTCAGATACCTCAATAATGTAGAATTCCTTCAAAAAGGTGTAGTCAATGCGGCTATGGAACAAGAAAATGGAGAGAATATCGAAGAGA
>NC_025685.1:19710265-19731882 GCF_000633955.1 Camelina sativa | reverse complement strand
TTGTTGAATCTGTGCCAGCAGCGTAAGGCTGGATGTCCATTCTTTCCACAGATCTGGCATGTGATACTCTGTGAGTTGGGTGTGTTGGTGAGTTGTTGGTGAAACCCTCTTCCTCTTGTTGAGAAGGAGTTTCTTCCACCACGACCAAACCTGCCATTTCCTCTGCCTCTGTTGTTGTTGTTAGGCTGATAGTACCCTGGAGAACTCTGTTGGGACACGGTAAAGGCGAGGTGTGGAGTCATTGAGTTTTCAACCAGATAGGCCTGAAGTCTATCATCATAGCCTGTAAGCTTTGGAACCACATCTTCGAGAGTAGGACCAGGAACAGAGTCGACAGCATTCTCTATAGTGGTTTTGATTGGTTCATACTCACGTCCTAACCCGTTTAGTGCAGCGAATATCTTCATCTTCTCAGTTACAGGGCTACCAACTGAAGCTAGTTGATCACAGATACTCTTAAGTTCTCTAAGATACACTGCCATAGTCCTATCTTTCTTCTCTATAGTCTGCAACTTTCGTTGAAGCTCAAACAACCTAGAGGAGGAGACTCTATTAAAGTGATTTGCAAGAGTATGCCATACCTCATAGGACGTCGTACAGCTGAGAACAATGCTGAGTATATCTTCAGCAAAAGAGCCTAGCAGCCAAGACTTGACAACGGAATCAGTTCGGCTCCAGTTCTGATACTCGCTCTGGTATTCCGGATTTGGCCTTACTGATGAAGTACCGTTGGTTCCAGTGACAGTAACAGTAGCTTGAGGAACAGAGATGGATCCATTGACGAACCCAAGCAGACCTTGACCGGCTAGGAAAGTCTCAAACTGATTCTTCCATAGAACGTAGTTTTGATCGGTGAGAGTGACAATAACACAATTGGAGATGTTCAGAGTAGGGACCGTGTAGGTTCCAACCTGACGATTTACCATAGGCTCAGACCGACTTGGCTCTGACTAGGCTCAGACCGATTTGCCATAGGACTTCCTCCCACACCAAGTTTGAGGGGGGCTGATAGCAACACAAGATTAAAGCCACTACAAGAAGCAGAGTATTTGCTTGGTTCCTCGTATGCAACAACACGAAACGGTGCAGTTTTGCAAAATCATCAATTGGGCCAAGTGCAGAAAGAAGAGAAGAAGCCCACTGAGATCCAACGGTCGACTGCAACGGCAACGTCATCACCTAAAACAAGCATAAAGCAGTCTGTGTCACACCAGGACAAAATACCAGCTCCACTTCAAGACAAACCCGTTGGAACAGAGGAGGACGCTGTGTCTGCATCATATCGGGACAAAGCCAAAGGCAAGGCTATAGCCGCGTGTTCCGACAGTACGACTAAAGCAACCTTAAAGCAGGCAAGTTGCAAACCGACGATGCAGCTGTCTAATCAATTTGCAGCCTTAGATTCACAATGTGCAATCGGATTCTGACATCTGTTAGGATACACTAGGGTTTATGATAAGTGTATAAATAAGCTGCCAATGGCATTGTAAAACCTTGAGCTCAATAATACAAAGTTCCACATTTCTCAAGTTATCTCATTCTGCTTTCATGGTATCAGAGCATTCTTGTTGTTGATTTTGGACTCTGTCCAATTCTAACGGAAGAGGAGTTGGCATTGGAGAACAGTGTTCCATAGCAGCAGTGACAAGAAGGTCTTCAGCATATTTCTGTTGTGACATAAACAGACCGGTAGGAAGAGTTTGAATCTGAATACCAAGGAAATAATGAGCCTGACCCAGATCCTTCATGCGAAACTGCTTGTTAAGTTCGTCCAGTAGGTAAGTGAGTGTCTTTGAGTTGTTGCCAGTAAGAACCATGTCGTCCACATATAGAAGAAGCAGGATGTTGTTACCTCCATGATCGTAAACAAAAAGCGAAGGATCAAGCTTGCTGCAGGTGAAACCAAACTCAAGGAGAAAGGTGCTAAATTTGTCGAACCAGGCTCTTGGAGACTGTTTCAAGCCATACAACGACTTATGTAGGTGACACACATGATCCGGTTTATCGGGATCAACAAAGCCCGCAGGTTGACGCATGTAAACGGTTTCTTGCAGATCACCATGCAAAAATGCGTTCTTGACATCCATTTGCTTCAGTTCCCAATTGTTTATTGTGGTCGTATGAAGTACAAGACGCACGGTTGGAGTTCGGACAACAGGGCTGTAAGTCTCCAAATAATCGATTCCTTCTTCTTGATCGAATCCCTTAGCTACAAGACGAGCTTTAAGCTTGTCCAAGGAGNTTATGATTTCTTTCAGCTAAGCCATTCTGTTGAGGTGTGTGAGGACATGAAAGATACTGTTGGATACCACAACTTTGTAAGTGTTGCAGAAATTGAGTGCTTATAAACTCTCCACCCCCATCACACTGGAAAGACTTGATTTTACAATCAAACTGATTTTCAACCATTTTCTGAAACATTGTGAAGATTGAAAAGAAATCTGATTTTATTCTNCCCCAAGCTCACAAGTTCATCGGTTCCCCTCAAACAGAATACAAGAGGCTGCATGAGACGGTGAAGGTATGGCAATAAGGAGCTTAAGCGTGCAGGAAGCGTCAAACAAATCTCTAACAGAAGATCTTTCATGTCCTCCCCAGCTGGACCCTCGAGCATTGTCAGAAGAAGATTAAGACAAGGTAGCAGCATAGGTATCAAATCTCTCAGAAGCAGCTCATATTTACATCCAGCGAGACCTCTGAAAACAGTGCGGAGCAATTGCATATAACCAAGAGGTGATTCAACTTCCGTAGCATTCTTCATGCAGACCTCCATGATAACAGGAACATGGTGCTGTAATATTCTTTCAAAATCAGATGGTGTTTTGGTGACAGCCCCAAAGATGCATCTGAACAGATGCAAAACTAGTTTAGTTGCAGCTGAATCTGGATTCTTCAGAACGTCAAGTTTGCTACTAACTACTAACTAGAAGAGAGCTAAGCAGTGGACACCACTCTTTAAAACACCAGAGGCTTTCCACACCTGCATAAAGGTAGAGATTACTAAGGTTTATAGCCATGCACTATTATTGACTAAAGTACACAATCTTACAAGCAATACCTCATCTTATCTCATTCCTTTAAAACCCTACGGGGCAGATGATTGTGAAACAAGAGCTTGAGGGTTCATCCCCTGGGCAGCAGGAGAAACCGGCAAGAGCACTGATACAAGAGACAACTGAACACAAACCTGAGGTCGAGGCAAATGTGCATGGGTTATACTTCATATATAAAGCTTTTTAAAAGAATGTTAATGCGGACAAGCTGGCACGTCGTGCTAGAGTGGAATCGCATCTAATTACCTTTGTGAACAATTTTTCTGCTAATTGGCTGTTTGAGCTGATCTTGTATTTTGTTGGAAAAAAAAAGCTTTTTCATTAATTAGGAGATATATTATAGTCATATATATACATGTGTTTATATGTAACACATCCACAATTGATATGTCATTGTATATTTGTATATATAATGAATAAATTGATACATTCTTGTAACATAGCTTTTACTTTTTACATCACACTAGGATCGTACTCGCGCTACTGCGCGGGGATTGTTTATTAATATATATATACAATCTTAATAGATTAGAATATGCTATATTTTTCATTTTTGCAGTTGGTTACATTAAATCATATATTTGGGGTAATGAGTTTGTATAAAAGAATAGTAGAGAAAAAAAGAAGAGTAAATGGTAATAAAATGAGTTTTGATAAAATAAATATTAAAAAGTTTAGAAAATTACTAACAACACAAAAAAAATAGATAATTCAATTTGACAATTTTAGTAGTAGAAAATAGGAATCTACATAAAATATTATAAAAATATTCCGCTTGTAAAAGTTACACTTGTAGATTTCACCCCTCCACACGAAATTCCACTCTCCTAATATGTATGATGTGATGAACCATAAGAACAATTTATCATTTACCCTAAAATTTTAATCTAATGTATCATTTACTCAAATTTAGCAAAAACAATTTATCATTTACTCAAATTTATCTAAATTGAAATTTAGCTAAACATTAAAGCCAAAATTTTATCATTGGTATTTTTAAAAATATCAAAATCATATTTCTTGAACTGAAAACAAATTAAATAATAAAATCCTAAACTACTAATCTCACTATTTTCACTACATCATAATTATCTATTATTTTGTATTGTTAGAATTTTCTAACTTTGGTTTTATTTTTTTATGTTGATGAGTGATTTTCTAATAATTATATAAATATATTTAGAATATTAGTAGTAATTTTGGATTTTAAGTTAATTACTTAAACTAACTGATTGAATATTTGGTATTACATATTGAAATCTAATCATATATGGTTGTTAAATTATGNATTGAAGCTCAAACAACCTAGAGGAGGATACTCTATTAAAGTGATTTGCAAGAGTATGCCATACCTCATAGGAAGTCGTACAGCTGAGAACAATGCTGAGTATATCTTCAGCAAAAGAGCCTAGCAGCCAAGACTTGACAATGGAATCAGTTCGGCTCCAGTTCTGATACTCGCTCTTGTATTCCGGATTTGGCCTTACTGATGAAGTGCCGTTGGTTCCAGTGACAGTAACAGTAGCTTGAGGAACAGAGATGGATCCATTGACGAACCCAAGCAGACCTTGACCGGCTAGGAAAGTCTCAAACTGATTCTTCCATAGAACGTAGTTTTGACCGGTGAGAGTGACAATAACACAATTGGAGNTTATGGTTGTTAAACTGTATTTATTTGTTGTTTCCAAATTGAATAATAATTTTGCATAAGTTATGCTAATGTTACAACGTTTTCGTTTGGAATTTTACAAAACATTTTTCCATATCTTCTTTTAATTATCATTAGTATTTTTATTATACATATTAAGAATGATAACAAAACTGATAGAAATAATTTGAATGTAATTATAAGCATCTCAGTAATTCTCATTAGTATTTTCTTTTTTTGTATATATAGTTAAATAATTGAAAATTTATTTTTCAGATTTTTAAAATTATTTGATTATATTATCATTATTTATGAATTATATTAAAATAGATTTTATTTCCGGAAGTATATATTAATATATAATCAAAATTAAATTAGTTTACATATATAAAAGATTGAGATCTTACTGATTTATGCAATCAATTATATTATTATTCAGTTTGATTTTTTTTAGTAATGTTTCTGGTAGGATTTTAAATTGGACGATATAGTTTTCCTATTTATGTTATACAGTTTGATATACATTAATTATGTATGTTTGTTAGTTTCCTAAATTGTAGGAAAATATATATTATCGTAATTATTATGATTTATTTCTGAGGGAATTTATTACATTTTTGATTTATTTTTTGAAAAACCCCATAACCCATTTATAACGCAGAGGGTAATTCTCACCCGAATCCAACTCCTTAATTTCGGATTATTTTTGCAAAATTGACCCGATCCAGAAGCACTTTTGTACTTCTTTTTTACTTATATAGGGATGTATTTGACGGTTTCAGATTCGGACAAGGGAAACAAAATCAATTCCGAGTGGGCCGACTCCTCTATCAAGACTACGATCTCTCACACTCGCGCTCGATCAGACCAGAGAAACTCTTACAAGAACCCTACAACTAAACACCATCCTCACCAACAGAATCAAAACTCTAACACAAGAACTCGAACATGGGAGGAAGGAGATACAACATCTCAGTAGGACGAGGTTGAGTCGCCTAGACAATCCGGAGAGTGAGGAACTCAAGTTCGTGGAACATCATCACACGAAGACGACGTCTAAAGATGTTGAAGAAGAGGTTGTAACGACGGAGGAGCTGGAGAAGAGGAGACTCGTCACATTCGCGAGCTCGCCTTTGCTGACGCGTGTGATGTCAAACATGAGGGAAGAAGAGGAGAGGAAGTATAAAGAGAATGATTTTGAGAGAGATTGTTCGGTCAAGAAGACAAAATCAAAGAGGGGTTTTGCTCCGTTCATGGGATGGTTTAGAGCAACCCGAGGACGAGATTGATCTATATATGTCCAATAATGCTTGGTCATATTTATTATTTGATTTTACATCGTTGTATACTTGTATAACATATAGTCAATGTGTATCAATATCGTTCTAAGATTTTGATGAATAATATGTTAAAAATGTGCATCTCGCAGTGACCAACCTTGGTTCTTTAACTTCTTTACAATTATCTCGATAGATAAACATTTATACGCGAGATTTTATCGTTATCGTTTATACGTACATATTATTCTTTGCGATCTTTATGTAGTTGTCGTCTTTGTGATATCTAATCTTCAATTCTTTGGTTGTTGTACTATCGTTATGATGTTAGGTTAATTTCAGAGGAAGATATATATATCTTTTGAAAAAGCGTTCCAAATCTACAGTTTTTGGAAAAATATAACATTTTATGATATAAAAATACCACAACTTTTGGTGTTATAGAAAAATATATATAAAAAGTGTCCACTAATACAATTTTGGATTATATATATTCACCGTAATATTCACATAGCGGATATAAAACTTCTATTTCGGCACATTATAAAAGTTAGCCAACTTAAAAAAATGGCAAATGGACCAAACTGATCCAAACAAGTCTTTTAGGAAAAAATTCACATAAAGGGAATCACAAACCATGATGCTACACAACCCTCACATCTTTGCTTCTTATAGGAATAACGTACTATGAATCTCCAAAAAGCATCTAAAGATCTTCTCGGATCCGCAGAAAAAAAAAACTCCATGTGTATATCCACTTGTATATGTATACATCACAAGTAAGTAACTCGTTAAGACACACATAGCTACATATGTCAGTGATCTAGACCATATATATGAAAGGAACATACGTTCAAATACTTTTATTCAAACAATTACTATATGTTAACGTGATTCATTCTCTCTCTCCTCCTCGTTCAAAATGAATGTGGGCAATTTGGTCANAGGTTAAACATTCAACCAAGCAGAGATTTAAGAAAGGATTTGAGGTTACTACGAAAGGAAAGTCAAAAAAAAAAGAAAAAAAAAAACCAACTGATTACAAAAGGGATATTTCATTAATTCACCAAGTAGCTAGATGATGATAAGAAACATTATTAATAAATGAAGCACAAGTAAATCCCTAAACCTAAACGTTGAGATAATGAGTCTTGTCCTCCTCCGAGGGTTTGAGATGATGATGATCAAGACGAAGAATTCCTTGGAAAAGAAGAGTATTGACAAGGATCAAGGCCGCTACGAAAACACAAGCGATCCAAAAAGGTCGCTGGTAACCTAAATACGCAACCAAACACAGTACAAAATCGGCGTAAACAACCTGTTGGACACGGACATCAATTGGCGGCCAAGAGAGTTGCATAACGGCTGATAACCCAACCACAAACGAGAATCCATAGATACACAATTCTATGGTGCCAGAGTAGTGTGACATGACACACATTGCTACCATCTGAATTCCGACCAAGGGAGACAAATCACCCGAGTTGTGAGTTGTCGGAACCGGAACCGGAACGTAAAACGACCTCACCACCATACAGGCAAAATACAAAAACGGTGCTGCAGAGAATAAAACCACCACCACCCATTCTTCTTTCCATGAACGACGAACATAACGACGGCCACAAGAGTTTGACGGCGAACCTAGCTAACCAAACCACAGATGTTAAAATTGCTACAATCTGAATTCCGACCAAGGGAGACCAATGACCCGAGTTGTGAGTTGTCGGAACCGGAACCGGAACGTAAAANTCAAAATATATATATGAATTAATATTTTTAAATGATCAGAATTAAGAAAAAATACATTATTTTTCATTCACTATGAATAATATGTTCATTCGTTAGTTGATAAATATTGTTATGATGACTTAGAAGGTTATATATATTCCATATGTTAACAACATACACAAGCTTGACATGGCCTATATCAGACCAAATGTTTCTACCAAGTTCGGTATATCAAAGTTGTAATGCAACAATATAAAGAGTTGGCATTTCTTTGTCACTGTTTGTGTTGAGTGTAAGACTCACGGATTAAAAATAGGCGTGGGAGATCTATCCATTTGAAAGTCTTTTGTGGATTTAGCAATCATGTGTTATACGTTGAATCGTTGGTATATATACTACTGAATAACGTACCATACCGTTCGCCCTAATATTTTTCTCCCAGACACTATTATCGAGGCGCTGCGGCCACCATCTCTCTCCGACGCCGGTAGGGTTTCGACTCGCCGGCGTCGGGTGCTCTCACTTTCGTCGATTCTCTGCTGCTTCCTGCTCTCCCTTCTTTCTTCTTTCAAATATTTTTTCCCTTTTTATTTTCCTCTTATGAATCTTTTGCAATCCCCGACCAACATCCCAGATCCAGACGATGAAGACCTGCCTCTGCTCTTATATCGAAGGATGTGGTGTCCGGCAAACCCCATCCTCAACTTTTCTCGCCCAGGCCTACCGTCAAAGGTTTCAAAGTCCCTACACCTCCCAATTTCTCGATCCGGTGTGTGCTCCGCCTCTGAAGAACCCCTTTCAGCTACATCATCCCATCTTTCGTTTGAGGGGTTGCTTTACGGAGTATCTCCCAGAGCTGCGTCTTGCCCCCGATTTTGGACTTTCATCTCCCAGACGTGTCACCTCGAGAGTTTGGTAGACCCAATGGTTTTGCCAAATCCTCAAAGGACCAGGTTCTATCTATCAAACTCTTTGTTATCCTATAGACTGTTATTAGCTTGTTTGGTCATACTCGATGTTTGAAGACTACATCAGAGAACCCAGTTAGCTAGTGTGTCTTGGATGTACAATGAGTATATTAGAACTATGGCGACTGCTCAACTTACTACATTGTCCGTTGGCCCCCATATCTGGAATTACCACGTTTGCTTTAATTCCCTACATTCACACCCCTTCCTGAAGCGCAAGCTATTTGTCTTTGTCCCCGGGTTCTGTCGACTGCAAATACTGTGTGGAATTCTTGATCACCATTTCCATGGCAGAGAGGACCCACCTGGTTTGCTACGACACTACTTTTATTTTGTGCACCTGCTTTTAGCTTCTTCTCCGGTAATCTCTGTTGTTCCCATTGCTCTGCAACCATTATCTCCTTCGAAGCTCAGGTCTGATTTCTCTTCACCAATGTTCTTCCGATTACAAACTTTGTGTGGAATTCTTGATCACCATTTCCATGGCAGAGAGGATCCACCTTTTATGTTACGGTTCTGCATTTATACTCTGCGAATCCTGGTTTTAGCTTCAACTATGAAATCTCATGCTCCTAAGGTCCTGAAGTTTCATGGCATTCTAGACCTGAATTCAAATTGTCGAGGCTGTGGTTATGGTCTGAGAAGCTTCTCAACCAATAACCACCCCTCGATGATTCTAGATGTTTACTTCAGGTTCCGCATTAGTGAGCAAACATGTACCACCACCTCCATCACCCTCTGGGACTTCGTCCCCCGAATCCATACCTTGGCTGTACTTTTGCTGGTGCTTCTTCTTTCAGTTAGTCCCTTGGCTCTGATTCTACTATCAACGGCACTGTGTCCTTTGACCGTGACCTACTTGTCATCTCTTGAGATCCTCGATAATGTCCAATCCTGCAACCATGATCCCAAATGTCTACAATTGGTTCTTAGCCCTTGTGTCATAGCTCTCATGGAACCTTGCTTGATGTTTCCTTTATGTTTGTATTTGATTATGGCTTTGGGGAAAGGCTCTTCTTATAATCGTTTAAACTCTGGGATCCTTTATCCCTTTCTTTGTATGCTTTCTATTTGAATGAATAGAACCATCCTATGTTCAAAAAAAATACTACTGAATAACAATAAATTAAATGTGCACAACAAAATTACCTGAAAAATATAGTTTGTATACAAGACATATATTATAATCTATAACGTGAACCACCGCTAAAAACGCAATCAAAATACAGTCTACTGCTATTTCAGATGATTAACTAATCAAACTATTGGACCACAGTTGCTAACTAAAAAGCAACTTTTAGTCACAAAAATGTATATGACTAAAGATTTAATTATCAAACCAGAGGTTTTGAGTTGCTGCCTGAGAGCAATCTAATCTTGTTAGCAAATGATACCATTTTTATCTACTATTAAAAAATTCCAAAAAAAAAATATTAATTTGTTATTGACTATTATATTTTGAAAAAATATGTTGGTTCCTCTGTCTCTAATAGATTAATATTTTGATATTTACACACATTAAAAAAAAGTTAAAAATTGTATTTCTAAACTAATTTATAATTATTATTTAGTAGAAAAAGAGAAAAAATAACTCATTATATAATATGCTACTTGGAACAAAGTATAAAGTAAAAACATCATTTTAGTTTTTTAATCTACAAAATCAATTTTATATGAAGACAATTTTTTTTCCAAAATATCAATTTATCAGGGACATAGATAGTAGTATTAATTAGGATCTAAATGGTGACACTAGTTTGAGGAATTGTTCAGAAAAAGTTAAGGAATTTTATCTTGGTTACATCATTTACACAAAAGTGTAATTTGAAGAATTTCAGTCACATCATTTGGTTAAATAATATTTTACTATTTTCAATGATTTTATTATTCTATTTTAATAAATTATAAATACTTTAATATTAGAAATAACAATTTTCATAATTTTGATTAGTTTGCATAATAATTATATAAAAATTAGTTAACTATTCCACTACAAGAAAACATCATATTTTTCTACAAAATTTCCTACAAAAAATTTGGTAGGAAAAATTTCCAACCAAAATCTTACCTTATTTTGACGAAAAGTAACTATCGTAGGAAGAAAGGAGATAATTTCATACGAAAATACTATGTGAATACTTGAGATGGATTTAAAAAAAAAAATCAAATGAATTTTAAATTAAAAGCTAATTCATCTACTCCATTTACACAAACAAAATTCACTTGATAAATTTTCACTCTACTAAACACAAATATAACCTTTTTCGTTAGGCCAAAATATAAAATTATACAGTATATAGTCCAATAATTATTTTGTTTTCTTATTGCAGTATTCATTCCGGTTTTTTTTACTTGTCGTTCTAGAGCTTTGTACACAAATTAAGAAAATAAATCAATGTTCTATTATATCTTTTTTTAATATATTTTTTAATTTTTTTATTGATCAAAACATCAAAATAGTTGAGATAAAATTAGTATTTTTATCAAATATATATATTGGAAACTTAAAATGATAATTATTAGAAAATAAAATTTTTATTTTAAAATAACAACTAAAAAACCAGAGATATTACTTTTTGGATAAAACTTGTGTGACAGGAGAAAAGGAACATACAACGAGGCAGTCCATCCTAAGAAAATGAGATCCGTTAATATTAATTAAATTTTCAATGAAATAATCATGAGCGTTGTTTACGATAAAACAGAGGGTTCAAACTACAAAAAATATACTCTTCTTTCTTTTAATATAAAAACAATGGCTGCACCAATGTCTTAACTGCCACATTCTTCTTCTTGGTAAACATTTCACTATAAACCGAACCGACCTTATAGTATAAGTAACGTATGAAATTTATAAGCAGACAGATCCCACAAAGCCATCTAAACTATTTATAAACTATACTATCTATTATATTTATATGATATAGTATTTTTCTATAAAATTCTAAAAGCTACGGTTCATTGAACAAGATCTACGACATAGAATAGAGGTAGAGCAACTAACCCAAAAAATCATTTCTCTTACTCCGTTACTCGTGTCATCTTAGTTCACGCGGCTCGAGATAATGTAGCTCTTTGTAATTTTCTCTGTTTAAGGAAATATAGAACGACCTTTACGCGCTCTCGCAACGCGTGAGCCACCTTAACGTAATCCGTAGCTGTATACTCCCACTATAACGAAGAACTAATCATGTATAGTGGAGTATTAATTAAACTGTCTCCAAAGATTACACAAGGTCGATAAACTATAACCATCAATTTTAGTGACCAGTCAGTGGTCTTGATGACAATCATAAACTTTGATGTTTTAAAGGAAAGAACAAATAAACCAAAGGTAGAAGACATCACTACTAGAAGAATAGTTGTGTATAGTTACGATTTTATTTGTAAATATAACATATTTTTTGTAGCAATAAAATATTTATTATTAATTTACCACAAAATAATTTAGTAATTATTTGGTTGTAGCAAATTTTCCATCCGTCCCTAATTGTGGTAATTTGCTACCAATTTGATGCATCATTAACTAGGGTTGTAGTTTTGTTTCCACTATAAATCTATAATCTCAATTTTGGTTGACACTTGACACTGTTATTTTTTCCACGATTTAAATTTTTTTTTTCCACGATTAATGGCTAAACCATCAGCTACTTTGTTGCCGGTACAAGAAACATGAACGAAAAATTCTCTACGATCTAATCTTCACAGAGTTGAATGTCACCAATCAAGTGTTCCTTCGAGGTTAACCTTGACAAGTTGACAGTGTACAAGATCAAAACTAGTGCCTGGTTATTTTTTACATTCACCCCAGAGTCCATTATTATCTATCAATTCTTGTTTTAATTAGTTTTGAACTACCTGAAAACATTCAACAACTACTGTTCAGAAGTTCTGTTATAAAAAACAACTATTCCTGATTTCGGTTCGACATTACTGGTTATAATAATATAGTGTAATGATGATTCGATAACAGATTGTAATCAAATATATTACTACTAACTACATCTCTGTCATTTTTTGCATGCATCCGGATCTGTGAAAATTCATTTAATTTCTTCATAGTGGTAAAATTTTAACATATTCATTATATATAAAAAAGATAAGAGATAAAACGAAGTCAATTAAAATAAAACCTAGAAGACGATACTAGCTAGTAATTACAAATTGCGTACTAGAGATATACTACTAAGTACTAATTAATACCACTAACTGCAAGCGAACCATAGTTGCGAAACATAGTAGAACGAAAGAGAGAGGGTAGTTAAGAGCTTTAATCCGGTGCGAAGCCGGGGGTACGAGCTAGTTCAAACGAAGCTCAAGAGAAGCGCAAGGGTCTCTACCATGACAATCACGACCGTCCAGTTGGCCATACTTCCAGCTGGCACCATTTATGTGATCTTCACCATGCATAGGGAAGAGAGGAAGCGTACGTCGATGTTCCAGATAAGCATCGCCACCACATTCTTCTTCTTCCTGATGACCGTCTAGACCAAACGGAGGTTTTGGTCTATCGAAGAAGTTGTAAGGTGCTGATGAGTAATGATGATTATGATCCATGTTTGCCGTCCATCCTCCACCTACGTTGTTGTAATTCATAGAACAGTCTTGTTCCTTCACCCAAAAAAATTCAGTTCCATTAAATTCATATATGTAGGATATATATTATTTGAAATAAATGACTTATTGTTTGGTACGTACCATAGATCCATAGATATGGCTACTTGAGTAGCCATTAGAAGCATTAACAGCACCACATTCAGTACCTGAGCTTGCATGATTTAAATTCCCTTCAAACAAATATACGTACCAGTAAGCATATAAATTTTGATTCCACACCATACAATATATACAAAGAAAATGAAGAAAGAGACATAAAATTTGTGATTTTTCTATACTGACCAAAATCCCTAATTTCGTTACAAATCACAAATAAAATTAAAATCACGTGAGTCTAGTTTCCATTACACAACAAAGAAACCGTTCTTTAGATGCAAATCAGGTTTGCCCCAATCAAGATCCATAACTTCACTTATACGTCATTACATATACATATAATCTTCTTGGGTTTGGTTATTTTTACTAATTCATATAACTAGTTCATAGTAATATATATTTAATTGACATAGTTAATTAAAAAATCATCTGAATAGCATTTTAAAAATCTTCTCAACAATTTTTAACATGTTATATACATCCATATATCTATCAGTCATATATGTAGATCTTGTTAGGTTTTTTTTTTGCTAGTTTATGTCATAGGTGTGGTGTAAATGTTTCATAATTAGTAATGCGCTTTGACGAATAAAAGTATCTTAATAAATTCCTAAAATAAAAGCATATATAAGAAATTTAGTCACCGTTATTGAAGCTGGGATATGACTTGTTCTGATGATAGAGATGATGCTCTTGGTTAAGTTTAACGTTGACGGAGTTCGCAGGTCTCTGCATGGGAACGCCATGATGATGGTGAAGTAGAGGGAGATGTTGATGATAATGATCATTAGCCATCATAACCGAGTTGGGAGATGAAGACGGTGTGGTCATGGTTGTGCCGTTGAATCTCTTCTTCTGACGCTCACGAGCCTTGTGGTTCTGGAACCAGTAAAAGACGTTCTTGCCCTCGATCTTTCCGAACTGTCGCAGCCTAGCAGTGATCTTCTGGATCTGATCTGCTGCTGGTGAACGGATTCCACTATTGTAGTAAAGCTCTTTGAGCATTTTGATCTGCTCCATCGTTGGTGTCCACCTCGTGCTGGTTTGGCGACAAGTGTAACCACCAGAACCGGACTTGTTGTTGTTGCCGCTTTCTTGGTCGGCTTGATGGTGATGATGCTGATGCTGCGGTGGCTCCATGTGTTTTGATTCTGACTTTTGTTCACAAAGGAGATAAGATAATTACTAGAGAGGAAGAAGAGAATGATATTGAGAAAGATAGAAGCTTTACTTTAGCAAGAAAACAACTTGGTGAAGAGATTTTAGGTTTTGTGTGAGAGAGAAGATATATATATATAGAGAGAGTAAGGTGTTGAGTTATTATATATACATAGATGGGGACCAAACAACTTTTTTGCAATATTCTAGAAAATCAGTTATTCAAAAGTATTATTCTTTTAAGCAAGTAGATTTCATTTTCATTCATAAAAAACTCTATATATTTACAATTCATTTAATAAGGAATTGTCATACATGATATTTGTTATAGTTATTAGTATTAGAGAAAAGAAAAGTGTCCTCGTCACTTATAAATGGCCTATCATTACGAGACTAGAGAGGCTTATATATCAGTTAATATACAAAATGTGTATATTAGAAAGAAATACATGTTCCTTTGAATATTTAACATCCGAATAAGTTGTTATGTTTGGAAGAAAATTCTTACTTTGAATATCTATTTCTCTTTTTAAAATATGTATCAAAAAAGAGAAGCGAAACTCTAATTCATTTTCGATATACTTTAGAATTACGTATATCATCATCGATACCATGCATTAACAACTTAATAATATGAACTTGTGTTAAGCATTTCTATAACTCATGATCATGTCAATGAATGAATTGTATTCTTCTTGAACAAGAAAAAATCATGAACAGATCATGAAACTATGCTCTTGAGAGTTTCTTAAATTATTTTAGTGTCAATAATAATGTATTTATTTGTAATAAAAAAATATATGTTGTGGGGGATCGAATCAGAGGATATCTGGTGGAGAAGGATTGAAAGGGACAGAGAAGTTAGAAATAAACATGAAAATGGAAAGGGACAAAGAAGGGAATTAGAAAGGTGAGGGCATCATCGGTATTTACTTAGACGAAAAACCCAAACTACTCTTCTTTGTTTTTCAATTTCTCTGTCTCTTCTCAATTATTACTCACCAGCTTTTTATTATGTTATCTGTCTACGTTGAAAGATATTACCCCCATACACACACAATTTAAACATAAAAAATCTAAAACATCCATGTGAATTCTTGTGACTTGTATCGTAGGAATGAAAGAAAATAAAATGAATTCTGTTTGATAATTCTTTACTGCAAGTTCTTTCTTTATCCTCTCTATATACTAAATTATGTTTTTTTTTTTTAAATACATTAGTTTATCTCGATTACAATGTGTAGAACAATTGTGACGACTGGTGTAGTTACCGAAATGTTAAATATGTAATTCATTCATTTCTAGTTATATTTACTAACCAGTACTAGTTGTTGGTTAGTAAATATGACTTTTGTTATTGAAAAGGAACAATACCCAACTTTCGCATAGTCTTATTGTTCTACGTAACAGCCATACAAATAAAAGATATATATGTAGAGATTTTCAATGTGTACTTTTTGAAGAATTATACAAATTTCATAAAAGCTATTATAGTTTTATATGGGGAATGGCCCTAAAGATACGGCCGATAAGAATTATGCAAATAAAATGAAAATTTTAAAATCGGATCAACAAAAAGTTGTTTGGCTATTAGATAGTATACTTGTTTATATAGCCCCTCATGATTTCTCGGATTCATGAGCAACACAACGTGCAAAAACGTACCCGGAATATAAAAAAAAAAACTTTTTACGAAATCTAAATCTTAGAATCTTTGAGGTAGTTCCCCTAACAAGACCACTTGATCGAACCTACATAAACTCAGTTTCACAAAAAAAATTGGTAACTAAACAGTGTTTTGTTAGACTAATGGATTCCTTATTTATATCCGAGAATAGGTTTGTAATGTCTTTTGGCATTTCTTCTATCGAATCAACGGTCCACGATTTTTATTCAACTTCTGCTCTCTGTATATATACTCGGGGATTATTCCCACCAAGTCACCAAACAATATACTAACTAACACACAAATAAATTATTTATATATCTAATTGTATTTGAATAAGTTACCCACTATAAGAGTGGCAAGAGCTCATTTCTTTGAATGTTTCATCTAATATCTCCTCAAGCTATAGTTTTATTTGGTATCAATGTTAACATTAGAACCGAACTTTTTCTTTTATATCTCCAGTTGGATCGTGAATGTATTTTGACAAGAAAGAAAGAATGTCTTGTTACTCTAGCTACATGCGTATATACTGATGTATATACAAGTAACTACATGAACATAAGGTCACATTTACATAGTGGTTGCTACGTAGAATAAGAGATTTCACATATAGGCCCTTTGATTTATAAACTCTTATGAGTACGTACGGTAACGAGCATGCAGTGAGAAACAGAGGATCTTAATTTACGCATCACGATCTTTTCATTGTCGTAAAGTACTGAGTGTTGAAGAGGGCAGAGGGCTAAAGACTCAGAGCTTTTGTAAACTAACGTCTACGTGGCCCCTAAAGCCACTCTTCTTTATTGCAGAGAGATTTCATTTTCATTTAGGGCATCATTAGTTTCAGTTTGTACTTTTGCCCTAATTTCATGAAAATGTTTTTTTTTTTAATAAATGATGATTTCATGAAAATGTTTACAATTAGTTTTATTATTTCTTAGTATAAAATAATTGGTTTCCCGGAAATTAATGGGGGGAAAAATAGGGCTTGGAACATGCATGGTCCCCTATACGATCCGAGCCTTATATTCAGTCTGTCATATGTTATTCGCTATTTACACCATACGTTACACTGTTTATATTTAGAGTACTTATTGAAACTCTTATTAGTTCTCAAATATTCATAACTATATTATAAGGCATTTTACACACACACACACACATATATATATATATATTTATTTATGCAATTTTATATTTTAATTCATATAGGCTGTTTGCTATTTTTAATAAATATAATTAGATGTAATTAACGATGCATGCCTGAAATTATATAACTATTTTGTTGAAATTAAAAAAGAAGTTAAAACTACTATACACTTGAATTTAAGCTATTAAATATACGTGAAAATTTTATATGACATTTCCATGTTTAACTCCCATGTGGTTTTGCAGTAGAAGTTCTTAATTCACGTACGTGGTAGAGAAAAAAACCTATTATAAACAAACATACATATATATCTATATATATATGTAAAAAAAAAAACACATATAATACGAGAGTGTAATATATATAAATAATTCACATACTACAGAAAAAATGAAAACTATTTGTTGCGAATTTTTTCTTGGTTATCACATGTACATGTAAAGGTGTAAAATAATCAATTAGATCTCATAGTAGTACTAAACTAATAAGAGAATTTTAGTCTTTTATTGAAATCAAAACAACAAGTCTTTAACAAAAACATCATCATCATTATTTTTTCTTAAACTCTTTGATTACTATATTTTTTGTTTCTATGCTTGACTGAATACCAAAAACATTTATAATTCAATATTTATAAAACAATATATACAGAGAGAGGGAGAAGAGTAAGAGTGGTAATGGTGCAGAAGGAATTTCATTGTCGAAGTAAGAGCACGCTCTTCGATAACGTAAATGCAATGCAAGCAATAAATGAAGTGAATTCATGAGAATTAGTATCATCATCATCATCATCATCATCATCATACACACCTTCATCATCATCACCTATCTTCATTCAAACACACACATCGTACGTGAATATGGATGAAACAATCATGATATGCTCTTATATATACATGAACATTGTAAATAAGAGTGTATCATATATATGCATGCTCTAAAGCCGTTACATATGATTTAGAATATGGAATATTACATCATATAAACGGGAAATGTCTCTTGTTGTAAGCTTCTTGTTTTGGATAGAAAAGAGTACCTTTCACCTACAACTGCACCAGTTAACATTGGTGGTTGTGACTATTTATTATACTTCTCTCTATCTTTCTCTCACTGTCGATTTATTGATTATACGGCGTGAGAAATTGCATAGAATATTCAACGCACATGACGTTACCTATATTATTTTCTTATACGTTGATACATATATTGGTAATTTCCAACCGTAGAATTGTCTTTCGTATAAATTCTGCATAAACTTTTAACCATTTAGTAGTGACGTCGTTTTCTTCATTCCATTGTTACTGAAACCATTTAACATTATGGTGATGTGCCACCACCAATTAAAACCGCATCTCTTCTAATATTGTTATAATAAATATGGGTCTGATTGGTAATGTATCTAAAGATGTACAAAAAAGTTGTAAGCTGGAGTTGTAAGCTTTTACAGAATAGTGCAAAATTGTAAGAAAAAGTTATACATGAAAACGGTACAAAAAAGCTGAGAGTAAAGTTTTTAATAAAATGTTTAGTAAAACTTTTGTGATTGGTAAAAATATAAAGGGTGTACATTTATACCGCTTTGTTTGTGGTTACCAATCACATCCTATATATACCCACGGCCACTAGTGATTTTCTGCATCTAAGATAGTGATCCTATAATACAATTTTTCTATGGAAAAATGTAAAAAAAAAAAAAAAGATGAATGGAAAAAAATGAATTACTTGAAACTTGAAACACAGATTTTTGTTTATACATATAATAGAAAAAGGTTGATAGATATGATTATTATATTACGTCGGTGCATGTACATTTTTTTCTAAGAAGGAATAGGATAAGAAGAGTGAAAGAAAAAGCAAAGTGTTAGTTTCCTAGAAAGTTAGAGAAGAGTACTCATTGCTTCGACTGAGATAAAGATGAAAATATGAGGAGAGAGATTTGTTTTCACTTCATTAATGATTAATCTTTTCATTAGAAGCATTAATAATTAATTGATTGGAGGATTTTCTAGATGAAATGAAATTAATTACCGATTGAAGGATTTTAGATAAAAAAATCCTAAAATTCAAATTCCCTTACAAATATCTTAAGTTCCTTGATTAATAATACTCAGAAATACATATTTACAAAAAAAAAGTATATAGTGTTTTTACTTTAGGTGAGTTTTTTTAAAATGTCTCCCAAGGAACAAAGCGTTGTCGCTGCCTGCAGGTTCAAGTCATGAGGGAAGAACCTGCAGGTTCTGTTCATCTTCCTCCTCCTGTTATGCCTATTGTCGCTGCCTCAGTTGAGTCTGGTGTGTCTTTACCCCGAGCTAGGAGCCTTCCTTCTTGTAACTCTCAGTCGGATTTTCCTACCTCTGAGTCTGATTTGTTTCATGTGACTAAAAGATCCATTATTCAGCCATTAGTCTCCGACTTTGCTTCACAAGCATCTTCGCAGCACGTTACTACTTCACAGTTTGCTGCAGAGGAGGAAGCTATTAAAGTGAATCAAACTCTTCTTCGCGCTCGCCTAGCTGACTTGGACTCTGGGTTCTCTCCGGCTCTCTCTGCCAAAGCAAAGAAAAGAGCTAGGAGAAATTTGCGTCAAAAAGTTCTATTGTCTCTTTCAGGACAGTCTGGTTCAAGCTCTTCTACTCAGCCTTCCTCTCTTCAGCATGAGTCTGTTCATATCATTCCCAGTTCGGTTTCTATTGGGAGTTCGCCTGTGCGAACTACCCCCTTATCTCAAGCCTAAGTTAGTGTCACTTCAACCTTTTGCTGTATATATGAAGTGTTTTTGCTGGAATGTAAGAGGCCTTAATGGCAGTGCAAGACATTTAGCAGTTAAACGATGGCTAAGCTCTAATCGGCCTTTACTAGGAGCTTTTTTGGAAACTCATGTGAGGGAGCCTAATATATCGGATATTATAAATAATGTTTCTCCGGGTTGGAGATTTGATGTCAACTATTCTCTCACTGCGGATGATGGTCGTATTGTTTTGGTTTGGGATCCTTCTCTTCAGGTGGTAACGTATAAAAAATCAGACCAGCTTTTGTTATGTGGTGTTTTCAACCCCGCCACCAATACTTCTTTTTCTGTGGCTTTTATCTACGCCAGGAATACAATCATTGCAAGGAGGCCACTCTGGGACCTTATAAGAGAGCTTGCAGATTCCTCTCTTCTTCAGCAGTCTCCTTGGTTGCTGTTGGGTGACTTTAATCAAGTTTTATCATCTAATGAAGCTTTTTCCATTTCTCCACCAGTGTTCTCTCTTCTTGGTATGGAAGAGTTTCATGACTGTCTCTTGGAAAGTAATTTGTCAGATTTACCAAGTCGAGGATGTCTTTATACTTGGTCCAACCGATGTCCTGCAAACCCAATTGCGAGGAAGCTTGATAGGGCAATCTCTAATGATAAGTGGGTCACTTCCTTTCCTGATTCAAATGCACTCTTTGAGGCTCCTGGAGCCTCGGATCATTCACCTTGCTTGGTTTCACTCACGGAATCTGTTTCCAGACGTAAAACTCCATTCAAATTTTTCAAATTTGTTACCTTTCACCCAGATTATGCTTTGTTGCTCCAACTAGCGTGGCAGAAGCCCATTGTTCAGTCCTCACCTATGCACTCTCTTTATCAGCGTCTGAGAGAAGCAAAAATTTGCTGCAAATCTATCAATCATGGTAGTTTCAGTAACATTCAATCTCGAACAAAGGAAGCTTTTGAGGAATTAGAGAGGATCCAGCGACAAGTTCTTCTTCATCCTTCTCAGGTTCTTTTTGAGGAAGAGAAACTTGCTAGGGAATCATGGCTTCGTTTTTCTTTGGCTGAGGAAACATTTTTAAGACTGAAATCCAGAATCCGATGGTTAGATGTGGGTGATGTTAATAGTAGTTTCTTTCACAAATCAGTTCAAGCAAATCAATCGCGTAATGCTATTGTTTTCCTTCGAGATGAGCTAAATGAGAGAATTGTGGATCCTGCTCTTCTTAAGAACATGGCACTACATTATTATCAGGATCTACTTGGGACTTCTAATAGCCATGTTTCTCCTTATTCGGTTTCACATCTTCAAAGTCTGCACTCTTTTAGGTGTTCCAGTTCTCTTGCCTTACAGTTATCAGCGATTCCGACTTCTGAGGAAATCAGAGCAGCAGTATTTTCTATGAAAAGGGATAAAGCTCCGGGGCCTGATGGGTTTTCTGTGGATTTCTTTATTACTTCATGGGAGCTAGTGGGAGAGGATCTCATTGCCGCGGTAAAAGATTTTTTT
>NC_025685.1:19630083-19707792 GCF_000633955.1 Camelina sativa | reverse complement strand
TTTTTTTTTTTTTTTTTGGCTTTCCTCTTCTTACGGGTAATCATTTCCTCATCGTTCTCTCCCCTTCTCTCACTCCCCTATCAAACCCAACATATAATAGTTAACCTAGAAATTTCATTCTTTGTTTTGTATTTATAAAACATAATTGGAAAATTTTAGTTTTAAACTACGGGTTTTAACAAACTGATTGATTACTTACTAAACCCCACAAACATAATGACCAATCATCTATTTTATATACGAAATTTAGAAAAATTGTGGCGGTAATCTAATTTTGGATATTTAAATTCTAAGTTGCATGAAATCGGAAATGAGTATGTTTAAAAACGTGGAAACGAATTTTACAAAAGATGACAACTAAAGTTAAATTACTTTTATGTCAAGAAAAAGGGTATGATACATTGTTAGAAGAAAGTAGGAAAATGGTAGAAAAGGGAATTGAACGAATAGGGATTTGAGATGAGAAGATCATTCCATATCTCATATACAACACATCGACGCTTTTCATTGATATAAAGTGTCATACTCAAATAGAGCACAAAGCCTTTTTCTTCTCTCTTTCTATTGATTTTAAGAAAGTGATCCCTAAACCCACGTGTTCTTTCATTATTTCTTTTTCTTCGATTCTTCCATTTTAATTATGTATCCGGTAAAAAAATCGTAAAAGATTAAAAAAAGACTCGATAAGTGGTGATCCCTCAAAAATCAGATTACCAAACGCCTCATTCATATAAGTCACTCGTGTTCGAAAGATTTGAGTAAACGATAAGTGGTGTTCCCTCAAAATTTTGAAAAACGCATTCGTACTATTTGTTATTGAAACAATATTCACAAAAAAACATATATAAATGTAGTATGATAACTTGGTCAAATCAATCATCGATTACTAATACTATATTATATATATATATGCTCTCGTAGATCGAAACTCTTTAGTCACATCAGTTGGAAAACTGTATGGGAAAAAAACATAAAGCTAAACAAACCACAGAACAATTCACACTAAACCACAAATCATACTGTAATATACATTATACAATTTCAGAAACTAACAAATACGTAGACACAAAAATAAATAAAATACCCAGACATAAGATTGTCTGAAAAAAAAAAAAAAACTCAGGACGTTATGTTAATATGTTGTACAAATTTTATATTTATGTGGAAAAATGGTTAATTAATGAAAAGAATCCATAAAAAACTTGAGATCCAGAAGTTGAAGAATGTAACCTTAGTTTCTACTAGAACGTGGCTGCCCTCTTCTCTGGCTTGATGGCCAGTCTCCAGATTCATTATGTTCACTGCTTCTCTCAGCATTATAGTAACCTCTTGAGTCATAACTACTGCCTCCTCCTCTACGTCCATGTCCTCTTCGGTTTGTGCCGTTATGGCTGTTTGATCCCGAGGACCTTACAGAAGAACCAGAGCGGTTCAGCTCTAATGCTAGTGGCTCGATATCTTGCAAATCAGGCTCTGGGGTGAACCAAACCGGGCGTTTCGACTCATCCACTTTCCTAAATGTGATTGATATCCTGTTGAAAATAAACGGTAAGAAACCACTTATATGAGGATACTGATGTTTGCTCATATAAGGAATTGTGATGCAACAAAATATATTTCAAACCTTTTTGTAGGAACTGCAGGTACACAATGCTTAGCTACATCAGCTCCATTTCCATTTAACACCAGAACTGATCTGAAATTTATCCAAATATCAATGTCTTTGTTTTCATACTATTGGACAAGGGATGGCGAAAAGTTTTGGTATTGGAAATTCTTACAGAACTTGCTTACCCCACAGGAAGCGGTATTGAGTACGAACCCGAGAATTCACCAGCACCCTCGACTCTCAGGTTTGAGCCAAAGAGGATATCACATTCACTGAGGAAAGAGATGGTGCAGAATGGACGGAGAAAGTCATGGTTGTCTATGTGAGGAGGTATGCAGTCATCTTCGTCATAGATGTTGACAATGCAGCTATCAGGAACACAAGTTGGAGGCAGAACATGCCATTGAATCAACCTTCTAATGATTACTTTGAAAAGATGAGGTAATGGATCCACTTCTTCACGTTTAAGGATACCAGGTGGGTTTCCAGCTCTATCCTATCAACACATAACAAGGTTGAACTCTTCATTCCTTTTGTTAGAATGAAACAGATAAAACGAGTTATACGTACTATAGCGTAGTTGTAACAGCAGCCAAATTGAATAGTCTCACGTCCTTTGCCTCTCATATACTTTTTTGGAGCAGTAAATGTGCGCTCTACAGAAGAGAGAACAAGACAAGTTTCAGATTCGAATGTAGGTCAAATTAAGATAAAGAGCAATTTCCAGATCCAAACCAAGAAGCTACCTTTAAGTTCTCCTCTTCGACCCTTCTCTTGAAGTTGATACACTAAATCAACAATCCGTTTCTGCTCCACTGCGCTAAAAACACCAGTGTGCAACTCAAGTCCCTCAAGCACGTTAATGATCTTTCCCTTAACTCTCTCCAAGCAAATGAAATCCTTCTTTCTCCTCACATGCATCAGCCTAAGATTCTCTCTCTGATCTCTAGAAAACTTAGGCTTCTGAGGAGTCTTCATCGAACTCGAATCAAAACCTTTCCTACCCTAATCCCTCTGCTCCTCCTCCTCATCCTCGTCATCCTCTAACTCATCCTCCTGTGTCATATCAGCCCAAGAAATTCGAGGGCTTGGTGTTTCAACAACAGCTGGTCGAGAGGGACGTACACTACTAGAAGCTTTAGAAAAGGAACCAGATACAATTCCACTCTCGTTCCAACTACCTAACGAATGGTTATCACAGTCTTCGACGTTTTCAAAATCTTCATTAGACTTCCCATCATAATTATCATCCACATTGTTACTTGTTCTCAATACTGAACAAGAACCAGCTTTACACTCTCCATCAACTTTGTCTGCGTTACTAAAATATTCTACACAAAAGGAAACATGATTCCTCATAAGCAACAACTTACACATAATTCACAAAATTAGAAAACATAAAACTGTGAATTCCTAACAAATAAACAACAGCTACTCTATAAGCCTTCCTATTTGTTCCAATTACCAAAACCCTAAATTTGGCAACCTTATCATTTAACAGAACAAGCAATCAAAAAAAGCAGAATCAAGTAAGTACGGGTGACAAAGAACATCTCTGGCTTCCTCCTATACAGACAATTTCAATTTCGCCATGAAACGCTATCCTAGGAAAGAGTTGAGAATCCATTTACCTGGGTCAAGAGAGCGGATTCGATTGGAGAGAAGGTGATTACAGTCCTTGCATAGATCTTTAGATAAGAATGGTAGCCAATTCGTCAAAAACTCCGAAGCGATCTTAAGTTCCGACGGCTGGTACTGCCGGAGAAATGGGTCTTCTTCCATCTTTTTTTTTCTCTGGCTCGATTCCGATCGTACAATCGTACTGAAGATTTCTAAGTCCACACGATTTGAAATCGAGCCAGGGAATGATTCTTCTGTGATTGTATTAGCTCACTTTGTAATTTGTAAATTCAAGAAACCAAACAAGGGTAATCTCGGGATTGTACCGCCGCCAAATCCAATTAAAGCTGCTAGGCCATTTGGTTTCCCAAAAGCCCATTAACTTCGAATAGCCACGTGTCAAAAAATGAGTGGGTCAAAGGATTTTAACGGTTGAAGATGAAAAAGCTTATCTTTTTATTGAGCAAAAATCGTTTCCTTTTCTTCTTCATCAAAGCTTTCATCAACACACAAAAAAATGAAAACTCTCCACTTTTTAGCTCCCAATGTTATCAATCTGAAGCACCAACAATCTTACGCACAAACCCAGTTCATGTTGCATCGTAACAACAGACGAACTCTAACGATAAACTGCGTAAACAGTGGTGGTGAGGATGAGAAGATTTCTCAGCCGTTCGATGGGGTGGAGATAAGATTCAAAAGAGGGTCGAGAAAGAAGATTAGGGAAGAGGGTTCAGGAGAAGGAGGAGGAGGAGGGCAAAACAGTAAGAAAAAAGAGACTGTTCAAAAGCCATGGGAAGAGATGACATTGAATGAGAAGGCACTAGAGCTTTATGTTGGAGAGAAAGGTTTGTTGTTTTGGCTGAACAAATTGGCTTACGCTTCGATTTACATTGTCATTGGAGGTTGGATTCTTTTCCGGTTCGTCGGACCGGCGTTCAATCTTTATCAGCTCGATACGCCGCCTCTT
Organism: Camelina sativa; assembly: GCF_000633955.1. NCBI lineage: Eukaryota > Viridiplantae > Streptophyta > Magnoliopsida > Brassicales > Brassicaceae > Camelina > Camelina sativa. The sequence goes on along the minus strand of NC_025685.1, from coordinate 19,703,593 downwards.
GATCCTAAAAACATCTTGAAGGGTTAAAAAAGGTTTCTCAACTTTTCAAACATTTTGAGGTTTGTATTAAAGTTTAGTTTTTGAGTAGCCAAACCGGAAACAAAAGCAAACAGAGATTGAGAAATTTAATGAGTGGTTTATAGATACACTGTGTTATGCCACTAAAGAACACTCTTCATGATTCTTCAAGATTGTGTTGGTCCTGATCAAGAATTTCTCGTTTTGTCTTGCACCTAACATGAAAAAGGAAAAGAGATTGTCATTGGCTTATGTTTAACTTAACTCAGTGTAAGCCAGAAGAGATTTCATCATCATCAAATAGGTGAAACTCACCTATTGCACTCTGATCGAGATGCATAATTGTGATTCTTGCAATTTGTACACATCCAGTCTCCATCACGCCATTGTTTTGCTCTATGTAATTGGTCAAAATAAAGAAATGGGAAGATTACACAACGTTCTTCAAGAGATTATGGAAAAATTATAGTTTTTAAGAAACAATGGAGATTAGAGAGATCAATACTGTACCCCTTCCCAAGTAAAGCAGGTGTTGAATGTTGCTGTAGAAATGGAAGAGGGAGTTGCCAATTTGAGATCCTGCCAGGGCTCGTACCAGGTAAAGATGCATATATTGCTAACTGTGGTTGCATGCTTGTCTGCACAAGAGCCAGAAGAAACAAAGGTTAAAGTACTAAATGCAGAAAGAAATTATCATGAATGTACTCATCACTTTATGCGGTCTAATTAATCCTTACATATCCTTGATTCAGTCTTTTGCTATCCCATTCATGAGCCAAAGCTTCTGATGCTAATCTCTTTGTTCCAAGGGCTGCAACACAAAACAAACTTTCCCAAAATGAAAACTCGTTTCTCAAGGAATTCACAGCATCGATATGTGTTCATCAAATAGACAAAAGCCATACCTAGTGGAGCTGTTTCATTGCACTTTTTGCACTGCAGGGACATACAAAACAGAAACGTGTAAACAACAAGCCCGAATTTACAAGTCGGGTTTTGCATTGTGAACAAAATTCCTCACCTGTATACGAGAGGAATAATTATGAAAACCACATCTGCAGATCCAGTCACCGTTTCTCCATTCGTTAAGAACCGAAGCTTGATTAGGGAATGCGAGCAAGGAACCAGGTTGATCAATTGGCTGAGGTCCACGGGTGAAGTAGTGGAGATGAGTCTGAAGAGAAGCTCCAGGGATTGCAAGTGCTGACATTTCAGCTACTTCCTTAGGTTGCCCGCATTTTTTGCACTTTTCTCGTGATGCATAATTGTTGTTAGTGCAACCTATTGCAACACCACACCACACCACACACACCAAACACAGCACGCACGCACGCACACCACAACACACCCCACCAGCAATTTCCATATACACACAACACAGAATACACAAAAACACCTCAACCTAGTTTATAATTATAAGTAAACCCCCCTATTCGCAATTCCAATCCGGTGAATCATAAAACATTTGAAAGTTTAAGGATTTGAACTCAGAATTCATGATTCAGATAAATCCTAGTTTTGCTTCTAGTTCATTAGCACAATCGAGGAAACTAATTCACACTGATTTCGAAATTGTATTCGATGATCCAAAGCAAGAATTGAATTGATATTACAAGAGAAAGAACGAACCAGTGCAGATCCAATCTCCGATACGAGGAAGCCACTTAGAGTTTGGAGAAGTATTGTTATCCATGAACAGACGAGGCTGCTTGCATCTGTTGCAGAATGATCTAAACGCGTAATTCCTGTTTTTACATCCTAAACATTCCCAATCTCCTTCTCTTCCGTCTCCCATTTCTTCTTCTTCCCGGAACAACTCCAGTACGTACTCTCTCCGGCGACGAATCAATCAGAGAGGAGGGAAGAGGAGAGAGTTGACAAATAAATGGGCTATTTGTTTGTAAAAACTGACTCGGCCCATCAGGCCCATTTGTTTTCTTACGGAGAAAATTTTCCAAACATCGTTCTTCCTCATCAGTTTCATTCATCGATTTTCCAGTCTTATCAGTGATTTTGAGTTTGAAGTTTCTCCAGATTAGAGTTTTGGATTCAGATCGAGTTGTCTCTGCTGCTTTTTTTTTTCTTCATTGGTTACCTGAAATTTCTCAGAACTCATTTCGTGGAATCACCCTAATCTCGATCTGAGATTTGCAAAGACGATACAGAGAGGAAGGAATAGCTCAGAATCTCTCAAGCTTCCATGGCTCTCAATCTCCGTCAGAAACAGACTGGTAAATATCTCTCTTTCAAATTCTACGTTTGTGAATGATCTCAGTTTCTGCAAATTATTCGTGTATTGCTTCCTAGAGATTGTGTTCGATCTATTAGATTGTGAATTAGGATGAAATTAAGAAATAAATGTTGATGTTGGATCTTTGATCTCTCTCTCTCTCCCTCGGTTCGCAGAATGCATAATCCGGATGTTGAATCTGAACCAACCTTTGAATCCAAGTGGAACTGCGAACGAGGAAGTTTACAAGATCTTGATCTACGACAGATTCTGCCAGAACATTCTATCACCATTGATCCATGTCAAGGATCTGCGTAAGCATGGTGTTACACTCTACTTTCTCATTGACAAAGATCGAAGACCAGTTCACGATGTTCCCGCTGTGTACTTTGTTCAGCCTACTGAATCCAACCTCCAGAGGATCGTAGCTGATGCTTCTAGATCTCTCTACGATACTTTTCATCTCAATTTCTCGTCTTCCATCCCTCGCAAGCATCTTGAAGAGCTAGCTTCTGGGACTCTTAAGTCTGGTTCTGTTGAGAAAGTCACGAAAGTGCATGATCAGTATCTGGAGTTTGTGACTCTGGAAGACAACTTGTTCTCTCTGGCCCAGCAGTCTACCTATGTTCAAATGAATGATCCAAAAGCTGGGGATAAAGAGATCGAGGAGATTATCGAAAGGGTCGCTAGTGGTTTGTTTTGTGTCTTGGTAACGCTTGGTGTTGTCCCTGTTATCCGTTGCCCTCGTGGTGGACCGGCAGAGATGGTGGCGTCTTTGTTGGATCAGAAACTGAGGGATCATCTTTTGTCCAAGAATAATCTGTTTACTGAAGGTGGCGGGTTCATGAGCTCGTTTCAGCGTCCTCTCTTGTGCATTTTCGATAGGAACTTTGAGCTCTCGGTTGGGATTCAGCATGATTTCAGGTACCGGCCTCTTGTTCATGACGTTCTCGGCTTAAAGCTGAACCGATTGAACGTTCCGGGAGAGAAAGGTGGAATGAAATCGTTTGAGCTGGATAGTGCGGACCTGTTCTGGTCAGCAAACAGTTCTCTGGAGTTTCCAGAGGTTGCTGTGGAGATTGAAACCCAGTTGAACAAGTACAAGAGAGACGTCGAAGAGGTTAACAAGAGAACGGGAGGCGGGAGCGGCGCTGAGTTTGACGGGACAGATCTGATTGGAAACACCAAACATCTCATGAACGCTGTGAACTCGCTCCCGGAGTTAACAGAGAGAAAGCAAGTGATTGACAAACACACCAACATCGCTACTGCGCTCTTAGGACATATCAAGGAGAGATCTATTGACGCTTTCACTAAGAAAGAAAGCGACATGATGATGAGAGGTGGAATCGACAGAGCCGAACTTATGGCTGCTCTGAAAGGCAAAGGGACAAAGATGGACAAGCTCCGGTTTGCAATCATGTACTTGATCTCCACAGAAACCATAAACCAGTCCGAAGTTGAAGCCGTGGAAGCAGCATTGAATGAAGCTGAGGCTGATACAAGTGCGTTTCAGTACGTGAAGAAGATCAAATCGTTAAACGTATCTCTTGCTGCTTCTTCAGCGAACTCAGCGAGCAGAAGCAACATTGTAGACTGGGCCGAGAAGCTTTACGGACAGTCTATAAGCGCGGTGACCGCAGGAGTCAAGAATCTGTTATCTAGTGATCAACAGTTGGCGGTGACTCGAACAGTTGAAGCTTTAACAGAAGGAAAACCGAACCCAGAGATCGACTCTTACCTCTTCCTAGACCCTAGAGCTCCAAAGTCTTCTAGCGCAGGTGGTAGCCACGTGAAGGGACCGTTTAGAGAAGCTATAGTGTTCATGATCGGTGGAGGTAACTATGTTGAGTATGGGAGTTTGCAGGAGCTGACTCAGAGACAGCTAACCGTAAAGAACGTTATATATGGAGCCACTGAGATTCTAACAGGAGGTGAATTGGTCGAGCAGCTTGGAGTTTTGGGAAAGAAGATGGGATTGGGTGGTCCGGTCGCTTCATCGTCATCGTCTGGTCACTGATCAGTATATTACGCACTGTTGCTTTTTATTATTATTATTTTGGCTTTTAAGAGAGGTTTTTTTAGTTTTCTTTCTACATCAATGAAAAAAATCAAATTTATAAATCTCCACTCTCCAGTGGTGCTTGTTGTTATTTAACAGTTTATAAAACAATCTCGTATTCATTTCTTATATTTTTTTTTTCGTGAATTATGACCAAATTTGATTGATTTATTTATTGGGTAAATTTGGTAATGCAGTAGGTACAGTGTGTTCATAAATTTAATTATATTTTAAGATAATTTCTACTAATCCTATTACAAAAAAAATCTATGATATTTTAATATCATATCAAAAAAGAAAGAAAAAAAAAAGTAAGAGGGAGCAACAAAAGCAAAGTAGCTTGGTTTGGTCCTTTTTTTCTCATTTCCTGTAATTTGTCTTCGTCTCCACCTTCCAATCTCACCCGCTCTCCTCGGAAACCACAGCGACGGACGGAGGACAAGAGTTTCGCCTCTAATTTGCTCCTGGAAATCAGGAATCAGCCGGAGCGAATCTCGAACCTTTGTGAGGATCCCTCTTTTTCCTTTTTTCTTTCATTGTATAATAATAAATCTTCAGCTCTTTTTAAGTGTTTTTTTTCCCCGATCGATTTCGATTTCTCTAGGATTGAGTCGATTAAATCAAACGGTTTCACGCCAGAAAAAATTATCGATTCTCTCGTTTTATTTCAATAGCTCAGATGATTGAAGATGATAATTCAACAGTTAATAACGCTCTCTCCCTGTTTTTTTTTTTAGTGGCTTGTGTTTGACCAGCCCAAATCATGATCACCTTTGTCTTGATCTCTGTTTTGTTGATTGTTTTAAACTTAAAATGAAGCTAAAAAGGCTTATGGGTTAAACTCATCTTTACCATTGTTTTGAAGCTAGATCTGCCCTTTTTAAAAGCTTCTTTGATTTTTTTTTTTGGGTTTGAAGCTTTCTTCTTTCTAACTTATTTGCAGGCTGAAGAGGCTGGGGATGGCTGGTAAAGAGGATACTACTAACTTATCTGCACAAGAGTCTTTGATCAAGGAAGCCACTGAGTTATGGAAGAGTGAATTGGAATCTCGTCGGTTGCAGGTAGATAGTTTAGAAGCTGAACTTGTGGATGTCAAGGCTTACCTTGAGTTTCGTTCTGAAGAAGATGCCAGAAAGGAATTAGGTGTTCTTTCCGGTAGAGTCAGATCGACTGCTACGATGTTGCGCTATTTGAGATCAAAAGCTAGAGTCTTGGCTATTCCTGATCTAGCCAATGTGGAACAGATCGAACTGAAAGGATTAGACCTTGCTGAGAAAGATGGTGGTTCATCTTCTGCAGGGGATAGGAGCACTAATCCTGAAACCAGTAGGTACCGTGGCTCCTTGGGTGTAGAGGATGGAGCTTATACTAATGAGATGCTCCAATCCATAGAGACTGTTATTGATGTGCTGGAATCTCTTGTGAGGAGGGTTACAGCAGCAGAATCTGAGTCGGCTGTTCAAAAGGAGAGGGCACTTTTGGGCGAGGAAGAAGTCAGTAGGAAGACAGTCCAAATCGAGAATTTGGCCTTGAAGTTAGAAGAGATGGAAAGGTTTGCTCATGGGACTAATAGTGTTCTAAACGAAATGCGGGAAAGGATTGAGGAACTAGTTGAAGAGACGATGAGACAGAGGGAAAAAGCTGTGGAAAACGAAGAGGAGCTTTCTCGTGTGAAGAGAGAGTTCGAGTCGCTTAAAAGCTATGTCAGTACTTTTACCAATGTTAGAGAAACACTTCTTTCCTCGGAGAGACAATTCAAAACCATAGAAGAGCTCTTTGAACGGTCAGTCCTCATATCTTCTTTATGCAACTATTTCATCACTCCTTCTTGTGTCTCCATTTGTTCCAATTTTGTTAATGGTGAAGCAGGCTGGTTACTAAGACGACGCAATTAGAAGGCGAGAAGGCACAAAAGGAGGTTGAGGTTCAGAAACTGATGGAGGAGAACGTGAAACTGACGGCACTTCTCGACAAGAAAGAAGCTCAGCTTCTAGCTTTGAACGAACAATGCAAAGTCATGGCTCTGAGTGCATCAAACATATGAATTTTTGCTATCTTTCTTTGCATTGTTGTTGACTCATCATCTCTTGTTATTACATGAGACAATGCTTTCACAGAAGTAGATGATGCATATCTTCTTCCTTCATTGTTCATTTGTTTCAGATAAAAGCAAAACATTCTTGTAATCTGTAGATTCTTATTATCATGGGATGCATAACCAAAAATTGTTCAGTCTTTGTTTCTCTAACTCCCAAAAACGACAGGTAGTTCTTACGTCTCTATATAAGACGGCACAAAGTTTTGATACAGATTGCCAACGAGGCGAAATCGTGGCAAATAGAATTAACCAACATTTTTTATCCACGTGGCATACGCAATGACGTGGCTCTCTGTTCCGTACGACTTGTGTTTTAGCTCTAAAACCCCAAATCAATCGTTTTGGACTTTGGTTTCCCTCCTCTGCGATCGGCGAAAGAGAAAAAAAGAGAGTTGAACAGTGCGATTTCGAAAGCAATTTCTTCGGTTCCGATGGAGTCTGATATGGAGGTTATGTCTGAAACTGATGCGTCTCCTCCGCAGAAGCTACGTATGTTCGGAATGGGTAGAACAATTGATGATCGCGAAGATGAGGTACTTTTGTTCTGTTGTCGATAAAACCCTAAAAAGTGCCACCTTTGATTCTTTCTCGGATAAATTATTTTATTAGGTTTTCGTTTCCTTAGTTTCTCGTGTCTTCGATTATGCATGAAACTATGAAAGTTTCGATTTTTAATCGTCTTCGGAAAATTTGAAATGTTCAAGGTTCTGAATTTTTTTTTTTTTTTTTTAAATGTGATTTGGTAGAGTGGGAGAAGAAGGATCAAAGATGTTGAAGTTTATGTTCCTATTGTGTGTGGATCGGTTGCTTTTTTTCTTGGAAAGAGGGCCACAGAGTGAGTGATGTTATCGCTTTTTTTTTCCTTATGTTTCTACTTCAAGAGTTGTTATGGTAATGCTGCAATCTTTGATCTTTTTTTGGGTTTTATGTTTACATGAACTAGATATCGAACACATAAGTGGACTGTCTATGTACGTGGGGCTACGGATGAAGATATTGGTGTGGTTATCAAGCGGGTCATCTTCCATTTGCATCCAAGTTTTAAGAACCCAACTAGAGTGGTTGATTCTCCTCCCTTTGCATTGTCTGAGTGTGGTTGGGGAGAATTCAAAATCGACATTACTGTTTTCCTCCATACCGATGTCTGTGAAAAGAAGTTGGAGTTGTGAGTTTCCCCATGTGTGATTGTGTATTTTCAGAGGTCTAAGTTGCTTTACATATCTCTGAGGAGCTATTGAACTTTGTTCCAGGTCTCACGTCTTAAAGCTGAACCCGGAGAATGAATATGGTTCTGTTCCTAAGTCTATCAAGATACCAGTTGTCGCTGAGTCTTACAATGAAGTTGTCTTCCCTGACCCTTTCGAGAGTTTCCTCACCCGTGTTTATAATCACCCTGCTGTACACATCTCTAACCTTCCAGATGGTTTCATCCTGCCTTCTTCAGGTACATACTTGTTCTGGTGTCTAGTGAAGGAACAGTTTTTGCCAGAAGCATGGTCAATTCTCACATTGTAATGTTGCAGGAGTTGCTGATACTTATCATCAGTTGAGAAATGGAGACACTAAGGATCATCCACTCAGTCAATGGTTTTGGACGTTTTTAGAAGCAGATGAGCTTTTTCAACTTAATGCAGCTCGTCAGAAGGTTTCCGCAGTTCTACTCAACTTTCCATTTCTTAGGTTTACTGTTGCAATAATTGAATTGCTCACATTTAACGTGGATTTCTTAAATGATACAGCTACAATTTCCTCTGCTCAAACTTAAATAGCAGTTAGACTTGGGGAGCATTCTTGTTTGGCTTTGTGACAAAGCCTTTGTCTTGATTTTTATAGAATTGTGTTAGAAATTCTTATTAACCGACTGTATGTATAATCTAAATCTAATAGGTGCAAGCTGATATCGCCAAGCTAAAACGACAGCTGATCATGGTAGATGGGCAACCTGAAGGACGTTAGTCTTCATCTGGCTACTAATGTTGATGATCATACAACAAAGGAGTTTGTTTGCTCAGAAAGTTTTTGTGATACCGTTAACAAATATCGATGGGGGTTTAAAATATCTTTATTATCTGAGCAACTTTGCTAACTGTTAGAACATGTAAAAATGAACCTATTTGTAGTCTATATCGGTATTTGTACCTACAAGTACTAATGCTTATGCTTTTGTCCATTTTGTTTGCTTCTTTGTTACAAGTTTCTCTCAAACATACGCATCATAGGTTTGTTACTCCTATGCTAATACGGAGGTACTCCTCGTTGGTGAACATTTGGAAACGCAACTGGTTTGTTTGGTTCAATCATGTTGTTTGACATAGGATCCTAAAGGTAAAGCTCTGTATCTTTCATGCTTTCTTTTTGTACTGCAGAGGAGGCAGTGAGAAACCAGTAGCGTCTACTAATTGTCATTTTCATAGAGAGATTGCGTCGAATTTAGGCATTTGCAGACTTGTTTAGTTTATAGAAGAGACACACATTCACTTCTCATGGGGAGGGGACCTTGACAATGACGTTTATTAGGCTCTTGTTAAGTGAAATTCAAAAAAATCACATGTGACCTTGGAAACCGAAAGAGGGAGAGAGACAAAGATGTCGAAATCATTGTTTCTCATTGTGGCCATAGAACATGGGAAATGAACTTCCCCACTTTAGGGTTATCCAAGAAATGAAACTGGTGGCTCAAAGTTGAAGGTGAAGAATATATGTCTGCTTATGTATTATGACCCCTCTTTGCTTAGGTGGTGTTGCTGGTGGTGTTTTAGGTTTTTGGATAGTATCCACATGGGAGAGTCCTATGATTTCAAGACAATGGACCCTTCACACATCAGCCTCTTCTTATTTTCTTGCCTCTTCTATTTCCAAATCCTTGTCTTCTTCTTGTTTCTTTTTCAATGTACTTTTCCCCCAATCTATTTTTCTTTGATTTTCTACCAAAATACCATCCAAATAACATCTTTACCCTCAATTTGCAAAAAAAAAAAAAAAAAAAAAAAAAAAAAAAAAAAAANACAGATCAAACACACAAAATCGAAATCTAACTCATAATCTAGTCATGCTACTTTCAAAATTTAAAAATTATAAATAATATCAAATCTAAACTTTCATGACGAGAAGTGTAATTATATTCTTCGAATTTGTAAACTTAATATATGTTACTTATGTCAAAAACAAAAAAAATGTTACTTGTAGTTTTGTCCCAAAATATACATAAATTCACTTTCTTGTAGTTTTGTCCTAAAATATACACAAATCTAACTTACACATAGCTAACATTATTTGCAAGTTAAAGAAAAATTGTAAAAAAGAAAGTGGTATTTATTTTTGTGTTAATTCTTGAGGTGTTTATGTTGAACATGCGAATTTCTGTGATCATATCTATATATATATTTTTTAAATCTTATAATCTGTGTTTAATAATATAAATTAAAATTTATTAATAGAACATGTAACAACTAAATTAAAAGCTGGGGTGACTAAAAAATCCTTAGAAAAAAAGATTCACGAACTATCAAATTTTCTCAATACTCAAGATCCGACAACCGACACTAAATCTCATAAAATTTCTCACCAAAAACTTAAAATTTTGTTGATTACTTATAGTTTTTATGATTTTTAATTTAAATAATATATAAAAATTATAAAAGATAGAACTTTTTCTTGATCAATAAAGAAAATATTATAAAATCAGTATATTAAAAGATGAGACAATTAAACTAATGAGAGAAGGAAAAAAAATGAATGAATTGAACATATTTCTTTTATAATTTGTTTATTCAACTTCTATAATTGAACGGATTGAATCATTTTCTTTACATATTCATCTCAAATAATAAAAATATAACTAAATTACTTATTCAACTCTTATATGTTCTTAGTTTAAATCATCCATTTGCATTCAAGGAAGATTTATCAATCATAGATTCGAAGGTGTTGGGGCTTTCGGTTGATGTCAACGAGGAATGAATTGATAGTGTCTACGAGTTACAACCACAACAGGTGGCGCCATTTATATTCAGCCATCGGTCACATCATCTCATTGTCCCACTCTTCGATCCCACACCACTCATCTTTTTGACTTTTCTTTACTTGTATTTTTCTTCTTCGACTATTTGTTTTTGTTTCTCTTTGTACATTATAGTTGAATAAAAAGTGATCTAATAAGTCATAAGTGACATCGCTTTTGATTCGGATTGGCATAAAAGTGAAATAACAATAAGGACGGCCAAGAAATTTCCAAGGTTTTATACTAAAAAAACAAACGTTTCTAGTATGCTTTTGATTGATTATGAATTTTTGATCTTAATAAGAAAAGTTAAAAAAAGAAAAACAAAAGAAGAAGTTGAACGTTGACAAAGAGAGATAAATAAGGTATGATGCATTAAGGACGGCGAAGAAGTACGTAAACACAAGGCATCGGCCTCGATGATGATGGCTGGCTTTCATAAATCATAACAAAACAAAAGATTAGGTTCGAGCCTAAAGCATTAATGTTCTAATTTTCACATGGGAACATATATCCTTAATCATTATCTTTTTTCTATATAGGATATATGTATTATTAAAAGACAAAATGAAAATTGACAAAGAAACGATCATCATGTCAAGAGTATTTTCTTTAACAAAAAAAATTATCTCAAGAGTAATGTATAAGATTATATACCTAATATTTGATGATGTATAAAAAATGGTAATAAACAATACCTCTAATATGGGCTTGCAAATGATATACAAAAAAAAAAAAAAAGTGAAACAGTTGTGATTCACTCACATGTGTGTAGAACAAAATGAAATCTCTATTTATTGGATACACATTTTTGGTCACTATTGTAAAATATAAAATGTTTACTTTAAAGATTAGTTTTGTCTTAGATCTAGATGACATTGTTCGAAGAGAGAAATAAAAACAACAACAACATGTCCTCTATGTTTTTTTGTTTTTGATGAGGGAAAATGAAAATATTATTTCTGTTACGTTTCAATAATTAATGTACAATTATAACAAAATACACTTGTACGTATATGCAAAATAAAGACAATGGCTTTGCGCAATCTTTTATGTCGAGTCCTTATATATGTATATCTCGTCAAGTACGTACTTTTGTTACAACTTACATCTTTTACTTCGTCCGTAATCTATGTACAACTGTACATTAAATAGATATGTATCTAACGGGGCCATTGGCTCATTTATATGATATTTAAAGGTACGTAAGAGAAGAAAATGGACGTTTGTTTTGTAAATTTGTCTAAGTATGTAAAGGCAATAAGGAGACATTGTAGGGCAATGTTATAGTCCCTACCAAACTTCGTTTTGTATACATTCTTTCACAGTTTATATTGCATCTCTCTCTTGTCCTTGTTGGTTCAGTCCTCAATGTTTTATTTGCCCTCACCTCCTACATCTCACATGATTTTGCTTTCACAAAAACAAAGAATCTAGCTAGGTGTTCTAATGAATCAAAACAGGAAATTTGATTGGTATAATTAGTTTTTTCTTCTTCATATATGATTTATATACATATCATTAGTAATTTTTTCTATTTATGTGATTAGCTTTAGGAAGTTCAGTTTCATCGGACTTTAGTCTCTAGAATACATTGTACCCGCCATCTTAATTTGGTAGGCCTAGTGAAACTAGAACTCGAATCCATGTACGGGGTTCATGCTTCGCCACAAAGTCACAAATTAATATTGAAAATTTCCCCCCAAAATATACATATACGTGTTTACGTGGGTTTTAATTGATTTTTATCTCAATGCAAAATCATTCCATGTGTTACTAATGGTTAGTCGTTGATTCTGATTTTTTTGGGTACGAGATACATATAAATCTAGCTAATCACAAATTTTGGTCAACGTCATAAATAATCAACCTAATTATGATCTAAAAAATTGTAAGGTAACCAAATCAAGAAGGTATACAGTTTTTAGTTTTATCTATTGTTATTTGTTAGTCAACATAATTTGATATTTTGTCCTTGTATATATACATTCAAATTTGAATGTAACATACATTTAATACATATATGATATTATTGTCACTATTTGGTCAACTTCATAAGTAACCAAACCTATTTATTTATAGTCAATAACTATACTACCCAATTTGATGACAAAAAAAAAAAAAAAAAAAAAACTATACCACCCAATTTATAAAGGTATAGCAAAAGACTGCATCAACTATCATCAATCTATTAATTTATTAGCCTTCTAAACTGTCTGTCCATATAAATACTTCTCCATTGTACCCCTTACATCCATATCATTCTTCAATCAAAAACTAAATCCACCAAAAACAAAAGAAGAAAAGAAAAGAAAGAACAATGGCAATAAAGAGATCGAGCAAAGCAACGTTGTCTCAAACAGTATCTATCAAGCAAATGGTAAAGAGATGCTCGAATCTAAGAAAGATGAAGAACCAAGAAGATGATCTTCCTCAAGACGTGCCAAAAGGTCATTTTCCGGTTTACGTTGGACAGAACCGAAGTCGGTACATCGTTCCCATTTCTTGGCTCGACCACTCCGAGTTCCAAACTTTGCTCCGCCTAGCTGAGGAAGAGTTTGGGTTTAACCATGTTATGGGTATAACCTTGCCTTGTGATGAAGTCTTCTTCAGGTCACTTATCTCCATGTTTAGATAAAGCTCGATCTTTGAAGATAAATCCAAAAACAAGAAACAAACAAGTCATTTTTAAGGATTTTCTGATTAAGACGGAAGAACATGGCTAAGAAGCTTCGTTAGGCATTATTAACCCGTTTGGGGTTTTTTTTCATTCTTTTTCTTAAACTAAGTTTGTTAGTAATCTTAATATTTTGTAATAGTTGGGATTGGGTGGGAGTGGGAGACTTTTTTCCCTCAAGGCAACGTAAAAAGGTTGACTAATCATCTTGAGAGGATTATAGCTAGTTAACTCTACAAATTAATTGGTTATGATCATTGATCATCTTGTGGACTTGTGGTAACGATGTTTATGTGTTATATGAATCCGCATAGTTAATATATGTTGAGATTTTTTTCTATTATATACATGGAATAATGATAGAAATATATAACACATTCGATATTTTAGTCAACTCAATAGAACTGCTATTGCTATATTTAATGTAAGTAGTATTTTATTTGTTGGAGTGTTAATTACCGTATTTGTTTAATTTATTTTACCATGTACGTTGTCTTAGCAAGTAGTAGTAATACTCTAAAAAGATTTGATTATGTGTAATAATATCAATTATTGAGTCAGATTTTTATGATAGATCATTATGATCCTACCAAAACCCAGTCCCTCCACATACATTTTGTATATATGCGTATTATTTATGGTTGTTACCTAAAACCAAAAGAATCTTCCGTAATATAGATTAGCTAATTTGATGTCCCCATTATGTTTATCTTGACCAGAACACATATAGATCGCCAAACTATCATGTCCTCCTTCCTAGCAAAGTTGAATGGTATCATGATCACATTAATCTTCTTCGTTCCTTCGTTATAACTTAATAACTTATACCAGTCTACTTGACGAGTCTCACCTTTTTTTGATGAGCTAGTCTCCCACGAGCTTTTTAAATTTATTTTATTTATAAAATGTTAATAGATTTTATTGAAAGGCACATTACTATCATATATCTGGATTATTTAGATCGCCATACCATATTCACGAGAGATATGTATAATAACAATTTTTAAAATGCATTGTCCCCATCAGAACCTAGCTTGCCCATATTATGTGTTCTTCAAACAATTGTTTTTTTTTTGCATTAAAATATGCTATTGTTGACATCATAGATGCTAGTGGATATATATCGACGAATTAGAATTGTTTTCATAATCATATCCAGTTTCATAACATCATCATCATCATCATCATTTTATCATAATTACCTATATCTCAAACTCAAAGTATCATAAGACTCATTGTTATATACATACAATATAGTATTTCATCTAGATTCATCAGCTTGATATTAATTTATCTTAAGTTCAAATCAGTTTTAAGAAAACATTATTGCGATTTTACTAATTTTGATTTCGGTTAGCGTCCTCGTTAATCTGAAATTATAATCCGGATTGGACAAAGTACAAACCGTAGGTTAGTAACATATAAAAATTGTGTGCTCAGAAGCTAGCTTCCCCATATTATGTGTTTCTCCATAGAATGGTTTAATGTTATTTTGGAGTTGTTATTTTTGCATTACATATGTTATTGTTGACATTATACACATGCAAGTGAAATAAATTCATTATTTTCCTATTTGATCCGGTCAGCAACCAGATTAATCGGTCTGATCTGAATCCTAAATACGGGATTGAACAAATCAAACGAGTCCCCCTCATCAATGGCAATGCGATGGGTTTGGAAGATTTGACTTATCTTTCTTAACATGGGCTTTTGTCTGCGTTTAAACAGATACAACAGGCTTGTTTTCTAATGGCCCATATCGAAATAAAGATCCATAAGGCCCATTAGGGTTTGATCAAACGTCAGGTTGCAGGATAAAAGGGAGAATTTTACACTCTTTGTAAGTTGGATCTCAAAACCCTAAAAAATTGTAAACATCGTCGCCGCCGCCGAGAGCATTCCACCATGGGTCGTGTCATCAGAGCTCAACGTAAGGGAGCGGGTTCCGTCTTCAAATCCCACACTCACCACCGCAAAGGTCCGGCTAAGTTCCGCAGCCTCGATTTCGGCGAGAGAAATGGTTACCTCAAGGGCGTCGTGACGGAGATCATCCACGATCCAGGACGTGGTGCGCCGCTCGCTCGCGTCACTTTCCGTCATCCTTTCCGTTTCAAGAAACAGAAGGAGCTCTTCGTCGCCGCCGAAGGTATGTACACCGGTCAGTTCTTGTACTGCGGTAAGAAAGCTACTCTCGTCGTCGGAAATGTTCTCCCTCTTAGATCTATCCCTGAAGGAGCCGTCGTCTGCAACGTTGAGCATCACGTTGGTGACCGTGGTGTCCTCGCTAGAGCTTCTGGTGATTACGCCATTGTTATCGCTCACAACCCTGACAACGACACTACTAGGTTTGTTTCTCTTATCCAATCTTTTTAACGAAGATTCATGAAATGCTTATAACATTTTCAGATTTGATGATTGTTTGGTGGTTGATTGTGATGATTTTGATGGATTTGATGAACTGCTTATATATAAATTTCAGATTTGTGGATTGTTTAGTGTTTTAGCTTATGATGCCCTTAATGGAATCATTTCGTCATTTATTTCAGAGTGACTAATGCATGATGTTATGGTTTGGATAGGGTTAAGTTGCCGTCTGGTTCCAAGAAGATTGTCCCAAGTGGATGCAGGGCTATGATTGGTCAAGTTGCTGGTGGTGGAAGAACTGAGAAGCCAATGCTCAAGGCAGGAAACGCGTACCACAAGTACCGTGTGAAGAGAAACTCATGGCCTAAGGTTCGTGGTGTGGCTATGAATCCAGTTGAGCATCCTCATGGAGGAGGTAACCATCAGCATATTGGTCACGCCAGTACTGTTAGGCGTGATGCACCACCAGGGCAGAAGGTTGGTCTTATTGCTGCAAGGAGGACTGGTCGTCTCAGAGGTCAAGCTGCTGCTTCAGCCGCCAAGGCCGACTAGAGTTATAAACATAATACTTTGCTTCTCAGTTTTCTATGTTTCAAGTTTTGTTGTCTGTGTTTCGTTTTGAACCTTGTTCTGAAACCCTAAAAGATTTTTATGACCTTATTCTCTCTCTCTCGAAAAGCTTATGTTATTGCATCATACTGCATATTTTCATTGCACAATGTTTTTCGTTTTCTTCTATTGCTTATATTGAAATTTATGTAATGTTAGCATTACGTTTAAAATGCAAGCTTGAATTATCATTTCTCACTCTAGAAATCTTTCCCCATGTGCTTGTTTCAACGATATTACACTTTAAAGTATTCGGTTTATTCTTCTTTGAATCTTGTTTATATGAAAACAAGTAGCAAATTTTTTAATACATAAGCGTAACCGGAAGAAAATATTAGTAAACCGTGTAATTAAACCGGTAATTGAGTTGTATGTTTTAACTTTTAAGACTTTAAGTAGTAAATAATTGGAGATAATCTCAACAAGTCTCGGCCCGTTAAAGTGGTGGTGACTCAGCATGATTGGAGAATCTCACCAGGCTGGGACTGTTCTAGCCGAATTAAAGTAATTTAAATTACTTTTTTTTTTCCACCTTGATTTAATCGTGCTGCAAACCTATGGACTCATCATGAATGCTTGATGAAAATAATTTTTTTGTTGAAAAATATTTATAGGTTCACCCCTAGGTGTGAACCTACCTTTGTATTCACCTCCTCTTCTCTCAACCAATCAAAATGTTATATATAATATTTTATTTAAAAAATAAATCAAATTAAAATTTAAAAGCAAAACAAATAAGGAAACAAATTATGTATACTTTTTATTTTTAAAAAGTTAAATATTGGTTTGGTTTAGATTTTACAATTAAACGATCAGTTTGAGTTTATAAATCCGAATTAGGGTTTAGATTTTATAATTAAAACGAAATTATATGTCGTTTGGGTTTACAAATGAGGTGGTTATGGTTTAGATTTTACAATTAGAACAAAATTATATGTCAGTTTGGGTTTACAAATGAGATGGTTAGGGTTTAAATTTTACAATTAAAACGAAATTATATGTCGGTTTGGGNGATATGTATAATAACAATTTTTAAAATGCATTGTCCCCATCAGAACCTAGCTTGCCCATATTATGTGTTCTTCAAACAATTGTTTTTTTTTTGCATTAAAATATGCTATTGTTGACATCATAGATGCTAGTGGATATATATCGACGAATTAGAATTGTTTTCATAATCATATCCAGTTTCATAACATCATCATCATCATCATCATTTTATCATAATTACCTATATCTCAAACTCAAAGTATCATAAGACTCATTGTTATATACATACAATATAGTATTTCATCTAGATTCATCAGCTTGATATTAATTTATCTTAAGTTCAAATCAGTTTTAAGAAAACATTATTGCGATTTTACTAATTTTGATTTCGGTTAGCGTCCTCGTTAATCTGAAATTATAATCCGGATTGGACAAAGTACAAACCGTAGGTTAGTAACATATAAAAATTGTGTGCTCAGAAGCTAGCTTCCCCATATTATGTGTTTCTCCATAGAATGGTTTAATGTTATTTTGGAGTTGTTATTTTTGCATTACATATGTTATTGTTGACATTATACACATGCAAGTGAAATAAATTCATTATTTTCCTATTTGATCCGGTCAGCAACCAGATTAATCGGTCTGATCTGAATCCTAAATACGGGATTGAACAAATCAAACGAGTCCCCCTCATCAATGGCAATGCGATGGGTTTGGAAGATTTGACTTATCTTTCTTAACATGGGCTTTTGTCTGCGTTTAAACAGATACAACAGGCTTGTTTTCTAATGGCCCATATCGAAATAAAGATCCATAAGGCCCATTAGGGTTTGATCAAACGTCAGGTTGCAGGATAAAAGGGAGAATTTTACACTCTTTGTAAGTTGGATCTCAAAACCCTAAAAAATTGTAAACATCGTCGCCGCCGCCGAGAGCATTCCACCATGGGTCGTGTCATCAGAGCTCAACGTAAGGGAGCGGGTTCCGTCTTCAAATCCCACACTCACCACCGCAAAGGTCCGGCTAAGTTCCGCAGCCTCGATTTCGGCGAGAGAAATGGTTACCTCAAGGGCGTCGTGACGGAGATCATCCACGATCCAGGACGTGGTGCGCCGCTCGCTCGCGTCACTTTCCGTCATCCATTCCGTTTCAAGAAACAGAAGGAGCTCTTCGTCGCCGCCGAAGGTATGTACACCGGTCAGTTCTTGTACTGCGGTAAGAAAGCTACTCTCGTCGTCGGAAATGTTCTCCCTCTTAGATCTATCCCTGAAGGAGCCGTCGTCTGCAACGTTGAGCATCACGTTGGTGACCGTGGTGTCCTCGCCAGAGCTTCTGGTGATTACGCCATTGTTATCGCTCACAACCCTGACAACGACACTACTAGGTTTGTTTTCTCTTATCCAATCTTTAACGAAGATTCATGAAATGCTTGTAACATTTTCAGATCTGATGATTTGTTTGGTGGTTGATTGTGAGATGTGATGGATTTGATGAATTGCTTGTATATATCATTTCCGGATTTGTCGATTGTTTAGTTTAGCTTATGTTGCTCTTTATGGAATCATTCCTTTCATTTAGAAAGTGGGATCGCTATTGTAAATGCTAATATGATATTGATTGTAGCATTTGATTCAATATCTATGATTATATAAGTATTTTGTGGTAGTTAACAATGATTTTGTTTGTTACTTTTGGTATTTCACAATGACTAATAATATATGGTATGGTTTGGATAGGGTTAAGTTGCCGTCTGGTTCCAAGAAGATTGTCCCAAGTGGATGCAGGGCTATGATTGGTCAAGTTGCTGGTGGTGGAAGAACTGAGAAGCCAATGCTCAAGGCAGGAAACGCGTACCACAAGTACCGTGTGAAGAGAAACTCATGGCCTAAGGTTCGTGGTGTGGCTATGAATCCAGTTGAGCATCCTCATGGAGGAGGTAACCATCAGCACATTGGTCACGCCAGTACTGTTAGGCGTGATGCACCACCAGGGCAGAAGGTTGGTCTTATTGCTGCAAGGAGGACTGGTCGTCTCAGAGGTCAAGCTGCTGCTTCAGCCGCCAAGGCCGACTAGAGTTATAAACATAAACTTTTGTTTCTCAGTTTTCTATGTTTCAAGTTTTGTTGTCTGTGTTTCGTTTTGAACCTTGTTCTGAAATCCTAAAAGATTTTTATGACCTTATTCTCTCTCTCTCGAAAAGCTTATGTTATTGCATCATACTGCATATTTTCATTGCACAATGTTTTTCGTTTTCTTCTATTGCTTATATTGAAATTTATGTAATGTTAGCATTACGTTTAAAATGCAAGCTTGAATTATCATTTCTCACTCTAGAAATCTTTCCCCATGTGCTTGTTTCAACGATATTACACTTTAAAGTATTCGGTTTATTCTTCTTTGAATCTTGTTTATATGAAAACAAGTAGCAAATTTTTTAATACATAAGCGTAACCGGAAGAAAATATTAGTAAACCGTGTAATTAAACCGGTAATTGAGTTGTATGTTTTAACTTTTAAGACTTTAAGTAGTAAATAATTGGAGATAATCTCAACAAGTCTCGGCCCGTTAAAGTGGTGGTGACTCAGCATGATTGGAGAATCTCACCAGGCTGGGACTGTTCTAGCCGAATTAAAGTAATTTAAATTACTTTTTTTTTTCCACCTTGATTTAATCGTGCTGCAAACCTATGGACTCATCATGAATGCTTGATGAAAATAATTTTTTTGTTGAAAAATATTTATAGGTTCACCCCTAGGTGTGAACCTACCTTTGTATTCACCTCCTCTTCTCTCAACCAATCAAAATGTTATATATAATATTTTATTTAAAAAATAAATCAAATTAAAATTTAAAAGCAAAACAAATAAGGAAACAAATTATGTATACTTTTTATTTTTAAAAAGTTAAATATTGGTTTGGTTTAGATTTTACAATTAAACGATCAGTTTGAGTTTATAAATCCGAATTAGGGTTTAGATTTTATAATTAAAACGAAATTATATGTCGTTTGGGTTTACAAATGAGGTGGTTATGGTTTAGATTTTACAATTAGAACAAAATTATATGTCAGTTTGGGTTTACAAATGAGATGGTTAGGGTTTAAATTTTACAATTAAAACGAAATTATATGTCGGTTTGGGTTTACAAATGAGATGGTTAGAGATTTTACAATTAAAACGAAATTAATATACCGGTTTGGGTTTATAAAAAAGCGATTTAAGTTTCTAATTTTATAATGTATACAAATTTTATTTCCTTATTTTATAAGAGGGTGAATGAGAAGTTCTCATCCGTAGGGCTGAACCCTAAGTATTGTCCATTTTTGTTTGTATTTTGGTTTTGAGCTGATTCTATGATTAATTATTCTCTTTTTAGTATACAAAGATATATATTTGGTTTATACGTTTATGTAGTTTCACAAGACGAATTTAATCATATGTTTTGACATGATTAAGATGCCATCATGTTTCGAAGAAGATTGTCCCCAGTGGTTGCATGGGCTATGATTGGTCAAGTTGGTGGTGGCGGAAGAGCGAGACGCCGATACTCAGGGCAGGTAACGTGTGCCACTATAGTACCTTATTGTGAAGAGAAACTCATGGCCTAAGGTTCGTACGCATGTGGCTATGAATTCGATCTAGATGGAATAAGCAGGGTAATCATCAACACAATGGTAGTGTTAGAATGGTTAGGGGTGATGCACCTCCTTGAGAGAAGGTTGGTCTTAACTTATTGCAATGCTGGTAGGAGGTTCGTTCCCTTCCGTGGTTCAGCCACCAGTGCTGACTAGGGTTCTTTAACCACATATTTGATTCTGTTTTATATGTTTCAAGTTTTGTTGTTGATAGAGAGCGGAAACTTAATAACGGATGAGAACACTAGATCTCCAAGAGAACTCAGATTCACGAACATATCTTGCTTAGAATGTTGTAACTTGACGAAGAAGCAATAGGGATAGGGTCGAAATCGGGAGCGATATCGACGTGGTTTTGCAAGTCCTCCTTGCAGGGCTAGAACACAAGCTCTTAGAGTTGAGAGTCCTCCTCTCCAGGCTTTACACAAAGCTCTCGTAAAACTTGTTTATTCAATAATCAATAATTGTTTACAATAGAGCTTAGCGGCTCTTAAATAGAAGTCAAGTCATAAAATAAAACCCTAACATACTTAAGAATCTAATCTAAAGCGTAAAACCTAAATAAAGCCCATACGAGTAATATCCTAAACGAATAACAATAGAAGGCCCGACTACGACACGGACCATCGGTGGACGTGGTCGTTGCAAAGATGCGCTGCATCAGTTGTCTTTTCTCTCCAAAAGCTTATAGTATACATATAAATTTGCAAATTTTGATCACAAGTTTTTGATTATCGTTGAGCTTTTCATTTTGTTCTCTTGGTGAATCTTTGTTTATATGAAAAAGGGTAAACTGTTCTTGGTATAATGGTATGGTAGGCTTGTTCTCGTAATCTTTAACGAACCAGTAATTAAACCGAGAATTGATAAGTTGTATGTTNAAAGGGCGTCGTGACGGAGATCATCCACGATCCAGGACGTGGTGCGCCGCTCGCTCGCGTCACTTTCCGTCATCCATTCCGTTTCAAGAAACAGAAGGAGCTCTTCGTCGCCGCCGAAGGTATGTACACCGGTCAGTTCTTGTACTGCGGTAAGAAAGCTACTCTCGTCGTCGGAAATGTTCTCCCTCTTAGATCTATCCCTGAAGGAGCCGTCGTCTGCAACGTTGAGCATCACGTTGGTGACCGTGGTGTCCTCGCTAGAGCTTCAGGTGATTACGCCATTGTTATCGCTCACAACCCTGACAACGACACTACTAGGTTTGTTTCTCTAATCCAATCTTTTGTAACTCGTAATTACACATTTCATGGTTTGCTGTTGATAACATTTTCAGATCTGAGTATTGTTTGGTGGTTGATTATGATGATTTGAATGAATTGCTTATATATCATTTTCAGATTTGTCGATTGTTTAGTGTAGCTTATGCTGCTCGTAATGGAATCATTTCGTCATTTAGAAAGTGGGAAAGCTATTGTAAATGCTAATATGATATTGATTGTAGCATTTGATTCAATATCTATGATTATACTGCTATTTTGTGGTAGTTAACAATGTATTTGTTTGTTACTTTTGGTATTTCACAATGACTAATAATACATGATGAAATGGTTTGGATAGGGTTAAGTTGCCGTCTGGTTCCAAGAAGATTGTCCCAAGTGGATGCAGGGCTATGATTGGTCAAGTTGCTGGGGGTGGAAGAACTGAGAAGCCAATGCTCAAGGCAGGAAACGCGTACCACAAGTATCGTGTGAAGAGAAACTCATGGCCTAAGGTTCGTGGTGTGGCTATGAATCCAGTGGAGCATCCTCATGGAGGTGGTAACCATCAGCACATTGGTCACGCCAGTACTGTTAGGCGTGATGCACCACCAGGGCAGAAGGTTGGTCTTATTGCTGCAAGGAGGACTGGTCGTCTCAGAGGTCAAGCTGCTGCTTCAGCCGCCAAGGCCGACTAGAGTTATAAACATAATACTTTGCTTCTCAGTTTTCTATGTTTCAAGTTTTGTTGTCTGTGTTTCGTTTTGAACCTTGTTCTGAAACCCTAAAAGATTTTTATGACCTTATTCTCTCTCTCTCGAAAAGCTTATGTTATTGCATCATACTGCATATTTTCATTGCACAATGTTTTTCGTTTTCTTCTATTGCTTATATTGAAATTTATGTAATGTTAGCATTACGTTTAAAATGCAAGCTTGAATTATCATTTCTCACTCTAGAAATCTTTCCCCATGTGCTTGTTTCAACGATATTACACTTTAAAGTATTCGGTTTATTCTTCTTTGAATCTTGTTTATATGAAAACAAGTAGCAAATTTTTTAATACATAAGCGTAACCGGAAGAAAATATTAGTAAACCGTGTAATTAAACCGGTAATTGAGTTGTATGTTTTAACTTTTAAGACTTTAAGTAGTAAATAATTGGAGATAATCTCAACAAGTCTCGGCCCGTTAAAGTGGTGGTGACTCAGCATGATTGGAGAATCTCACCAGGCTGGGACTGTTCTAGCCGAATTAAAGTAATTTAAATTACTTTTTTTTTTCCACCTTGATTTAATCGTGCTGCAAACCTATGGACTCATCATGAATGCTTGATGAAAATAATTTTTTTGTTGAAAAATATTTATAGGTTCACCCCTAGGTGTGAACCTACCTTTGTATTCACCTCCTCTTCTCTCAACCAATCAAAATGTTATATATAATATTTTATTTAAAAAATAAATCAAATTAAAATTTAAAAGCAAAACAAATAAGGAAACAAATTATGTATACTTTTTATTTTTAAAAAGTTAAATATTGGTTTGGTTTAGATTTTACAATTAAACGATCAGTTTGAGTTTATAAATCCGAATTAGGGTTTAGATTTTATAATTAAAACGAAATTATATGTCGTTTGGGTTTACAAATGAGGTGGTTATGGTTTAGATTTTACAATTAGAACAAAATTATATGTCAGTTTGGGTTTACAAATGAGATGGTTAGGGTTTAAATTTTACAATTAAAACGAAATTATATGTCGGTTTGGGTTTACAAATGAGATGGTTAGAGATTTTACAATTAAAACGAAATTAATATACCGGTTTGGGTTTATAAAAAAGCGATTTAAGTTTCTAATTTTATAATGTATACAAATTTTATTTCCTTATTTTATAAGAGGGTGAATGAGAAGTTCTCATCCGTAGGGCTGAACCCTAAGTATTGTCCATTTTTGTTTGTATTTTGGTTTTGAGCTGATTCTATGATTAATTATTCTCTTTTTAGTATACAAAGATATATATTTGGTTTATACGTTTATGTAGTTTCACAAGACGAATTTAATCATATGTTTTGACATGATTAAGATGCCATCATGTTTCGAAGAAGATTGTCCCCAGTGGTTGCATGGGCTATGATTGGTCAAGTTGGTGGTGGCGGAAGAGCGAGACGCCGATACTCAGGGCAGGTAACGTGTGCCACTATAGTACCTTATTGTGAAGAGAAACTCATGGCCTAAGGTTCGTACGCATGTGGCTATGAATTCGATCTAGATGGAATAAGCAGGGTAATCATCAACACAATGGTAGTGTTAGAATGGTTAGGGGTGATGCACCTCCTTGAGAGAAGGTTGGTCTTAACTTATTGCAATGCTGGTAGGAGGTTCGTTCCCTTCCGTGGTTCAGCCACCAGTGCTGACTAGGGTTCTTTAACCACATATTTGATTCTGTTTTATATGTTTCAAGTTTTGTTGTTGATAGAGAGCGGAAACTTAATAACGGATGAGAACACTAGATCTCCAAGAGAACTCAGATTCACGAACATATCTTGCTTAGAATGTTGTAACTTGACGAAGAAGCAATAGGGATAGGGTCGAAATCGGGAGCGATATCGACGTGGTTTTGCAAGTCCTCCTTGCAGGGCTAGAACACAAGCTCTTAGAGTTGAGAGTCCTCCTCTCCAGGCTTTACACAAAGCTCTCGTAAAACTTGTTTATTCAATAATCAATAANTGGTGATTACGCCATTGTTATCGCTCACAACCCTGACAACGACACTACTAGGTTTGTTTCTCTTATCCAATCTTTTTAACGAAGATTCATGAAATGCTTATAACATTTTCAGATTTGATGATTGTTTGGTGGTTGATTGTGATGATTTTGATGGATTTGATGAACTGCTTATATATAAATTTCAGATTTGTGGATTGTTTAGTGTTTTAGCTTATGATGCCCTTAATGGAATCATTTCGTCATTTATTTCAGAGTGACTAATGCATGATGTTATGGTTTGGATAGGGTTAAGTTGCCGTCTGGTTCCAAGAAGATTGTCCCAAGTGGATGCAGGGCTATGATTGGTCAAGTTGCTGGTGGTGGAAGAACTGAGAAGCCAATGCTCAAGGCAGGAAACGCGTACCACAAGTACCGTGTGAAGAGAAACTCATGGCCTAAGGTTCGTGGTGTGGCTATGAATCCAGTTGAGCATCCTCATGGAGGAGGTAACCATCAGCATATTGGTCACGCCAGTACTGTTAGGCGTGATGCACCACCAGGGCAGAAGGTTGGTCTTATTGCTGCAAGGAGGACTGGTCGTCTCAGAGGTCAAGCTGCTGCTTCAGCCGCCAAGGCCGACTAGAGTTATAAACATAATACTTTGCTTCTCAGTTTTCTATGTTTCAAGTTTTGTTGTCTGTGTTTCGTTTTGAACCTTGTTCTGAAACCCTAAAAGATTTTTATGACCTTATTCTCTCTCTCTCGAAAAGCTTATGTTATTGCATCATACTGCATATTTTCATTGCACAATGTTTTTCGTTTTCTTCTATTGCTTATATTGAAATTTATGTAATGTTAGCATTACGTTTAAAATGCAAGCTTGAATTATCATTTCTCACTCTAGAAATCTTTCCCCATGTGCTTGTTTCAACGATATTACACTTTAAAGTATTCGGTTTATTCTTCTTTGAATCTTGTTTATATGAAAACAAGTAGCAAATTTTTTAATACATAAGCGTAACCGGAAGAAAATATTAGTAAACCGTGTAATTAAACCGGTAATTGAGTTGTATGTTTTAACTTTTAAGACTTTAAGTAGTAAATAATTGGAGATAATCTCAACAAGTCTCGGCCCGTTAAAGTGGTGGTGACTCAGCATGATTGGAGAATCTCACCAGGCTGGGACTGTTCTAGCCGAATTAAAGTAATTTAAATTACTTTTTTTTTTCCACCTTGATTTAATCGTGCTGCAAACCTATGGACTCATCATGAATGCTTGATGAAAATAATTTTTTTGTTGAA
Source organism: Camelina sativa (assembly GCF_000633955.1). Classification (NCBI taxonomy): domain Eukaryota; kingdom Viridiplantae; phylum Streptophyta; class Magnoliopsida; order Brassicales; family Brassicaceae; genus Camelina; species Camelina sativa. The sequence goes on along the minus strand of NC_025685.1, from coordinate 19,677,708 downwards.
AAATATTTATAGGTTCACCCCTAGGTGTGAACCTACCTTTGTATTCACCTCCTCTTCTCTCAACCAATCAAAATGTTATATATAATATTTTATTTAAAAAATAAATCAAATTAAAATTTAAAAGCAAAACAAATAAGGAAACAAATTATGTATACTTTTTATTTTTAAAAAGTTAAATATTGGTTTGGTTTAGATTTTACAATTAAACGATCAGTTTGAGTTTATAAATCCGAATTAGGGTTTAGATTTTATAATTAAAACGAAATTATATGTCGTTTGGGTTTACAAATGAGGTGGTTATGGTTTAGATTTTACAATTAGAACAAAATTATATGTCAGTTTGGGTTTACAAATGAGATGGTTAGGGTTTAAATTTTACAATTAAAACGAAATTATATGTCGGTTTGGGTTTACAAATGAGATGGTTAGAGATTTTACAATTAAAACGAAATTAATATACCGGTTTGGGTTTATAAAAAAGCGATTTAAGTTTCTAATTTTATAATGTATACAAATTTTATTTCCTTATTTTATAAGAGGGTGAATGAGAAGTTCTCATCCGTAGGGCTGAACCCTAAGTATTGTCCATTTTTGTTTGTATTTTGGTTTTGAGCTGATTCTATGATTAATTATTCTCTTTTTAGTATACAAAGATATATATTTGGTTTATACGTTTATGTAGTTTCACAAGACGAATTTAATCATATGTTTTGACATGATTAAGATGCCATCATGTTTCGAAGAAGATTGTCCCCAGTGGTTGCATGGGCTATGATTGGTCAAGTTGGTGGTGGCGGAAGAGCGAGACGCCGATACTCAGGGCAGGTAACGTGTGCCACTATAGTACCTTATTGTGAAGAGAAACTCATGGCCTAAGGTTCGTACGCATGTGGCTATGAATTCGATCTAGATGGAATAAGCAGGGTAATCATCAACACAATGGTAGTGTTAGAATGGTTAGGGGTGATGCACCTCCTTGAGAGAAGGTTGGTCTTAACTTATTGCAATGCTGGTAGGAGGTTCGTTCCCTTCCGTGGTTCAGCCACCAGTGCTGACTAGGGTTCTTTAACCACATATTTGATTCTGTTTTATATGTTTCAAGTTTTGTTGTTGATAGAGAGCGGAAACTTAATAACGGATGAGAACACTAGATCTCCAAGAGAACTCAGATTCACGAACATATCTTGCTTAGAATGTTGTAACTTGACGAAGAAGCAATAGGGATAGGGTCGAAATCGGGAGCGATATCGACGTGGTTTTGCAAGTCCTCCTTGCAGGGCTAGAACACAAGCTCTTAGAGTTGAGAGTCCTCCTCTCCAGGCTTTACACAAAGCTCTCGTAAAACTTGTTTATTCAATAATCAATAATTGTTTACAATAGAGCTTAGCGGCTCTTAAATAGAAGTCAAGTCATAAAATAAAACCCTAACATACTTAAGAATCTAATCTAAAGCGTAAAACCTAAATAAAGCCCATACGAGTAATATCCTAAACGAATAACAATAGAAGGCCCGACTACGACACGGACCATCGGTGGACGTGGTCGTTGCAAAGATGCGCTGCATCAGTTGTCTTTTCTCTCCAAAAGCTTATAGTATACATATAAATTTGCAAATTTTGATCACAAGTTTTTGATTATCGTTGAGCTTTTCATTTTGTTCTCTTGGTGAATCTTTGTTTATATGAAAAAGGGTAAACTGTTCTTGGTATAATGGTATGGTAGGCTTGTTCTCGTAATCTTTAACGAACCAGTAATTAAACCGAGAATTGATAAGTTGTATGTTTTTTGCTCTATAAAATTTTACTCTATGTTTTACTACTAATAATGTGTTCTTACACCCTTAAATATTTTGGAATAAAAACTGAGGAAAAAATATATAAACGATTGCAATGAGTTTATGACAAACCTAATAAAATTTTCAGAAATGAAAAGATAGTTAAAAGAATTAAAAATTATAACCACAATGATATATGAGTTTTAGATAATTTATAGATATAAAATATAAACTAAAATAAAAAAATCTAAAAATATTACAACATAAGAAATTTAAAATATTTATTTTAAAAGGAATAATAAATAAAGATCTTACATATCTTTAACTGAAAAAATAAAATAAAACTCAGAATAATATAGAAAATTTTATTTTAAAATATCAAGAATTTCTAATAAGAAAATCAAATTTAACTAAATAGTATAACTAAAATCTAAAAATGCTACAGCATAATTAAATTAAAATATTAAAAAGAAATAAACAAATATTGATAGTATGTAGATTCATATCCAAAATTGTATAGACAAATAGAAGAAAAGTCCTTATCATCGTCTAAGTTGCAAATTTGTAATTTGGGAACCCTGTATTTTGGTAAACTATGTTAGACAATGAAAATCAATGAAAATTTTAAAATAATGTGATGTCTATTATTTATAGATGTGAAAATAGTCAGATTGGTGGAAGTAGTCGAAGATATATGTGTAGCATTATATAAATATTGTACTTACACATTGATTTAGTTTGTCTACCCATATATGAAGCATAGTTAAATCCAACCTTATATGAGGTTCATCTGCAAGTATCTTTTCAATCATAGCAATCTGACCATCACTCATGATACCCCGTTTTCTTTTGCTAGCAAGGTTTTCTGATCTCTCATGGTTTGTATTGGTGTATTTGTTGTTCATGATTTTCTAGCGTACTTAAGATTTTGATTTGATATGAAATACCACTTAAAATATATATTTATATAATAAGATATATGCTCTATTTCGTTACGATGATAGGTAAATATTTTCTTTTTCCTTTGGATTAGTGTTTTTTCTTTGGTAAATATTTTTTAACTTTTCTTTTCTAGCGATTAACTTAGACATGTGTCAAAAATCTAAGATCTTTAATTTGACACATGTCACAATCATATTAAGCAGTAATCTAGACATGTGTTGATATCTTAATAATACAATTAACACGTATCAGAATCTCGTTAATGAGTAAATTTGACATCAAGCTTTATATAATAAGATTCTATAATTAATATAGATATTTAGAAGATTTATTCTATATTAAAAAAATATTCTCCTATCATCTTTTTTTTTTATTTTAAAATTTAAATATAGTGAATCGTCATATAATGCATAAGTTAATAAAAATGTATATTTTTCCCTGCATATTTGAATATTTAAAGCGAACATAGATTACTAAATTAATATAAAAAGTATGTGTTTAGTAGACATATATAGTAAATTTACCGTATATAGTAGATTATAGAATTTTAAGAAGTTTATAATTTATAACTGATATATCTAAACTTAATAAAAAGTTTAAAATTATGAATATTTAAACATATTAAATTTTCAAAATAACACAAACAAGTTATATTACATGACGAGTTATATGACCTTACATGATTGAATTGATAATACTAAAAATAAAATATCATTAATTTGATATTTCAATACGAGTTAGATCCTCATTCTACTATTTTAACAACACCAATATTAAATATCTAGAATCAGACTGATTTAATTAAAATTGTATTAAACAAAAATTGTTGTGTGGTATACCACAAATTATATACTAAATCACTAAAATTAACAAAATATTACATTAGCAAAATTAGTATTAAAATATTACATTAACAAAAAAAAACAAAAAACTTGTCCCGCTGTGTAATAATCTAGTACAAATATAAAATATAAAGTAAAATCCTATGACATGAACTATTTTACCAAAAAGGGAAAGAAAAAATTCTAGCACATAAGCGTAACACTTTTCTGGTTATGGAAATCTTTAAAAGAGAACCGGACTAAACCTAAAATTAAGTTGTGTGTTAAAAGAATAAAAATTTATAACATGATGATATATGAGTCTTAGATAATTTATAGATATAAAATATAAACTAAAATAAAAAAATCTAAAAATATTACAACATAAGAAATTTAAAATATTTATTTTAAAAGGAATAATAAATAAAGATCTTACATATCTTTAACTGAAACAATAAAATAAAAACTCAGAATAATAAAGAAAATTTTATTTTAAAATATCAAGAATTTCTAATAAGAAAATCAAATTTAACTAAATAGTATAACTAAAATCTAAAAATGCTACAGCATAATTAAATTAAAATATTAAAAAGAAATAAACAAATGTTGATAGTATGTAGATTCATATCCAAAATTGTATAGACAAATAGAATAAAAGTCCTTATCATCGTAAAGACAAATTACCTCTTTTTAAATTTCAATTACTGTTTAGTTTTTAATTGCGAAACCTGATATTAAAAGAAGAAGATTAAAGACATTGCCATTGTTGGATGCATTAAGTGAGTCTCTCCAGGTTCAAGGTTGATAATTAGTTCTCTCTGACCTAAATCCACTCCCTTGCTCACCAATGCTTTGTCGTAACCAACTATTTATGTATCCCTCTTTTTCAGATAATGTTTTGAAAAACAGTCATGTTGATTAGAATAATTTTACGGAACTGTAGAGACTAGAGAAAACACAAGAAAATTACAAATCTATTTAGAAGCAAACATGATATCTTGCAACTAGTAACCAACGCAGAAAACGAGAAGAGGAGAATAGGCATGATTATTATGAGCATGAGACCAAGTACAGAGACAAAATCAAAATAGAGATCATAGCCATGACGACAACTCAATTCTTAATCATGCTTGTGCGTCACGCATTAAGGAACCTTGCGAACTCAAAAAATTAGGGGAGGCTAAGGAAGTGTTGCAGATTCCATCTATCCTCTTCCTTTCCCCTATTCTTCGACTCCTGTGTTCACCATCTTGATGTCATCTTGTCATCCACAAAGATGCTGAACAAAGAACCGGGACTAAACCCGGAATTAAGTTGTGTGTTTTAAACCAATTATATGTTAGAAAGGTTTTAAGTAGTAATTAATTAAATAAATTGTTACCAATTCCGGCCGAGTAAAGTGGTAGTGACTCTGCATGACTAGAGAGTCTCACCGGGGTTCGGAGAAGCAATTGGTATCGTAACAAAGATTTATAAAGTTAGTCTATCACTGAGAATCATGCTTTCCGTGGTAACCGAATTGAGGTAATTCAGATTGGTAGTGACTTATTTTTTTTTATTTTTTATTTATTTATTTTTTTTTTAAAAAACAAAAATCTGATGTTTAAAAGAAAAAACATACAATATTGTGTTTGGCTTTTGAGATGGACCAGTTAATTAGTTAAACGCACCAGATAAAATCTATAAAAAACTTAGTGAGTCTTACCCAATGGCTATGGATTATTTCATCCTTCCCCCAAGTCTTACCTCCTTATTTAGTTGGAAAAACGGTCTTTTCAGGTTTTTTCATACCCCCACAATTGTTCTGTGTTGAATTCATACATTTGACTACTGAGCCTAAACATATTTAATGTTTCTGAATATTTGAATTCTGTACCTCAACTTCAAAATCAATACCCCAAGATTAAATGTTTTACCATAACATACAAAAACATGTTTATAGACTAACTCTGTTAAGCTTCCGTTTAATTTTGCTGATGTGGATTCCATGTTGGCGCAGTAGTTCAAACGGCGTCGTTTCGGTAAAACTGAGAATCTAAAATTTTGGCCAAAACGCCGTCGTTTTTTATTTTTCTCCCAAAACTCTCTTCCTCTCTCCCGATACTCTCTCTCGCAGCGGAGGAACCCTAGAATTTGGGCGTTTTCAATTTCGGGTCAATCTGAAGTAATTGCATCCAATATTTTCATCATCTAGTTCTGGTAAGTTAACTGCACGTTTTCAATTTCGGGTCAATATGAAGTAATTGCATCCAATGTCTTCATCATCTATCACTGAGAATCATGCTTTCGGTGGTAACCGAATTGAGGAAATGCAAATTTTTTTTTTTTTTTTAAACAAAAACCTGATGTTAAGAGAAGAAACATAAAAGACGCTGTCCTCTTTTGAATATTGTGTTTGGCTTTTGAGATGGACCAGTTAATTAGTCTTAAACGCATTACATAAATATATAAAAAAACTTCCTAAGGCCTTACTTTGTTTCCAACTCAATATTAATTCAACGAACATGATGATCAATGCGAAAATCACAAGCTTAAGCCTTCCACCAAAATTCATCATTTTAGACTCCTTGAGAATCACAAAAAACCTTTAAAAACTCTCAAAGGGTTTTCGATATGCGTCTCCTTTGGATCATACAAGATTATTGGGTAATACTAATACACTCTTGACTCATGAAGATTAGCAGAAAACAACATATCATCAATCAGACAAGACGACTCTTGCCATGCACAGAGCACTCAACTTATGTACCCCTCTCCATGACTTCAATTTAGTTTCTTTGGACTTGTAAGCATAAGTTAAGTTCTTATCCCACCCCTCTAGTTAAAATATTCCCTACATTATGTTACAAACTCAGTCGTAGAGGTATGTTGGGAAAGAAGGTTGGTCTTATAGGAGGAGAGGTCAAGATACTGCTTTAGCCACCAAGGTTCCAGGGTTCGAGGAATTCCAATGGTACCTCTTTGATTGTATGGTCTAATCATACAATATTACAAATTCACCGAACTGAGGTAATATATATTTTTTTTTAACGATGTAATGATGATTAAGTAAATAGAAAAGTTTCAGAACAAATAAGAAGAAAAACCAAAATTGAAAGTTAAATGAGACCAACATAACCATCATAGTAGACTAAATCATATTCCAGATTCATCCTCATTCAGCTCTTTCCTCTTCTATCCGATCATGTAGCCACGAAGGACCACCTAAAGCTAGATACGAGGTGAGCCTTCCATCTCTAGTGACACTATGAGCAATATCCCTGCCCAACGTGTAGACTTTTGGCGAAGAGAGTTTGAAGGATACCTCCCCCATCAGCTATATTACTCCAACAATCTTTTCCACCTGAGATCGGTAGTTCGGCCAATCCAACGGAGACTCCAAAGTCACTTGACAATCCGACCACACCTCACATGAATAAACCTGAAGGGTACAAAGACTCTGCAGACACCGTAGGATACAACCCAACTCTGCTGAAATCCTATTCCTTGGAAGAAAAGCATCCCTAGCATGAAACTGAACATTCCGTGCATCATTCCGCAGAATCCAAGCTCCACCACAATAATACGTTTCAGTAACCCAAGAACAGTGTATATTGCATTTCAGAACTCCCGGGGAAGGCTTATTCCATCGTGTCAACCTCGTTAAACCCCGTTGCTCCACTAAGTTAGTTTCCTGCAGAACCATGGCTCGATGGCGTAGCCATTCCTCAGACATCTCCGGTGTCGCAGCTAGCAACACATGAGAATCTTGAGCTCTATCTGACAAAACATGTCCATTCCGTATATCCAAGGGATTGCATTTCTTGAGGTCTTCCCGTATATCTCCTCTAGTCATTATCTGTAATAGATAATTCACGTTTTTTGCAACACAAGTAGAAATCCATGAGCCGACAAGGGAAGTAATGTAGCATCCCATACTCAAGTCGCCATAGTTCATTCAAAAAGCATGTGTACAATTGTCTCCTCCTCAGTTCGACATTCTTGGCATATAGAATTCACTTGAACACCGTGGCTACACATACACTCTACAACTTCTAAGGCACCAGACAGAGCTCACCATAGGAACATTCAAATCTTTGGTTTAGTATGTGTATCCCATATCCTTGTCTTGATCTCATTCACAGCTCTGACCCCTTCTGAAAGATTAACCCCAACTGATGCTTTGTTAGTAAGGAGCTTAGTCACAGTCTTCACAGAATATTTACCATCCTTTGTAAACACCCACACATAACAATCAAGAAGACATAGCTCAGGGGAAAATGATTGTATCTTGACCACATCATCCGGTGGGAAAAGCCTCTATGGGAGTGTGGTGTTCCACTCCCCTTCTGATGTTATCATTGTCGATACCTTCAGATTTAAATCTATCTACATTTCTCTGTTGAAAGGAAGCCTTGGAACCTCATCAAAAATCCATTTGTCTAACCAAACACTAGTGCTCAAGCCATCTCCTATAGAATTCATAAAGCCTTTTTCCAATAGCTCCCGACCAAAAAGAATACTGCGCCTAGGAAGGTCTATAGCCAATCTTGGCTTCAAAAAGAACAGTATCTGCAAAATACTTAGCCTTGTACACTCTCGCTAATAGAGACTCAGGAGCATATAACAGTCGCCAAGTCTGCTTGGCCAAAAGGGCTTGATTGAACCTGCCAATATCTTTAAAACCAAGGCCACCACGCTCCTTCGTCTCAAAGATCTTCTCCCAAATGCATTTTATGTTTGTCCTCACTTTCGTTCCACCAGAAACTTGCCATGGCACTTGTGATTCAGCGACATTGATGTTTCGTCAATCTAAAACAAGACATATCATATACTGGTAGAGCTATAGCTACTGACTTCAATAAAAATTCCTTCCCTCCCAAAGAGAGAGTTTTCTCATACCACCCACCCAATCTTGATTTTAATCTATCTGTAATAAAATTGAGTAGGTCTCTTTTGGATCCACTGAAGCATTCAGGCAGCCCCAGATACTTAGCAGTACAACCTTCTTGCTCGATACCAGTAAATAGACCTAATGAATCCTTCTAGTAAACATTATAACTTTGTTTATGTTTTCATAGAGTATATAGAACACATGTTAGCTCTTGCTCTCATTAGGCAATTATATGGGTTTGTAATATTTCTCTAGACTCTATAATCCTCATAGTTTTGTTGGATCTCCATTGGAGACTCTTACAGATGATATGTTGAGACTGCGTTTTCTATGTACGTTGTGTCAAATTTCTATGTTACTTGTTTCTTTTGAATCTGTTTTGATCTTTTGATTCTAATCTCTGTTTTACGTCATTAGAGTGGCTATGAATTCGATCTAGTGGAGCTTTCTCATGGAAGAAGAAGGGTAATCATCAACACAATGGTAGTTTTCAGAACGGGTTTGGGTGATGCACCTCCTCACAGAAGGTTGGTCTTGTTAGGAGGGTTCGTTCCCTGGTTTAACCATATATTTGTTTCTGTTTTGTTTTCTGTGTATTTTCCTATTAGATCTTGTTGATATAGGAACCCAGATGAGAGGAACCTATGTGGATAGATGGGAATAGGCAAATGGTTGATAACAGTGTTTTGCCTACTCGTTGGATGATAGATGGAATGCAGTGAAGAGATGGTGAATAGACAAATGGTTGAAAACACTGTTCTGTTTATTCGGTAGCAGTGGAAGATGAAGAGACAGATGGGTGGAGTGAGGGGCGCCACATAGATCTGTGAAAGGATCTATGATAAGTCAAATCTCAGTCTTCAAGGAATCACACACATGAAGAAGGAGAAAAGGGTGGTTGCTTCTATCTCAGAAGAAAACCTAAGAAAACACTCATTTTATTTCATAAAAACTTTAAAGGTTACAATGTTGAGAAGGGACCTTATATAACGATCCAGCAGGGGGGACCTTCTAGGGTCGATATTATTATAAATAACAAGAACTAAACTTGCAAAATAACAGACTCAATTTTAGGATCTAGATAAATAAAAGACTCAAAAGACCCAAAGGTCGATTCCTGCAAAACAAGAAAATAACCATTATTTATTATTTGAATTCAAACACTTACCTTGGTAATAACTCTCATGCACGCTCCAGTTCTTCATTGATTGCTTCGGAAATGATGAAAAGAACGGGTTCTTTAATTCCTTGTAGAACTGGCAAAAATGATGCTTGTGGAGTCTTCTCTTTGGAATCTTCTAGATCAATGAGAGTAATGAGACTTTCAATGAACTTGTTAAATTGTTCCATAATACTAATCTTGACTCTAATATTGTGGAATCTTCTTGCTCCCAACCTTGTCCTAGGTGTTTGTATCATTATTGGCAGAACGAGCTCTTCAGGAATTGGTAGAACGAGTTCTTCGGAAATAGTAGAACGGGTTCTTCGGGAAATGGCAGAATGGGTTCTTCCGGAAGTTTACTATTGATGTCCTCATCACTTGTTCTCTAATGCTAAGCATTTTGAATCGTGTGTTTTCACATTTTGCAGCAAAGGTTTGGTAGGAGTACTAGTTAGTGCTCTAGAATCAGCAATCTTCTCAAAGCACTCTAATATGGCTAACTAGAAAATGCATTTCAACAAGCTTAGTACAAAGCTAATTAATCCCTCATATATTGTATATAAACTATGAACTATAAAGCATAGCTAATAAATTGCATTTTTTGTTTAACAGCTTAAGAATTCTTTGCAATGCTAATTCTGTACTTTTTTTTAATATATATGCAGTAGAGATTGTAAATTCCAAGGAAAATTTGTCAAGTCTTAAGTAAAATTTTGATTTCAGTTCCATCTTTTTTTACTTTCGTTAAAACACTTCTAAATGACGAAACTATATATAGAAGAACTATTGGAAAAAAAAAACAACCAATAGAGAAAAAAAGGGGTTGTTTTGCAGGTGAAGGATCTAAAGCTTGTTGGTCTGCAGCTGAATGATCTAAAGCTTGTTGGTCGGATAAGAAATATGAAGCAAGCAGGAGTGGCTACAAAGCTGTTAAGATTAACTACTCCTTCAATGTCATCATATCTTGCACCAAAAAAAAAAAAAACAAAGCCTTAAGAAAGAATATACGAAATGAGATAATGTTTGAAACACAGTCATGATCGATAAATGATTAGACTAATTATAAAGACCAGCAGAAAACAACTACACAACAATATAGTTAGAAGCAAACATGATCAGTCACTTGCAAGTTGATAAGCACGGATGCACATGTGGTAGCTCGAAAGGAGTCGCTGAGACACGAAACAGAGTTAAAAAAGAGAAAGAAGAAACATTTTGTTGTAACAGCGCCTTGAGAGTCCAGTGAGTTGTATATAAATTAAATAGATAGAAGAGTATTGAGTTGAAGAAGTTATGTATTTATTGATGTGTGTGTGTGTGTAACAAAGCGTATAGTTTGTTAGAGAAGAGTTAGCAGATCTCTTCAACAACTATCTACTGTCAGGGGTTTGAGGATATCTTATTGTATGCATAATCGATTTGCAAATTTTAATCACAAGTTTTTGATTATCGTTGAGCTTTTCATTTTGTTCTCTTGGTGAAACATTGTTCATATGAAAAAGGGTAATTCTAGGCACATGAGCGTAACTATTCTTGGTAGGCTAGTTCTCGTAATCTATAACGAACCGTAATTAAACAGAGAATTGAGTTAGATGTTTTTTTTTGCTCTATAACTCTTTAGCGAACCATGGTAAACCGGGTAATTTGATTTGTGTTCGTTTAAGTAAATTATTAAATAGAGAGATTAGGTCACCAATTCTCACCCATCAAAGTGGTAGTGGCTCGGGATGTTGTTGTTAAGGATACGTCCGTATCATCTCATTACCTCTGCAATATATTGTTTCCTTGTACAGAACTTTACATATCTAGCTAAACCTAGTCTCCTCTACTCGACTTATGTATATATACTAAGATGTAATCCCTTCTGTAAAATATGCAATACATACAAAGCTTACATGGTATCAGAGCTTATCGATACCCTTCTTAAAATTTTCTTTTAAATCTCTGCAGCCTCCTCCTCCTCCTCTGTTTCTTCTTTCGTGTTTCTTCCTTCTGTTCTCATCTTTTCCATTCTTCTTCCTTTAATTTCAGTCTTCTCTCAGATTTAATATTCTCGTCATTTCTCCATGGCTGCAATCGCTGAAACAGTTGACACACAAGGTCTCCTCAACATCAACATGATGAACATCACTAAACTCACATCAACAAACTACATGACATGGAGCCTCCAGGTTCACTCCCTCCTTGACGGCTACGATCTTGCTGGATATGTCGATGGCACTTCCGTCCCTCCAGATTCCATGCTCACTACCTCAGATCCGCCTACTCCAAATCCAGCCTATGCGACATGGAGACGACAAGATAAGCTCATCTTTAGTGGGCTTCTTGGTACCCTCTCTCCCGCCTTGCAGTCCCTGGTGTCTAAAACCAAATCTTCTGCTGAGATGTGGAAGACAATCTCTGCCACCTATGCTAATCCAAGTTGGGGTCACATTCAACAACTTCGTCTCCAGATCAAGCAAGCTGTTAAAGGTGACAAAACCATTGATGAATATATGCAATCTCTCACTACTAGATTTGATCAACTTGCTCTCCTTGGTAAACCACTTGCACATGAAGAGCAACTCGAGTACATCTTTGGTGGTCTTCCAGAAGATTACAAGACTGTCATTGATCAAGTGGAAGGTCGTGAAACTCCACCATCGATTATTCAGGTTCATGAGAAACTCATCAACAAAGAAGCCAAGCTTCTTGCTGTTGCTCTGTCCGCTGTCACCACTGGACCCACTTCTGCTCATGTTGCCACCAATCGGTCATCTCAAGCCTCCGGGAAGCAGTCTTATCGTCCTCACCAGCCATGGAACAACAACAACAACAGCAACAAGTATCGTCATCAATACTCACGACAAGATACTCGTATGACCAGAGGCTATCAAGGCAAGTGCCAAATCTGTGGTGTGTTTGGGCACAGTGCCAAACGGTGCTCTCAGCTTCAACAACAGCCACACTTTGGCTCTCAAAGTGGTCTGCTTCCGTCTCCCTTCCGTCAGTGGCAACCACGTGCAAATCTGGCGGTCGGACATCAACAACCAACAACCTCATGGCTCCTTGATAGCGGTGCTACTCATCACATGACAAGTGATCTAGGCAATTTGGCGTTGCACCAACCATACCATGGTGACGATGCCGTTCTCATCGGCGACGGTTCTGGACTCCCGATCTCTCACTCTGGTTCACTGTCTTTACCTTCTTCCTCCTCCTCTAAAACTTTATCCTTGACCAATGTTCTTTGTGTACCAAATATCCATAAAAACCTTATTTCCGTCTATCGTCTTTGCAACACTAACAAGGTCTCTGTTGAATTTTTCCCTGCTTATTTTCAGGTGAAGGATCTGATGTCGGGAATCCCGTTACTCCTCGGCATAACTAAAGGCGAGCTTTACGAGTGGCCGGTCTCACCATCTACCATCAAATCCTTTTTTGCTTCCTCTTCCATAAAACCATCTCTCCAAGATTGGCACTCCCGTTTAGGCCATCCTTCTCATTCTATTCTCAAAACCGTTGTTTCAAATTTCTCACTTCCGCATTTACAATCAGATTCACAGACCATGTTGTGCACTGATTGTGCTATCAATAAAAGTCATAAACTCCCTTTTTTGTAATCCTCTCTTCTCACCACTTACCCTCTTCAAATCATCTTCTCTGATATATGGACCTCACCAGTTCTCTCAGTTGATAACTTCAAATACTATCTAGTGCTTATAGACCATTATACACGCTATACTTGGATATATCCTCTCAAACAAAAATCCCAAGTTCGCGACACCTTCATCAACTTCAAAGCTCTTGTTGAAAACAAATTTGGCACACGGATTGACACTTTCTACTCCGACAATGGCGGTGAGTTCTTAGCACTACGACAATTCTTATCGAGCAATGGCATCTCTCACCTCACCTCTCCACCACACACCCCAGAGCACAATGGAATCTCTGAGAGAAAACACCGTCACATTGTTGAAACTGGGCTATCTCTCCTCACTCATGCTGGACTACCACACAAGTACTGGACTTATGCATTCTCTACTGCTGTCTATCTCATCAACCGCCTCCCCACTCCTGTTATCAACATGGAGAATCCGCTTCAGAAGCTGTTTGGCACGGCACCAAATTATGACAAACTCCGCGTATTTGGGTGCTTGTGTTTCCCGTGGCTCCGTCCCTACACCAAACATAAACTTGAAAATCGTTCAACTCCGTGTATCTTCTTGGGATACTCTCTGACGCAAAGTGCTTACATATGTCTTCAGCCCACCTCTGGTCGTATATACATCTCTCGCCATGTCAAGTTTGATGAACAGAGCTTCCCGTCGCGATCTCCGTCACAGTCACCAGCAGTCTCCACACCACCAACCTCTCCAATTCCTCAACCCTCTGCTGTTCTCATACGATCTGACAATTCTCCATTGCCATCTACCCTCCATTCACCACAGCCACCGTCACCACTCGTAACGCCGCCGTCACCGCTGCCCGGATCTCCGACGTCAGACCATCACCAGCCGATAATCGAGGAAACCGTCAACAATGCGGATCGTGATAGTGTTGTCAACGCCTATCTCGCACCAACCCGACCAGTTACCCAACCAGGCCAACTCAAACAATATCAACGTCGTAAACCCACTTCAGGCCCAAACTCGAAGGCCCATTCAAATCCATCAACTTCAAACCCAAATCCAACCCCTCCTACTAACCCAACTCCAACCATACCTACTCAACCCGTCCAACAACCTCTCGCTGCTAATCAACACCCGATGACCACTCGCCGGAAAAATAATATCCAGAAACCAAAAACCAAACTCAATCTCTCTGTTGCTCTATCCCGACATATTCCTCCTAAACTAACTACAGTGAACCAGACTCTAAAGGATCAAAAGTGGAGAGGAGCTATGTCAACTGAGATTGATGCCTTCGCACAAAATCAAACACTTGATCTTGTCCCTCGTCAGCCTCACTTTAATGTTGTTGGTTGTAAATGGCTGTTTAAGAATAAATTTCTCTCTAATGGTTCTCTTGGCAGGTGTAAGGCGCGATTGGTTGCAAAGGGTTACTCTCAACAACTTGGCCGAGACTATACTGAAACCTTTAGTCCCGTAATCAAATTCACAACGATTCGTTTGGTGCTCGATGTTGCAGTCTCAAAATCGTGGCCAATCAAGCAGCTCGATGTGAACAACGCCTTCCTTCAAGGTACTCTAGAGGATGAAGTGTATATGGAGCAGCCGCCTGGCTTTGTGAACTCGGATTTCCCTAATCATGTTTGCAGGCTTCGGAAAGCAATCTATGGATTAAAACAAGCCCCCCGAGCATGGTACACTGAGTTGAAGAATTACTTGGTGAGCATCGGTTTTGTTAACTCTCTCGCCGACACATCATTGTTCGTTCTACAACATGGACAGGACTATGTCTATCTCCTTGTCTACGTAGATGACATCCTCGTCACATGTAGCAACAACGCACATATTCAAAGGATCCTCAACCTCTTAGCTGAGCGCTTCTCTGTCAAAGACCCTGAGGATCTCAACTATTTTCTTGGACTTGAAGCACATCGCACAAGCAAAGGTCTCCATCTATCTCAGCGAAAATATATTGTGGATCTTCTTCACAACTATGACATGTCCACTGCTAATGCAGTCAGTTCTCCCATGGCGTCATCGCCAAAACTCACACTCACCTCTGGTACTGCTCTCTCGGATCCCACTACTTATCGTAAACTTGTTGGTAGTCTCCAGTATCTTGCTTTTACAAGGCTTGATATAGCATATGCGGTTAATAAGCTCTCTCAATTCATGCATCGCCCCACTGATGTTCACTGGCAAGCAGCCAAGAGAGTCCTCTGATACCTTGCTGGCACACCCACACACGGAATCTTCTTCTCCTCTACCAACCCACTCTCTTTACATGCGTTCTCTGACGCAGACTGGGCAGGGGACTCCCATGATTATGTGTCAACAAATGCCTACATAGTCTATCTTGGTCGAACTCCCATCTCTTGGTCTGCCAAGAAACAGAATGGTGTTGCTAGATCCTCAACTGAAGCTGAATATAGAGCCGTTGCAAACACCGCTGCCGAGATACGATGGATATGCAACCTTCTGACAGAGCTTGGGATCAAACGAAGTGCTCCTCCGGTGATATACTGTGACAATGTCGGAGCAACATTTATCTGTGCTAACCCGGTATTCCACTCACGGATGAAACATATCGCTATTGACTATCACTTCATTAGAGATCAGGTTCAGAACGGTCTCCTACGCGTTGCTCATGTGCACACAACTGATCAGCTAGCTGATGAACTTACCAAACCTCTACCACGACACCAGTTCCTATTACTACGAGGCAAGATTGGAGTGACCCCCGCCCCTCCATCTTGAGGGGGAATGTTAAGGATACGTCCGTATCATCTCATTACCTCTGCAATATATTGTTTCCTTGTACAGAACTTTACATATCTAGCTAAACCTAGTCTCCTCTACTCGACTTATGTATATATACTAAGATGTAATCCCTTCTGTAAAATATGCAATACATACAAAGCTTACAGTTGTAAGGGTCTCTCACCAGGGATCGAGTAACGATATTGGTACCCCGAAAGAACTGTCTAGTTTTTAAGTTTCCGATCCTCTAGATTTGTGTTGCTCTTGCTCTGTAACTGTCTATTTTGAGATTGAATATGATCCGAGGACAATTGCCTATCATCATCTCTTAGATGTGTTTTGGGCTAGTCATGATTCCAGACAAGTGTGTGGACAAGGTCCTGATGTGGATAATCAATACAGGTAAAAGAGGAAGTAAAAAGCTCTTTTTGGAGATCTTGAGTTTGTTTGGCCCTAATTTAAAAGCATTGGAATCTTTTTGAAACAGATCCTGTGTATTTTCACTAAATCTAGTTGAGAGTGACTTCTACTAGCAACTTAAATCAAGAAGTTAGGAATGTTTATGGCGCCGCATCCTGATCGTTCAACTTTACCTCCTAGAGTTATTGAGATAATTAGAAAAGGTTGAAGTGTTCTTACAATCCAGTTAATCATTTTTGCTAGAGCTTGAAGATTAGCAAGTGCATTGTGCAGACTAGATTGAGTTGGTTTGTTTTTCTTTACTTTTTTTATTTTTTTTTATCATCGTTGAGTTTTTCATTATCTTGCTGAATCTTTTTTTATACAAAATAAAAGTAAAAGTAAAATCCTATGACATTGAATTTTTTTTACCAAAAAAGGAAAGAAAAAATTCTAGCAAATAAGCGTAAGACTTTTCTGGTTATGGAAATCTTTAATAGAGAACCGGACCTTAACCTAGAATTAAGTTGTGGTTTTAAACGATTAAGTAGTTTCAAATAGAGGAAAGGTCACCAATACTCGAACAGCAAAGTGGTGGTGACTCAGCATGATATTGGTGTCTCACCAGGGTTCGAGAACTATATTGGTACCCCTGTTTGAGAAGGAATATCCTCTCAAACTGCTTCTATCGAGTATCGGTGGAAGAGTCAGGACCGTCAGACTGAAGTATAGTCATGGGACTAGCTTCCGACGAGTGTCGTTGCTCTGTCTTGCTTGACCGGGATCAGAAGTCTGGTGATGGATCTTCAGAATTGAGGTAATCCAAATTACCTCTTTTTTGTTACAAAAAAAATCCTTCGTTATTTTGATTAAGGACAATGACATGGTCTTTGATCCAATCTCACATTCCGCACCAAAGGTTGGGTAGGAGTACTAGTTAGTCGTAAGGCGTCAGATAAATAAAGTTAACCAATGTGCCCTCTCAGAACAGCAATCTGCTGAAAGCACTCAAACGTGGCTAACTAGAAAACGCATTTCAACAAGTTTAGTAACGCTAAATCCCTCATATATTGTATAAACTATGAACAATATTAAGCCTAATGAAATGGCCCGCCGATCTTTTTTACAGCTTAATGGGTTCTTTGTAAGGCTAATTCCATAAGAGTTTTTTTTTTTTCGTATACAAAATGCAATTTCACATTGTCAGAAAGGACGAATTAATCTTAACAGCTTCATATTTCTTATCTGACCAACAAGCTGTAGATCCTTCAGCTGCAACCTGCAAGTTCATAAAAGTCTAACGAAGCATTGAGGCGAGAGAAAAATGTACATCTGTTTTCTTTGCTAACATATATGAAACTATCCCATCCTCTCAAGCAAACAATTTTGGATTATTAAAGCTCTTATGATATAAACCTAGAGACTATATACCTCCAACACGATCATGCAATATGCAAAATAATAATTTTTTTTTAGTTTCTACCGTAGATACTAAGTAGTGTAAGGAATTAGATTCTATTTTTTAGTACTACAAGTGGAAAACATTATACAAAAGATGTTGGGATACAATCCAAGTCCCACATCTGATGTTTAAAGAGATTATCATTAATATATAAGGGGTTAGGGCCAATCTACTAATTGCCAATTGGTTTTTAGTTAGAAACCTAAGATAAACCCAAATTAACATGGTATCAGAGCCCAAGGTTAAAATCCTTGTGGACCTAGAAAAGTGGATACGGACATGCCTCTTGTTAACCCGAGTAATGGGGGCCCAAGAAGGAGTTTATTATCGATCCAAGTGGGATCGGTTCGAGATGGAGTTATCATCTCGAGCAGGCGTGTTAAAATCCCATATGTGGTCCTTGGTTTGAAGGGGAGATTGTTGGGATACAATCCAAGTCCCACATCTGATGTTTAAAGAGATTATCATTAATATATAAAGGGTTAGGGCCAATCTACTAATTGCCAATTGGTTTTTAGTTAGAAACCCAAGATAAACCCAAATTTTAACAAAAGATGGAATAAGCAAATAGAAGCAGAGAAAGCACGTGAAGCAGAGTTAAAACAGAGCAAGAAAGAAATATATTGTTGTTGTGAAGACTAGGTGAAATCGTGTTGACCAAGCTATGACTCAACAAGACAAACACACTCCCAAGCTTAACTCAAGACCTAATCAAGGTTGGTGTAAACTAAACCATGGTCAGGTATGCTTTTGGGACCACACATGGAGGAAACAGACACATTGCAGAACAAAGCATTGTACGGTTGTCCTCTAGTGATTTCAAATGTTGCAGTGGTGTTTGTTCTCTTGTGCAACCACATCTTTGGGTGAGCTGGACTAGCGACCAAAGGTTGTTGCAGCTTCTTTAGGTCAGGGCACGAGGTCTGAAGATGTCTCCTATAAAAGGAACATTTAAGGAGAGATCGCAGTCACGGTTGGTGTGCGATAGAGAGAGAGAAGAGAGAAAACTTGTAATAGCATAAACTCATTCTAGTTTTCTCTAAGTATAGGATATTACAGAGTGTGCTCTAAGTGCTAGTGAAGGGCATTAGAGTGGATCACTTGTGGTTCCTATTGTGTTCTCTATCTGAATCTAGTGGATTTCGAGTCATAGACTCGGCCAGACGTAGCTCCCTCGTTAACGAGAGTGAACTGGATAAAGTTTGCGTGTGTGCTCCTGCTTTTACTTTCTTTCTACTACACTCTCTATTTTTCTTCTCTCTCTGTTTCTCAAGATCTCTCTCTTTTTCTTCTTTTCACAACATTCTGTTCTTGGTTGTTCGGTTCTCTTTTCTCAAGGAAAAGTCGACACCTTCGAGTTAAGATTTCCCAACTAGTGGTATCAGAGCTTTGGTTCGTTGTTCACGGTTCTGTAGAGTCCATCAACACGGAGAACCATGTCATCAGCAAAGATAGAGGTTGAAAAGTTTGACGGTCGTGGAGACTACACCATGTGGAAAGAGAAACTTTTGGCTCACCTAGATATTCTGGGTTTGAGCGTTGCTCTTAAAGAAGATGAAGCTATGGTGGGAAAAGCTTCAGATGAGAAGCCATCTGAAGAGGAAACAAAAGAGGATAAACAAAGGTTAGAAGTATTAGAAGAAAAAAGGAGAAAGGCTCGTAGTACCATCGTTCTAAGTGTTTCTGATAGGGTCCTAAGGAAGATCAAGAAGGAGCAGACCGCAGCTGATATGATAAGTGTTTCTGATAGGGTCCTAAGGAAAAGTCGACACCCTCGAGTTAAGATTTCCCAACAGTTGTTGTAACAGCTTGACACTCTAGTGAGTTGTGTATAAATAGATAGAAGAGTACTGAATTGAAAGTTATGTATTGATTGATGTGTGTGTGTAAGAAAGCTTATGGTTTGTTAGAGGAGACTTAGGAGATCTCTTAAATAAATATTCATTGTTTAGGGTTTTGAGTTTGTTTTCTTGGATTGACAAGTGATAAGAGAGAAGAGTTCATATATTGCTTCAAATAGTAACCATATCCACTTTTCAGATTCAAATCAAGAAAGACAGAGAAACAGTGCAAGGTTCTCGAAATGATAGCCTCCACTCACTCATGATTGTGGTGAGTAACTTTTCATATATGCTACACATATTTCGGCTTCTATGACGAAAATGAGAGGAGGAGATTTGACATGATTATAATAATGAGCATGAGACCAAGTTGAATAGCTGAGTTTGGGTAATGTGTGATCTTTGTGTATATGTGTGATTGAGGTTTACCTAACTGTCTTCTGTATGCTTATCACATATTCACATCACTGGTTGTCGTTGAGCTTTTCATTCATAATCTTGTTTTATACAAAGATGAAGTTTAAAAATAACAAAAAAATTTCCTAGGAAATGAACCTAACAATTTTCTGGTTATCGAAATCTTTATAGCTGGACCGTATTAAACCGGGAAATAAGTTGTGGTCTTAAAAGGCTAATGCATTAATAAAGAGGAAAATGGTCACCAATCCTCTGCCAGCAAAGTGGTGATGACTCAGCATGATTCTGGAGTCCCTCCACGGTTCGTGGAACGATATTGGTACCCCGTGAAAAGAGAAAGAGAATTACATCCTCTCTCTAGCTTCTACCTTGTAAGGGTCTCTCACCAGGGATCGAGTAACAGAACATTATTTCCGCTTCCAAACGTACCATTATGGAGTCTGCTCTCCGGATCTTCTTTTCAGGTTGCGTATGGGGAGTATGCTTTAGTACATACATTATACTAAAGCATACTCATTACATGACGAACCTTCTATAACACTCAAGGGTTTCTAATGCGTCTCCTTTGGGTCATTGCACTGTAACTGTCTAGATTTTAAGTTTCTGATCCTCTAGATTTTTGTTGCTCTTGCTCTGTAACTGTCTAGGTTTAGATTGAATATGATCCGAGGATAATTGCCTATCGTCAGCCCTTAGATGTGTTTTGGGCTAGTCATGATTCCAGACAAGTGTGTGGACAAGGTCCTGATGTGGGTAATCAATACAGGTAAAAGAGGAAGTAAAAAGCTCCACACACTAGCTTTTTGGTGATCTTGAGTTTGTTTGGCCCTAAATTTAAAACATTGGAATCTTTTTGAAACAGATCCTTTGTATTTTCACTAACTCTACTTGAGAGTGACTTCTACTAGCAACTTAAATCAAGAATCTAGGAATGTTTATGGCGCCGCATCCTGATCACTAGGTTCAACTTTACTCCCTAGAGTTATTGAGATAATTAGAAAAGGTTGAAGTGTTCTTTAAATCCAGTTAATCATTTTTGCCACAGCTTGAGGAGTAGCAACTAGCAAGTGCATTGTGCAGACTAGATTGAGTTGGTTTGTTTTTGTTTACTTTTTTTTGGAGTTTTTTTTATCATCGTTGAGTTTTTCATTATCTGGCTGAATCTTTTTATATCTATACTAGTATTTTTGCAGCAGGTTTTGGTCAAAAATACTTTTAGAAAAGTTTTTACATTTAATCCTTATATTCATATCCAAACAATGTTAGTTAATTCTCTCTACTTTCCTTACAATCAAACAAAATTAAAATATTTTAAATATTCATATATATATTACTAGATTAGGACCCGCACATCGTGTTTTAAAATTACTAGATTAGAACAAATTGTGACATATAATTCGTTCTGTTTTAAAATTATTTAATAAAGTTAAAGATTTGAAAAATATAGAAATATTTTTTTGTAAGTGAAATAATTTTTCCGAAAATAAATAGATAAATATTATTAGTTAGAGAGAAGTTTTACTTTAATTAATACAATAATTTCTATTATTATATTTTAAAATTATTATCACAATTCTTACAATAACGTAAAGCTAAATTATGGACCACTAATCATTACGAATATTATTATTTTCAAATTTTAATGTTTTACATACAATCAACCCATCAAAGCGTCATCTTATTAGCATCACGTATAATTTTACTCTATGTTTTACCACTAATAATGTGTTCTTACACTCTAAAATATTTTATTGTTAAAATATGCTCTTTAACACCACGACACCACCTATAAAATGTTTCTGTGAACAAATTAAACCAATTTTTGTCTCTTTACTTTCAATTTGAGGTAATTATTTTTTTTTATTTTATTTCTTGTCAACCAAACTATAAATTAGAAAGTAACTCTAGGAGTCGTTGCCCAAACTGGAGGAAAGGAGTTTATAAAAGAAGTACAGTTTGTTTAACCACTAAAATTGTTTTTTCAAAAAATATTTTGGATGCAAAACTGAGCAAAAAATAAATTATCAACACGATTGCAATGGGTTTTTGACCAACCCAATAAAATTTGAGAAATAAAAAGATAGTTAAAAGAATAAAAATTTATAACACGATGATATATGAGTCTTAGATAATTTATAGATATAAAATATAAACTAAAATAAAAAAATCTAAAAATATTACAACATAAGAAATTTAAAATATTTATTTTAAAAGGAATAATAAATAAAGATCTTACATATCTTTAACTGAAACAATAAAATAAAAACTCAGAATAATAAAGAAAATTTTATTTTAAAATATCAAGAATTTCTAATAAGAAAATCAAATTTAACTAAATAGTATAACTAAAATCTAAAAATGCTACAGCATAATTAAATTAAAATATTAAAAAGAAATAAACAAATGTTGATAGTATGTAGATTCATATCCAAAATTGTATAGACAAATAGAATAAAAGTCCTTATCATCGTAAAGACAAATTACCTCTTTTTAAATTTCAATTACTGTTTAGTTTTTAATTGCGAAACCTGATATTAAAAGAAGAAGATTAAAGACATTGCCATTGTTGGATGCATTAAGTGAGTCTCTCCAGGTTCAAGGTTGATAATTAGTTCTCTCTGACCTAAATCCACTCCCTTGCTCACCAATGCTTTGTCGTAACCAACTATTTATGTATCCCTCTTTTTCAGATAATGTTTTGAAAAACAGTCATGTTGATTAGAATAATTTTACGGAACTGTAGAGACTAGAGAAAACACAAGAAAATTACAAATCTATTTAGAAGCAAACATGATATCTTGCAACTAGTAACCAACGCAGAAAACGAGAAGAGGAGAATAGGCATGATTATTATGAGCATGAGACCAAGTACAGAGACAAAATCAAAATAGAGATCATAGCCATGACGACAACTCAATTCTTATATCATGCTTGTGCGTCACGCATTAAGGAACGTTGCAAACTCAAAAAATTAGGGGAGGCTAAGGAAGTGTTGTAGATTCCATCTATCCTCTTCCTTTCCCCTATTCTTCGACTCGTGTGTTCACCATCTTGATGTCATCTTGTCATCCACATATGTGACGGTCGATATAGAGATGTTGAACAAAGAACCGGGACTAAACCCGGAATTAAGTTGTGTGTTTTAAACCAGTTATATGTTAGAAAGGTTTTAAGTAGTAATTCATTAAATAAATTGTTACCAATTTCGGCCCAGTAAAGTGGTAGTGACTCAGCATGACTAGAGAGTCTCACCGGGGTTCGAAGAAGCAATTGGTATCGTAACAAGGATTGGTGTCTATCACTGAGAATCATGCTTCCTCCGCAAAACCTGATGTTAAGAGAAGAAACTTAAAAGACACTGTCCTCTTTTGAATATGTTAGGAACGCAAAAATCGAATTGAGAAAATATACGAATTATATTTAAAATAACGAAATCATAAACGAATTACAACAGCATAATATGAAGCAGTAAATAAATCACGGAGGCGAGATATGATATCTCTTTCCTTAATTCAATAAACCGGCCGTAAGTGCTTTCGAGCAATCACGATTTATGAATCTCAGAATACAACCGATCACGAACTATTACAGTAGCACACAAGTAATAGAACTCAAGCGAACAGATCTACGTTATACTCTCGAGACTACTAAACTAAGAACTTACTTGGACTAAGCAATGGAGAGGGAGAGAGATCTTCAGAGGAAGGAGTCATTGTGTTTTTGTGCATGAAAAATAATGAGAGGTTGTGCCTCTATATATAGTGGAAGGAGGGAGGTCTCAAGAAAATATTCACTGAATATTCTCGGATTGCTGTCCAAGTTGCTTGGAGTTCACACCAAGTCTTTCCAAAAAATTAGATGGGTCTAAAGCTTTTCAAAAAACTCAAAAGCCCACGGCTCGCGTCCACGTCCAGCCCAGCTCGCATCCGTGCTCGGCCCGCCCCGCGTTCGTGCCCGACCCGCCCAATTTGGCTCGCGCGTGGGAACCTTCTCTCTTCCTTCTACACACTTTTGAAACTAGAATAGTGTGAAACTATATATATATATATGAGTGAAAAATCAATCATATTTCCGATGTGGGATATTTCCCAAACCATCCCAAGTAGCTTACTTCACACTCTTATTTCTTATTCAACTCAACTCCGTTTTGGACGTATGAGTATACCATCTTGTAGTACTCGTTACCAGCTTTCCATTTCACTCTCAACCTGACAATTCCGATCAGCCATTTGGCCGGAATTTTGCCAGAAAGTCGCCGAAAAGTCACTATCCCAAAACCTGCAATTTTGTGAAACTTGTTTATGAAAATTCAGTTCCAACAATCCCCCACATGAATAGAAAGAAGTCTAAACATATGAAGACATAACTAACCCTATAGACTAACACTATTAGCTAGACTAGACAGGCCTTCGAGAGTATATGCGAAAACTATTTGTATCTGAGTTGGTGGCGTTTTTCAACCTTCTTCATATGGTTCCTTTCCTCTCCCTTTTCTCACTTCTCCCTCTTTTTTTTTAATCAAAGGTGTAGGCGAATACTGGGGTCATCGGTAATTTACCTATCCCTCGCTGCCAAGCTTTGTGTGATCATTTGACTCAAGAGTAGAATAATGATGTCACAGGTAATTTACCTACCCCTCTAAACTGATCAAGATCATCTCCTCTTTTATTCTCTTTTTTTCTTTCTTTTTTTAGATCATCTCATACTATTGAAGAAGTGCAATGTCTTTTGTGGCTTGAATGTAGAGATCTAGTCCAATGTATACCAATTCCCTCGGCTTGATAATTAAGTCCGGTTTAGGTCCTATAAAAGTTAGAGACAGCGTTAGATCATCTGAATATCCATCGAATAGGGACTTTGGGGATTGTTGAGTCGGCTCACAGTCTTTACAAACTTCGGTTCTGTTGTCAAGCATAATCAAGATTCATAAGAGTGTTAATCCAAATCAAATAAACCGTTAGAATCAGATCATAATCCCCTACTAGTTTTGACTCAATAAAAAAAAGTGACTCGATAAAAACGTCAAGATTATTGATGTAAAAGGTGGAAAAAGGTCTCAGGTCAACAAAATAGAACGTAGCATTAGTATAGGATGGAACATCCTTCCCCATAGACTTAAATCACACCATCCTCGGTGGGAAAAAAGAAAGAGTTGAGGATTAAAAATCATAGGGAAAAGTGTAGGGTTTAAGAACAATGTCACCTTGATGGAATGATGGTTGTCGACTCTTAGATGTTTAATGGTTGCCCAAAAATTGTCTAGAATTCGGCTGTGGTATTGAAAATGTGGTGACTAACCGTTTGTAACTTCCTTTGGTTGCTTGACATCGAGTATGAACTAGGCTAAGTTCATTCAAATAGTGTTTTATATATCTCTAAATGCATCCTCCTTGAAATAAAAACCTAAAACCATCAATAATAATGATGAAATAAAAATAATAAAAACATACCTAAATAGAAGAATGGTGATGGTTGGTGGTAGGATTGTGGTGGTTCGGATTAGTCTCGCGGTACACGGATGAATGGTCGCGGACAGCAACAAATGGTTGGTATGGTACGCGGGACATGGTACACGGTACGCAGTACATGGTATGTGGTACGTAGTACATGACACATGGTACATAGTACGTCCGACATGGCATCGTCTACGGTTGGTACAACTAGTGGGGACTCTTGGCATCGATCACGTGAGGACGGCGATGATCCGTTGCCTTTGGCGTACGTCGGTCACATTGAACATGGCCGGTCAGTAGGTGGTACTTGCCACTAGTCATAGTGTGCATTGTCAATCCATGTTCCTTCTTCTTCCTTCTTTTTGGCTTTTCTATTTTCTATTTTTCTATTTTGTTTTTTTTATATGAAAACCTGAAACTAAAATGCAAAAATATTAAAAGTAAAAGAAATTAAATCTAAAAAAAAAATAAAAAATTACTAGACATGGGTTGCCTCCCAAGAAACGCGTTTGTTTAACGTCGTTGGCTCGACGTTAGCGGCCAAGTTAGGCTTGAGAAGAGTTAGCTTCGGGAATCAGTGCTCCTTCGGCTCCTTTGATATATTGATAGTCTGCTCCAGCTTAAATCACAAGTTGTCCTTTTGCGGAAGTTTCAAAAACTTTTGCATGAAGAAGAACTTCTTTAGTATGCCTTATCATCTCTTGGATCTGTTTCTTGCTCTCGCTACTTAGCTCAGGAGGAAGTATGATCTTGATCTTGGAAATTTGAGGTGGCTTAGGTGGTTTAGGCGGCTTGGGTAGTAGGTTTTTGGTACTTGTGGTTGCTCCTTTGTTGAATTGCTTCAGCTTGTTGATGTTAGGGTCCATCGGCTCTTCATGTAATGGGTTGGTTGGCCATAGCTTCGGTTTAGAGATAGTCGGATATGACTTATTCTTGTTGATGTTGGCAAACGTTGTCCTCTTTGACTTGTGGTTGATGATAGCTCCAACAGTAGCTAGGAATGGTCTTCCTAAAATCAAAGGTCTCTCGGTCTTGTCTTCCATCTCTAAGATGCAAAAATCGGTAGGGACTATGCAATCTCCTACAACAAGAGTTAGGTCTTGAACAAATCCGTTGGGAACCTTTTGCGATGAGTCTCCAAAGACTAAACTGAGGTTGGACGGCGATATGTCTCGCAATCCTAGTGTAGCGTCTAGAATCTTCAGCTTTAGGCAGTCTCCTTAAGGGGCAGTGGCTTACTGTTTCTTCATCAAATGGACATGTCATACGAATTATATCTTCATGATAGTCAAAAAATGGTACCATAGGCTTGGGTTCACGGTAGGTTAGGGCTAGTACGGCTGAGATAGCATTGCAATATCCTTTAGGATTCTCTTCGACTTTTCCTGGAAGTACACCAACTTGGCTGGAACGGCATTAGCGGTTTGAGCAACTTGAGTTTCAAGCTTCTTAACATGGATAAAAATGCTTTCAAACTTCCCATTCAGTTCAGTATAGATGTTATCCATCCTTGAGTTGATGTCCCTTGACTGCTTTTGAAAAGCAACAAGGAGCTCTTGCATCTTTGTATCGACATAGGCATCAGCTTGAGAAGTAGGTGCTTGGGCTGGTCCGATTTGGAAAGGCGGCTTGTTGTTGTTTCCACCGAAATTGTTGCCTTGAAAGCGGTTAGATTGCTGAGGAGAATTCTGATCTTGGGGATTCTCCACATTTGTGTTCCTATAAGAAAGGTTAGAAGTATTTCTAAAATTGTTGTTGAAGTTGTTGTTGTACCCTCGGTTTTGGTAGTATCCTTGAGCACCAACATAGTTGACTTCTTCTTCTTTGTCATAAGAATCTTCTTGGAAAGGCTCCATGTTTCCATTGTTAATTGTCTCACAAGAGTTTACTCCACGTTGTTGGTTCCTTAGAAGTGGGTTCATCATGTTCTTAAGATCGGCAATCTCCTTTGCGTCAGAATTTCTAGAACGGATGGTTCTATCAAAATCAGTGCAAGTGTTGCTACTACTTGCGGCAAAGTTGTCAATGAGAGCTCATCCTTTTTGAAAGGTCTTCGTAGTAAAACCTCCATTGCTGGCCGTATCGAGTGAAAGTTGATACTTAGGGGGTAATCCTCTATATAAGGTACTTAAGAGGTTACCTTGAGCAAAACCATGATGGGGGAGTAACGTTCATAGTCCTTGAAACGTTCCCATGCTTCATAAAAAGATTCGACCAGTCCTTGTTGAAAACTTTGCAGCTTGTTGCGAAGAGAGTTGGATCTCGACTTTGTGTAGAAGTGATTGAGAAAGGCTGACTTGCATCTTTCCCAACTAGTGATCGATCCAGTAGGTAGAGACTTTAATCATCTATGAGCGTTGTCGGCTAGAGAGAAAGGAAGAAGCTTACACTTCAAGTAATCTTCAGGAATTCCATTGGTTCTTGTTGTAGAGCAGATTTATTCAAAAAGATCAATGTGGTCCATCGAATGTTCAATAGAAAGGCCGTGGAACTGATTTTGCTTCACCAAACCAATAATTTGAGGTTTAATCTCGTAATCACGTCGTGCAGGATAAGTGATACGGATAGCAGCATGGTCTTGAACAAATTGGTTAGGAGCATCATAACCGGCTATGGTACCGGTTAGGTGCGGCACATCTTAGAGGGTGCACATAAGAAGGTTGTCTTCTGCCAGCTTTAGGTAGTGGTGGATTAGCGACGAGAGCAGGCTGGTGAGGAGGAACATCGAGATTGTGTCCCACGCCTAGAGGATTAGCATTACGAGGAGCTTGTAGGTTGTCTCGGCCAACTATAGGTTCGAGTTGCGGATCAGCGGCTACAAGGTTGGGGTTGCCACTTTGTGCGAGAATTGGTTCTCCTTGGTCGTTGAGGGCAGGAGGTATCAGCGGTTGGTCGAGGTTAAGGGGACCTTGGTCCTGGTTCCTTTCTTCGGCCATGAGTTGTTGTTTTTGAAGTTTCCTAAGCTCACGTTCTAGTCGATCAATGTCTTGAATTAAAGATACGGTTCCGGAGGGATGACTCCTAGTCATGCACTACAAATTTCAAAAACAGAAACTAAAAGAGAAAATAGAGGTTATCGAAAAACAAGAAAATTAAAATTAAAATTGAAAAATTCCAAAGGAAAATTCAAAGTATCTTAGAAGAAAGTTCTTATCAAATTCAATGGGCAGCTAGTTACTCCCTGGCAACGACACCAAAAAGCTTTGATGTGTCTAGAATTTCACTCCAAATCTTTTACCTCAAAAGACTACACAACGACTGAAAGTGCACAGTTAATTAGTGTAGTATTTTAGGATCAATCCCACGGAGAGTAATAGCTAACACAAATTGAATTAAAAGAGAAAGAACTATGGCTAAGACTAAAAAAGAGATTGGAGTTTTGGTTTTCCTAATAACTATTGCAAATAAATAAAAACGGTTTAAAACTATAAGACTAAGGCGTTGGGCGTTTTGGGAGTCATCTCAGGGTTTTCATGGTTCTAAGCAATATTAAGTGTCAAGATCTAACAAGTAAATATTAATTTCGGTCTAGGTTCTCAACTACGAAACACTAATGAACTAACAAGCTACTATCATAGAATGAAAGTCTAAAGTGTTCATACACCGTTACTTAACTTTCGCAGGCAACGACGCATGTCAACCAGCTAGTAAAACAAGTTCGATACATTCACCAAACTCCGCAACTCAACTTACGCAGGTTACAGCGCGAGGTTTCGGTATAACACTAGTTCGGAGAAGTAGGATAACGCGGTTAGCGCTCCCGTTCTATATATCAGCACTTGGTGATCAATCCAAGCACATGCATTAAGATAAAGATGTCCCAAAAGAAATCTAATATAAACGGAAATAAGATCTAACAACCTAATTAAAGCGAACCTATGAATTCCCCTTGAATCACCCCATAAAACCTAACAAATAAAACTACTCGCTCATGATGCAAAGAAACGACATTGATATTATAAAGTATAGCATCAAAAATGATTCAAATAACATAAAAGGGTTCAAAGGAAACTTCTCTATTTGTCACAAAAGTAACTTGATCCCAAAAGCAATGAACGTATGAAAGAACTAGAAAGAGTAGAAGGAGATTGGTGACTTCGGCGATGGCTTCTAAGAGGAGGAGAGAGAAGACGAGCTTCGACGGGGGTAGAGGAGTCTCTGGTCGTCTCTAGGTCGGCTGCTGGTGGCGTGTATGAAGAACTTAGAGGCACAAAGGAAGCACATCTCAAAACCTTAGGTCTTAAGAGTATTTATAGGGTTTTGTCTAGGTTTAGGGTTTGTAAGGGTAGAAACGTCTTTTCTTTTTAAGTGCAGGACAAGGGGCAGCGAGAGAGGCTTCTGGACCGTGGAAGAGGCTTAGACTGGGCTGCAGTGATGGTCGCTGGTCAGGCCTTCAATAAAAGCCCATCGGCTGGCTGCTTCTCTTCACGTTGGTTTATAACACGTAGATGAATGAATGGATTAACTTGATTCCACTTCGATGAGAAAGATGACTCTTTCAGCTCTCCATACACACCAAGAACGCTAAAATGTGAGTTCTGGAATATCTTCAAAAGTGGCCCGTATTGTAAAGCTCTGAATCTGTCCTGAAACGTATTTTCCTTGTCTTTGGGTCCTTTTTGCTATAAAACCTGTAAAACCTTCTTGAAACCTGAAATAATTGATAATAGAACTTTTATACCTGAAATCTCATCAAACTAGTCCTAAATCCATATGAAAACTATACCTAAAATGAGTAAAATAATGATGTTATCAGTACCCCATATCCTTGTCTTGATCTCATTCACAACTCTGACCCCTTCTGGAAGATTAACCCAGCTGATGCTCATTAGTAAGGAGCCTGGTCACACTCTTCACAGCTTACTTACCATCCTTTGTAAACGCCCACACGTAACAATCATGAAGACATAGTTCAGGGGAAAATGATTGTATCTTGAACACATCATCCTGTGGGAAAAGCCTCTGCAGGAGTGTGGTGTTCCATTCCCCTTATGATGTTATCAATGTCGATACCTTCAGATTTAACTCTACCAGCATTTCTCTGTTGAGAGGACGCCTTGGAACCTCGTCAAAAATCCATTTGTCTAACCAAACACTAATGCTCAAGCCATCTCCTAGAGACTTCATTACACCTTTTTCCAACAGCTCCCGACCAAAAAGAACACTGTGCCTAGGAAGGTCTATAGCCAATCTTGGCTTCGAAAAGACTAGTATTTACAAAATACTTAGCCTTGTACACTCTAGCTAATAGAGACTCATGAGCATCTAACAGTCACCAAGCCTGCTTGGCCAAAAGGGTTTGATTGAACCTGCCAATATCTTTAAAACCAAGGCCACCACACTCCTTCGTCTCAGTGATCTTCTCCCACGATACCAAATGCATTTTATGCTTGTCCTCACTTTCGTTCCACCAGAAACTTGCCATGGTACTTGTGATTCGGCGACATTGATGTTTCGTCAACCTAAAACAAGACATAGCATATATTGGTAGCATGGCAATGTTAACTCTCATTTTTCCAGATTTAATTTTTCATCACTTCTCTTCCTATAAATACACATTATCTTATTCCCTTAGTCTCTCACTCTTTCATTCTCTCATCTTCTTCCACTATATCTCAAATCTCTTTTTTTTTTTGTTTTGTTTTGTGTTTTTTTTTTGTTGTTGTATGGGTTAAAAAAAATCAAATCAAATATCATTGTAACAGCTTAGAGTTTATATGATATGTATATCTCATATTGTTTTTTTTTTAATGGTTTAAAAGGTTTATCTCCATTGTCTATTTTATATTAACCTCTTATAAGTCATTATTTTCATACTTTCTTACAATATTCACCACACAATAAGATCACGAAGTTGAAATGATCCATATCTAATTATCTATTATGTCCCCGGTTATCTCACATATTCATGTATCATCTTTAATAATTTATAAAGATCAATATAATATTTAAAGATCAATATAATTATCCATTTATAAAGTCTATTTTGTTTTGTAAAGTCTATCAACTCTATTTATAAAGTCTAATTTGTTGTGTGATCCAATAGATAAATCTGCATAGATCAATATAATATTTATTTTATTTATGATTTGAGGTTTTTGAAAACAAAACGAACATAATTAAAAAATTGGTCTTTGTGTTTTAATCAAAATGAAAAATGTTCCTAAAAAGAAATCATATTTAACTGGAAGTGAAATATAAATAAATAATATAATTTTAAAAATTCCATTTAAAAAAATTCTCAAAAGATGAAACCATAAGTATGAAATCTAGCAATATAAATTAAATTGATGAGTGAAAAACAAAAAACAAAAACCAAAAAGATATAAGTTATCCTTGGGGTTTTAAAAATTCTTGAGATTGAAGTTCATATAATTTTATAAGAAAACTAATTTAGTTTGTCACTTCAAAAGTAATATTTTTCATTTTGAAATATTATGTGTGAGTGTTGAGTTTATATCAACAAACAACCAAATCATGTGAATTTTGATTGGACAACTTGGTATTCCTTTTATTTCAAGTTATAGCAAATTAAAATATTTATTTATAATTAACTCACTTTTAAAGCCATGTAACTCCATATAACTCTACATTTAACTCAAATGTAACTCCTATCCAATAATTCTAAAGTAATTCATTCCACCTATTAACTTATTTATCTTTCAAGAGAATATGTTTTTGGTTAAATTTTATATATATATTTTAATTATTTTGGTTAGCTTTGAACTTTGAAATGAGAAATATTTTACACACATTAATTTTATATGTAGTTACTAAATTTTAAAATGATATTAAGAAAAACTCTTTAAATCAGTTATTAACCACTATAAAACATGATATATATATATATATATATATATCAATTTGTAATAATTACATTTTAGTATTTGTTAATTTCGGTATAATAAATAACCATACCCAAAAATGTTAACACAAGTGTAGGGTTTAACTTGCACATCATTTCTATAAGAAATTTGATATTCATATTTTAGTAGAGAAAATCAAAAGTCATCCTTTGATGCCATTGTTAATAAAAAATTAAAGAACAATATTTTAATTTAGCAAAATTTCAAAAATGTTATAAAAACTATTATATATGCAACCACGCATTGCGTGGACTAATAACTAGTTATTAAATAGAGATTAGGTTACCAATTCTCACCCATCAGAGTGGTATAAGTGACTCGGCATATTGTTGAGTGTTTCTCACCAGGGAAAGAGTAACATATTGGTATACCGCAGACTCACGGTATTTCCTAAGCAGTTTAGGGAGTCTATCACAGAGAGAATCATTCCTTTGGTGTGGTAGCCGAATTGAGGTAATCTAAATTACCTCTTTTTGAAAAAGCTTAATGGAAGACGACTAAAAACCGTGACTTTATTCAACCTTTCATCAAATCTCACCTCCTTTTGTTTCAAACGTACAAAAACTTCCCATCCAGCCCTTATGCTGATTATGCTCCGGACCGGCCATGTTCCCATAAGACTTACTATAAAACGACTCTCATCAGCACCAACATCCACCGTTGAAGGCTCCTTGAAAAGGAAAACCTTCTAAAATACTCAAAAACCAAATCCAGTTTCTGACCCTTTAGATTTGTGTTGCTCTTGCTCTATAACTATCTTCAGGTTGAATATGATCCAAGGATGTTTGGTTATCGTTCTGGTCTAGCCAAGATTCCAGACAAGTGTTTGGACAATGTCCTGATGTATAGAGGAACCAAATGAGTAATTCCGTAAGAGTTTTTTTTTTTTTTTTTCCATATACAAAACGCAACTTCACATTGTCACAAAGGACGAGTTAATCTTAACAGCTACGTAACCACTCCTGCTTCATATTTCTTATCAGACCAACACTCTGTGTAGATCCTTTAGCTGCAAGTTCATAAAATATAACTAAGTATTGAGGCAAACATGCAGACCGTAACAGTTGGACAAAACAAACGACTTTTAAGGGTGGTGTAAGCACAACCGTGACTTATTCATCCTTCCCCAAGTCTCACCTCCTTCCTTTATTTCCAACGCAATCTCTACGAACCAAAATCTTCCCATCATATATATACTTACTAAACGGACTCGGATGATTGTCAAAACTAACCAATTAAGACTCCTTGTGAAGCACGAAAAACCTTTTAAAACTCTCAAGGTCAAGGTTTCCAATGCGTCTCCTTTGGATCATACACTCTTGACTCATGAAGATTAACAGAAAACAACATATCATCAATCGCACAATAGGGCTCTTGCCACAGAGCACTCAACTTATCTATACTCCTCCCCATGAAATCAGTTTAATTTCTTTGGACTCCTTGTAAGAATTACAAACATATGAGTATAAGAAGAATAGAGAATGAGATAGAATGATTAAGAGAGAGAGAGAGATGGAGAGAGCGGCTAGGTTAGAATAGAGGAGAAGGAGAGATTGTCATTCCTTAACAAATATTGACCTAGTTACATTCTATTTATATGTATACAAGAAGATCAAAAATAAGGAAACTTCTTATACTATACAAAACGACATATAGACTAACTATTGGCGTGTTCATCTTAATACTCCCCCTCAAGCTTAACTGTGTGAGTAACAGTTGAGCTTGGAACTATGAACACCCACCTCATTAAAAACCTTAGTGTATAAAACCCATTTGGGACAAAAACACACTAAGGGAAAAATAGTATGGGGTCAGTAGTCTAGGGTAGGTGCTTGCGGCCTAGTAAGGTCCATGAGCCCGGGTTTAGAGTGTATATACTCACAAACTTTTGAACTTGCTGATTTGGTGAAGATGTCTGCCAATTGTTCAGAACTCTCGATGTGGCATGGTAAAATAACTCCAAGTTGAACTTGCTTACTGACTTTATGATAGTCCACCTCTATGTGTTTGGTCCTTTCATGAAAGACTGAGTTGGTTGCAATGTGAATGACAGCTTCATTATCACAGTGCATTCTGATCGGTTTTGAAGTGTTGATGCCTAGGTCCTTCAAGAGGGCTTTGAGCCACATTAGTTCGGTTGTGAGCTTCCTCAATGCCCTGTATTCTGATTCAGCACTTGAGAGAGAGACACCTTTTGATTTTTACTCTTCCAAGTAACAAGGTTTCCTCCCACAAATGTACAATAACCCGTTGTTGAACGTCTATCTTCACGGTCTTCAACATAATCTGCATCACAGTATCCTACAAGCTCCGTATTTTTATTACATCCCATCCAAATGCCTTGTCCAGGAGCTCCTTTCAGATACTTGAGTATGCGGCTCACTATCTCCCAATGATGTACTGTTGGCTTTTGCATATGCTGGCATACCTGGTTCACAGCAAAGCATACATCAGGTCGAATTATGGTGAGATAAATGAGCTTATGATACAAGACACGGTGGTGAGTCTTATACCGGGATAGAGATGATGGCTTCACAAGCTGGCGGTCGCTTCTCTCTTGTGAAGGAAAGATGGTCGATGATGTAGATTTGACACGATGGCGGTCGCTTCTCTCGTGTGGGATCAGTAAAGGGGGAAGTGCTGGCGGATTGAAGTACACCACAGAGATGTGATTGGTCTCTGAAACAGTACACGAACTTAGCCTTGTGGAATCTCACACACAAGACAAAGAACAAGCTTATTCTCTCAAGAACACTTAAAGAGAAAAAGTACAAAAATTCAGTATTTTATTGATAATCAAAGGTGAAAAATCGTACAACTGCTGCAGGGGGACTTTATAAGAGTCCTTTAGCTAGCCCTAAGGCCAAAAATAAATGCAAAATAATGCAACAAAGGAAAGCAAATAAAATCAAACACAAAACCATTATTTTTGGAAAGTAAATAAACTAATAAAAGAAAATGCTAAAGTAGACTTGATCTCTCTTGATGAGCAAGTCTTCTAGCCGTTGTTGGGGTTGGTGGGACCTGCAAGGATCGAAAATATTGAATCAGACTTATCTGGATGCGATTTAGGTCCAATAGACGTTCCTTGAACCACTTCTTGTACTACTCCATGAACTACTTCAGGGTTCTTGTCTTGTATTGGCTTGTTGGTTTGTTTACTGAAGTATGGGTCTTCCTGGAGTTCCTCTAGAGTATCTTGATCAGCCTCTTGGTGCTCGTTCATGTCCTCTATGTCTTGGTCTTGATCTTCACTATATTGATCGGAGGCGTAGCTTGTATCACACGTCTCTTGCAGATCCAATGTCTTCTCTTGGATTCTTGAGGTTCCTTGACCTGCCAAAAGAGGTTTCATACCTGGGGAACTGGTCTGATCAAGGCTCATTTGGGTGAAGATTTCAGCAAGCTCTTCCTCGGTAATGTGATCATGTCCATCATGGTGGCATGATGGTGGTACAGACCAGCTGACGTTCTTCAGCTCTAGGGAGCTTACAATGTCTTGAACGGCTAGGTTAAACCTTGTCCTTAGTTGTTTAGCCTTTGATCGTGTCATAGGGCCTTTTCGTACTTTTGGTACAGGATGTGGTACAAGATCTGGTTCAACGGTTTGGTTTGTAGGATCGATGTCCGCATCATTCCCTCCCTATTCAGAAGGTTTTGTCCTCAAAACTGAATCTCCTGAATCATAAGCAGACAAGTCAGCTACATTAAAAGTGTGAGAAATTTTTACCTCATTTGGTAGCTCCAAACGGTAGGCATTGTCATTGATCTTCTCAAGAACTTTAAATGGACTGTCGCCTCTTGGTGATAACTTAGAAGCTCGTTGTATTGGAAATCTCTCAGGCCTCATATGCAACCAGACCCAATCTCCCGATTTGAACAACATCTCCTTTCTTCCCCGATCAGCCTTGTGTTTGTTGTCGACATTCTTCTTTTCCAAATTTGCTTTGGCTTTGTCATGCAACTTCTTGATGATTTCTCCTCTTCTTAGCACATCTTAGCAAACCTGTTCTATCTAAGGCAAGGGTGCTAAATCTAATGGAGACAAAGGGTTAATTCCATAGACTATCTCAAAAGGAGATAGTTTTGTAGCTGAATGGACAGCACGATTATAAGCAAACTCAATAAAAGGAATGCAATCAACCCATGTTGCCATATTTTTACCAAGAGTGGCTCTAAGTAAAGTAGAGAGAGTTCGGTTTACCACTTCAGTTTGTCCATCCGTTTGGGGATGACAAGTTGTAGAGAATAGAAGCTTGGTACCTAAATTTCTCCAAAGTGTCTTCCAAAAGTGACTCAAGAACTTGGTGTCACGATCAGAGACTATTGTCTTTGGAATTCCATGGAGGCGCACGACTTCCTTGAAGAACAAATTTGCGGTTTGAGTCGCATCATTTTTCTTGTCACACGGGATGAAGTGTGCCATCTTGGAGAACCGGTCCACAACAACAAAGATTGAATCCTTGTGTTTAATCTTTGGCAATCCTAAGACAAAGTCCATAGAAATATCTACCCAAGGGGCGTTAGGAATAGGTAATGGTAAGTAAAGACCATGAGGATGTAACCTGGATTTTTCTTTGTGACAAACAATGCATCGAGCACAAAATCTCTCAACGTCTTTCTTGAGATGGGGCCAAAAGAAGTGTTCCATTACCACGGCCAAGGTTTTGTCGACACCAAAGTGACCCATCAAACCTCCACCATGTGCTTCAGTGAGTATCAAGTCTCACATGGAACCTTGAGGAATACACAACCGCTTGTCTCTAAATAGAAACCCATCCTGCAAGTAGAATGCTTGGTATGCTCCTTTGCCATACTCCTTGTAGCACTCTCCAAATTCTGGGTCATCTTTGTACAACTCTTTGATATGCTCAAATCCCATTACTTTAGCCTCCATAGTAGCTATGAGAGCATATCTTCTTGACAAAGCATCAGCAACCACATTCTCTTTGCCCTTCTTATACTTTATCACATATGGGAACGTCTCAATGAACTCCAACCACTTTGCATGTCTCCTCTTAAGTGAAGTCTGACCCTTGAGATGCTTGAGGGTTTCATGATCGGTGTGAATGATGAATTCCTTGGATAACAAGTAATGTTGCCACGTTTCTAGTGCTCGAACTAAGGCATAAAGCTCCTTGTCGTAGGTCGGATAGTTCAACGTAGCTCCACTCAACTTCTCACTGAAGAAAGCCACGGGTCTTTTTCTCTGATGTAGTACAGCTCCAATTCCCAAGCATGATGCATCACACTCTACTTCAAACATAACTTCAAAATCTGGGAAGGCTAAGACCTGTGCTTGTGTGAGCCTCTCTTTTAATGTGTTGAAGGACTTTTCTTGAGCTTCTCCCCATGAGAAAGGCACATTTTTTCTTGATCATGGCAGTCATTGGTGCAGCCACTGTACTAAAATCCCTGACAAACCTCCTGTAGAAGCTTGCGAGACCATGAAAGCTGCGAACGTGTCCAATCGAAGTTGGAGTAGGCCATTCTCTTATTGCCTTAATCTTCTCCTCATCCACATGTAGGCCGTGTTTACTCACTACAAAACCTAAGAACACACACTTATCAGTACAAAAGGAGCACTTCTTTAGGTTAGCATAAAGGCCTTCCTTCCGAAGTGTTTTCAAAATTAACCCTAGATGTTTAATGTGATCAGAATGGCACTTACTGTAAATAAGTATGTCATCAAAATAAACAACAACAAATTTACCAATAAATGACCTTATAACCTGGTTCATTTACCAATAAATGACCTTAGAACCTGGTTCATTAGTCGCATGAAGGTGCTTGGGGTGCTGGTTAACCCAAATGGCATGACAAGCCACTCATAGAGACCTTGCTTGGTTTTAAACGCGGTTTTCCACTCCTCTCCTTCCCTCATTCGGACCTGGTGATAGCCGCTCCTCAAGTCAATTTTGGAGAAGACGGTTGCACCACTTAACTCGTCCAACATGTCGTCTAGTCTTGGAATGGGGTGTCGATACTTGATGGTGATATTGTTGATTGCTCGACAGGCTACACACATCCTCCATGTACCATCCTTCTTTGGAACTAAGAGAACTGGTACCGCACACGGGCTGAGGCTCTCTCTGATGTACCCTTTATCCATTAGGTCACGCACTTGCTTCTCTAACTCCTTAGACTCCTCCGGATTCATTCGGTAAGCTGGTTTGTTTGGTAGAGCAGAACCGGGTACAAGATCGATTTGATGTTCAATGCCACGAATAGGGGGTAATCCTAGTGGTATCTCCTCTGGAAACACGTCTTTGTATTGATCTAGTACAGCTTGTACTTCAGCGGGTAGTTCAAGCTCACTTGTACCTGTACTTAAACATTCTTTGAACATCATTAGTATCACGGTGCCTGATGTTCACATATTTTACCCTGTTTTCCCTTAATATATTCACATCTTTTGCATCCTTTGCTATCCTTTTTGACCATTATTGCATAGTTTTAGGACCCTGTTTTCCCTTAATATGTTCACATCTTTTGTTTTTTGGTCTTGAATCCTCTTACAAATTTCTTTCACACAGAGGACTGTGTGATTTAAGTTTGGGGGAGGGTTTGAGATAGCATTTGATGTTTTGTTTTGTTTTCTTATTTCAAATTTTTAGCATCATCATGTTAGTATTTGCATAGCATCTAAGGCATAGAAAACCCCTAAAAATTTGAAATTTTTTGCAAAAATCTTTAGAAGAAAAAAGTGTTCATGTAGTTTGCATTGCATAATAGCATCTTGTTTAGCATGTTTCATGTAGGATTGTATAATATTTGCATTAGGGATCTATGATGAGTTTTGCCTTGTTAGCTTGTTTAATTCACTAGACTAGGATCAATGCCCAAGTTAATAGTACTTTGATGCTAGTTGAGTGGTTAGAAGCATAAGATTGAACCAAGCCTTGAATTCCTGCATTGCATTTGGTCTAAATTGAAGCATGTTGTGATTTGATGCCATTTCCTACTTATAAGAACTTAATATTGACTGTTAAATATCAATGTGTGCATTGCTTTAAACTCATGGATACCATATACATATTTGGATCATCTTTCTCCTTTTTACCACTCTTGTTGATCCAAGTAGCTGATTGAATCATTAAAATCAGTTTCCAATACCCTTAACCAACCCTTCTTTCAAGCCATGTT
Organism: Camelina sativa; assembly: GCF_000633955.1. Classification (NCBI taxonomy): domain Eukaryota; kingdom Viridiplantae; phylum Streptophyta; class Magnoliopsida; order Brassicales; family Brassicaceae; genus Camelina; species Camelina sativa. Next base: position 19,638,181 of record NC_025685.1, on the reverse strand, counting down.
TATTCTTGAGTGTGTGAGGCCTTTTTGGGATTGAGCTTGGTAGAAAGTGTTAGGTTTGAACTGACAAGAATAATGCCTTGTGTAGTTCTAGTTTGCATTTTCCAAACTAGATAGGACTAGGTGATTTCATTGTTGGGTTTGGGATTTGGTTGTTTGAAAAAGAAAGAAAAGAAAAGAGGAAAAGAGAAAGAAAAGGTTAGAGTCTTTAGGAGGGGAATGTTTTTAAGTAAAATCAAAGTCTAGTGAAAGAATGGGAAGTATGATATTGTTTAAAGATGGTTTCAGTCAAAGAAAATAAAGAAAGAAAAAGAAGAGTATAGCAAAATGCTTTTATGTCTTAAGAATAAGAAGAAAAGAAAACCATAGCAAATAAGTAAGAATCTCTCATTCCACTAGAAAGATCATATAAGAAACCTCTCCTAAGACTTTAAAATCAAAAGAGAAAAGGGTGAAAGAGAAGAGAAGAAGTTAAAGGGTAGCACTAGGATCAATTGGGTTTAGATTGATAGGATAAACACTTTGGGTGCCTTTGGGTAGACAAGGTTTTGTTCTTGTATGTGTCTAAGTGTTCTTACCTTTAGCATTCTTCTAAAGCTCAATCCATTTTTATGAGAGAACCTTGATATTGATAAGCCCCACTCTAAAGAGAGACCATCATTGTCTCTAAACCTTTTACTACCAAGCCAAATGAGTTTAAGCATTGCATAGAATTGATTCATGTTCTTGATTAATGAATGTTAAAGGAAATGGTTGATTTGAATGCATGTGGACATCTAAGGCTCAAATCAGTAAAGGTTGTGATATGTTTGTCTAAAATCTTTAAGTACAGCTCATTCAACTTGCATCATAGTACTAGTAACTTGGACATTGATTCTAGATGGTCTATTTGCAAGCTTTAGGAGCTGAGATCCCACTTTCAAACCTCACCTACCTTCTTATGTCTTGTTCATTTGCTTGAGGGCAAGCAAAGACTAAGTTTGGGGGTGTTGATGTTCATATATTTTACCTTGTTTTCCCTTAATATATTCACATCTTTTGCATCTTTTGCTATCCATTTTGACCATTATTGCATAGCTTTAGGACTGTTCTTGCATTAGAGTTTAGTTGCATTGCATTTGCATCTTTTCATGCATAAACAGGTGATTTTGGAGCTTAAGGAGCATGGAAGCAATGCTGAGGAGAAGTGAAGCAATCATGAGGAGAAAGCAAGAGAGCTAAGGCTGAAGAACCAAGGTCCGGAGTCCAACTCGACTGCCCACTCGACCAGACACTCGACCGTGTGCTGAGAGGGACTCGACCGAGTGGGAGGAGCACAAGAGGAGCCAACTCGACCGGTCACTCGACCGAGCACCAGGTCGAGTTGGTCGAGCCGCCTGGCTATTTTGTCTTTTAGCGTTTTTAGGGCTTCCACTACTTTTTCTATATAAGGGCTTGTACCTGCAGCCACCAAAAGAGTCCAGCTTTTTAGAGAGTCAAAAACCTAGTTTTTACCTTTTTTAGAATTATTCTTTTTGCACTTTTATTTTCTTAGATCTTGTACTTCTTTTAAAAGGAGAAAAAGACTAAATTCTTCAATATTGTTGGTTTCATAACTTTTTTAATATTGAGAATTTGAGTTTGGTTCTTTCTTCAATATTGTAGATCTTTGATTTATCTTTCTAATGATGCAAGTTTCAGTATTTTCTGGGTTTATGATTTTGATGTTCATCATGTATGCTTGTGAGTAGTTGCTTAGGATCTTGGGGATGGGTTAGGCTGGGTTGTGTTTGAGGTTTGTTTGATTTGGTCAAGCTTGATTGTTGTAGATCTCTTCTAGGCTAGATGTTCTTAATGCTGATCCTATATCTGAGAGGGTAGGATCTGATTTCAAGCCTCTTAGCATCACACCAATGTCTAAGGAGCATAGATAAGGCTAGATCTAGAGACTATCATTAGGCTTGCTAAGAGATTAGAAGTCTTGTTTGATTTTTGACATATTGCTTAATGCCTACTTGTGTAGATTCTTTACTTTGTGAGAACAAGTCTAGAGATGCATGAGTTTGATTGTTTCTTGCCATGAGAGTGGATTAAACATGTCTTAGAAATATATGTCTAGAGATTAGCTCAAGTTGTTTGAGATTTGTTGGCCAAGTTAGATGACCTCAATCATTAGTCCAGCCCATGAATCCCTCCTCAAGACCTTCCTTGTTTATTGATTTCCTAGCTTAAATCCTGTTGTTTGATCGTTGTTTGATTTGCTTTTGTATTGCTCTGTTTTTCTTGCATTGCTCTGTTTTCCGGATTTGTCCAGCTCGACCCTGCACTCGATCTACACTCGATCGAGTGCTTGCTCGAGTTCATCCCCAGAATTCTTGTTTATGCTTTGTAGTTGTCCTGTCTTGTTTCCTGTTTCATTTTAGTTGCATTTCTGCTGCATTCACTTAGTGTCCTGTTCATTACTTGTCTTGCATTAGTTCATTACTTGCATTATCATAGTTCTATTTCTGTTCTTGGTTCATCATAGCTTTGATTAGTCTGTTCTCTTTACATTTAGCATCTATCTTAGTAGTTTTTACTTTCTGCATTTTACATTTCAGCAATAGGATTGTTAGTGACAAACATCCTTTACATTTGGCTTGACTTAGACATTTATGCACATCCTGATTGCTTGCAAACACTCAGATTGGATTGACACCTCTTATACTACAATTGCATAAGGGGAATTGAAACACCTTGCTTTCACCATTGTTCATCATCATATCATTCATTCACATTCCATTTCACACACCAAGAAAGATACTAGTTTCAATTTGGCGTTGTTGCCCATTTGAGTGTTTATTTGTGACAATTAGGGTCTATATTAGTCTAAGATTAAGTTCCTTTATCCCCTTGTTCGCTACTGATCTCGATTCTTCTACTGCTTGTTTGTGATTGAGTTTCAGGTACCAACTCGACCACCGCTCGACCGAGTGAGTGCTCGAGTTCGTGATCGAGTCAGAAGCCGGATACAAATAGACCTCACCTCCCAGTCGACTCGACCATCCACTCGAGCCTGCGCTCGACCGAGTGCCTGTTCAAGTCTGTACTCGAGTCTGTTGATGCAAACAAGATCCAAGGGACCTGAGACAGCAGAGAACAAGAATCAATCAGAAACAAGAACAACAAGTGCTAATGGAGCAACAAGATCAACAAGCTCCAAGGGCAAGGAACATTGGTGCTGCGGATGACCCTAACACACACAACCAAAGAGCTGGTATTGTGCCTCCTGCAGTTGCCAATAATAATTATGAAATCAAGAGTGGATTGATCTCCATGATACAAGCCAACAAATTTCATGGGTTGCCAATGGAGGATCCTCTAGATCACCTTGATGAGTTTGACAGGATATGTGGACTCACAAAAATCAATGGACTGAGTGAAGATGGCTTCAAGTTAAGGCTATTCCCATTTTCCCTTGGAGACAAAGCTCATCTATGGGAGAAGACACTTCCAAAAGGAGCAATAACCACATGGGATGCATGCAAGAAAGCATTTCTGGCCAAGTTCTTCTCCAATGCAAGGACTGCTAGGTTGAGGAATGAAATTTCTGGGTTTGCTCAAAGGAATAATGAGAGCTTTTGTGAAGCTTGGGAGAGGTTTAAAGGATTCCAAACTCAGTGTCCTCACCATGGCTTCAGCAATGAGTCCCTTCTAAGCACTTTGTATAGAGGAGTGCTTCCCAAGATAAGAATGCTTCTTGATACAGCTTCAAATGGCAACTTCCTCAACAAGAATGTGGAAGAAGGATGGGAATTGGTTGAGAACCTTGCTCAGTCAGATGGTAATTATAATGAAGATTATGATAGAACCATAAGGATCCCCTCCACTGATCAAGAGGACAAATACAAGCAGGATTTAAAGATGGTCAATGAGAAGCTTGACAAGATTCTCCTAAGCCAGTCAAAAACCATTCACTTCATTGGTGAAGAAGAAGCTCCAGTCCAAGAAGGAGATAGGGAGTTTGCTGAGTTGTGTTATATGCAGAACCAAGGAGGAGGATACAAAGGCTACAACCAAGGTGGAGGATTCAAGCAGAACAACCTCTCTTATAGGAGCACCAATGTAGCCAACCCTCAAGACCAAGTCTATCCACCTCCTCAGCCTCAACAACAGAACAACTATGCACCCAAGCAGCAGCAACAAGTGTTCCAGCCCCAATTGTGTCCCCCACCAGGGTTTCAGACTAACCAAGGCCAGGAACAAGACCTAAGAGCAATGATACAACAGCTGTTGATTGGGCAAACCAATGGGAAAATTGAGGAAGCCAAACAGTTTGCTGAGCTGAATCAAAGGTTAACATCACAATATAATGATCTCAATATGAAGTTTGAAGGACTTAACTCAAGAGTGAAGTATATGGAGAGCAATATAGCATCTACTTCAGCTCCAAAACCCACCCAACTCCCTGGAAAAGCAGTTCAAAACCCAAGGGAGTTTACTGCCAAAGCCATTCATCTCTTTGAAGAGGAAGTCACTGAGGACAGTGAAGTTCAAGTTGGGGAGGATTGGTCATTTCTTGAAGCTCAGAGTGAAGTTTGTGCAAAGCAGACTGACTCCGGTATTGCACTCGACCAGGTGCTCGAGCATGCACTCGACCGAGTGAGTGTTCGAGTGGCCGATCGAGCTGAAGAGTCAGAAGCTGTCAAGCCTGCTAAGTACATCCCTCCTGCTTACAAACCGCCTCTACCATTCCCAGGACGTTTCAAGGCACAGAAGCTTAAGGAATTAAGGGAAATCATTGAGAAAAAACAAATGTTGGCTTTGCAACAAAAGGAAGAGAAGGCTTTGAAGGAAGAGGTTGTGATTGAGAAACAAGAAGAAGTGATGGCCATACAAGAGATCATCATTGCTTACCAAGAAGAAGAGAGAGGACCTGCCTTGGAACAGTATGATCCATATCCTCTCTATAAGGATTTTTTGCTTGATTTATCAAAGAAGAAGGCTCAAGCTCAAGATGAGAAGGATCTTGAAGACCTTGGAGGAGTAATCATCCCAATTAAGCTTAAGGATCCAGGTCCATTCTATCTGCCTTGCACACTTAGCTATCTTCACTACAACCAGTGCTTATGTGACTTGGGAGCATCTATCAGTGTGATGCCCTATTCTATAGCACAAAAGCTTGGGCACACTGACTTCAAGTCCACCAACCTTCATATATGCCTAGCTGATGGTTCAAACAGAGATGTGGTTGGCAAGTTGGAGAATATTCCAGTCAAGATAGGAAGAGCAAGGGTTCATACAGATTTTGTGGTATTGGAGATGGACAAGGAACCTGAAGATCCTATCATCCTTGGGAGGCCATTCTTAGCCACAGTTGGAGCTGTTATTGATGTTAAGGAAGGTCTTGTGACCTTGAACATTTCTGAGGGTATAGCTATGAAGTTTAACATCTATAACCCAACCAACCTTCCTACCATTGATGATCAACCTTTTACTATCAAGGACAAAGGTGGTCATGAAGGTTTAAGTGAAGTGGCAACTCCAAAGGACAATCTCTCTCTTCAAGAAGATTCTGTGGAAAAGCTTAAGAGGTCAGTTCAAGAGTTGACTGGTATGGTTAAGGATCTCCAAGTCAAGCTAAACAAGAGGTCTTTGAGGAAAGCAAGACCAAGGCTCAAAATCAAGAAGAAATATGGTTTGTGTGTTAAGGGTGAGGTTATCAAGGATCAGACTCACAGTGATTAAGAAGTGCCAGGGAGGATTTCGTCACCTCCTTGGTATCTAAACAAAGCCTAAGAAGGCAACCAAAGTCAAGCTTAGTGACTCTAAACAAGCTCACTAGGGAGGAAGTCCCTAAGGTATCCTTTGTAAATATGCTTTATTTTCTTAGTAGTTTTGATGTGTTTTGTTTTATGTTTGTGTTGGGCAGGCCTTTCAATGAAAGTGTAGATGGGTATGGAGAGATTTGGACTTGGGGAAGGAGATTCGCAAGCCCACTCGACCAGCCCACGAGAGGTACTCGACCGAGTTGGCAAAGAACTAAGGCCCACTCGATTCTCATTTCTCTAGAATGATCGAGTGGAGGGAAGAACAAGAAGAAAAATTTTGAAATTTCAAACTTTGGTCAAGGAGCTCGACCACGTGCTGGTCGAGTGTGGGGTCGAGTGGCAGCAAAAAGCAGGTCAAAGATTCTCATTTCAAATTTGAATGGTATGGACGCTCCACCCTTGTCTCCTTGCCCCCTTAGCTTCTTTAAATAAAGCCTTACACGATCCTATGTCTCTCACACTCTCTCATTTGCTCAAAACAACTAAAATCAAGTTTTAAAATCTCTCTCAAAGTTCATCTTTTGCTCAAGCTTAGCTCTTTTAAGTTTTTGGGTCACTAACCTATTAAACTTAAGCTTTGAGTCTATTCCCTTCAGTTCTATTCGAAAATGTCTTCAAGGATTACAAGGAAGTCTCAACAAGCGGCTGCAAGCTCCATGGAACGTTTTGATGATCGCCTACAATCAAGAGGAGAAGCTGGAAGAACCACTCGACGCCCCACTCGAGCATGCACTCGATCGAGTGGTGGTCCGAGTGGTCGATCGAGTCAGATGCCGCGTTCAAGAAATCAGTCAGTTGAGGAAGATCCTGAGAGAACTGAAAGTGAAGAAGAAAGGGAGCCAACTCTTAGTGATTTCATGAGGAGAAACAAGGCCAAAGGGAAGAGGCCAGCAGTTGAGATTGAAAAAGAGGAGGTTGAGAGTGAGAGTGAAGAAGAAGGTGAAGAAGAAGAGGGAGAGGATGATGGAGAAGCAGAATCTTGTGGTTTGACAAAGAGGCAACTTTATGAAGCCTTCATGAGAATGGAGTTCCTGGGGACTAGATATCCACACAAGGAAACCATGGAGAAGCTAGCCATTGATGAAGATGTGGAGTATCTTTTTGAAAAGAGCAACTTAACCAAGTTCATGGGGCTTTGCATGGAGGGTTACAAGGAAGAAAGTTGTGAGTTTCTAGCCACAGTCAAGCTGCACACATATGCAAGGAAGGATGATGAGTTGGGAGCTGGTCATATTGCCTTTACTATCAAGGGGAAGAAGTATGAGCTTCCAATGAAGAAGATAGCCAATATCTTTGGCTTTGAAGTTGGGAGTAATAGGAGCTTAATGATACCAAGAGAAGAGCTCTTTGCTGTTTGGGAAACCATTGGAGACAACATCACTTACTCATCCTCCAAGACCAAGAGTTCAAAGATAAGAAGCCCAGTCCTAAGGTACTTCCACAAGGCCTTAGCAAACACCTTCTTTGCTAGGAAGGAAACTGGAAATCTCAATGAGGGTGAGCTCAAGATGATTGATATGGCTCTCAATGGAATCATCCTTAAGGCAAGAGATGGAACCATCATTCTTGGGACCACTGTGGAGACTGACCTTGCAATGGTGCTCATTGACCACATGATATATTTGAGAAGTTGGGTAGGCAAGCTACAAAACAAAGGGTCAAGAGGAGCCTTAGCCATTGGAGGCATCATCACTCCAATACTACAAGCTGCCAAGGTCCCACTTAGAGGAGAGAAGGTTTTGCCAAGATGGATTGACTCAAGCTACCTCACCTCTACTCTCATATTGGCCAAGGAAATGCATCAAGGAAATCACATTTTCAACTTTGAGCTTCCAACAGTTGGGAAAAAACAGTTGATCTTACCTAACCAAGAGCTCACCACCATTCAAGAAGGAGCAAACATTGACTTTTGGCCAGCTGATGAGTTCTTGTTTGATGGGATAGTTCCAGTTAGAGTTGATGAAGCCGGAGATGTGCAAATGGCAGATGGGGAGGAGCAGTTTTACTTTGAGGATTATGAGCCCAACCCAAGAGATAGTAGAGGAGTGAGGGAGACTAGCAAGAGGTTGACACTCCTACAAAGGTGGAACAAGTGGCATGGGAAGAAGTTTGATAAGCTAAAGAAGAAGGTGGGCAATATGGCTAAGTCCATCAAGAGCCTAAAGAAGGAGATTGCTGAGTTGAAAAGTGGAAATTCTTCACCAACACCATCTAGCACTTTGAGGAGGAGTAGCTCAACTAGAGCACTTTCAAGAGTTGAAAACTCTGTGGAACCAGCTAGAGCCTCCATGTACGAGCCAATTCAGAGGAAG